>NW_026614619.1:339511-679022 GCF_030052815.1 Hevea brasiliensis | reverse complement strand
AAATGCCCAGAATTCTGGGTAATACTAAATCCAGCCAGCCTCATTCAAATAGTCATATCTTGGGCTAGAAACCTCCAAATGGAGTGATTTAAAAAGGGAATTAAAGTTAAGACAATAAGAAACAACTTCTATGAAGAAAACTTTACCAAATTCTAACAGTAACATGACCAATATAACAGTACAAAACAGGACACCAAATCTGGAAAATTTGAAATTGTGCCTAGGAAATCTAAAAATCTAGGGAGCAACTAAAACCAACAAAATTGGTAACCAAAATGTGGTGTGTGGGTGAAATTGAAATCCCTATACCTATTAAGCATAAGGAAGTCAACAAATTAACTTGAATAGTAACCCCAAAAGGCAAAATTTTAAAAACGTTAATTTAAGCATATTAGGACTCGAAATAAGTAATTATGAAATTCTTTAGTCGATTTATTACAAATTGTGATACTAAAACACTATAAAATTGTGTGTTTCAGTTGAAAAAAACACCGGGAAAGAACCCGAGGCATTAAGTCAAGGCCAAGAGGTGACTCGCATAAGGTTTGTGCACAACATAAAATTTGTCTTTAAATTTCTTTTGCAATTGTATAAAATGAATTGTGATTTATTTTGATTGTAACTTTGTGATTGAAATGAACAAATTGTGTTAACCTAAATTGTTGTAAAGTTTAATTGTATGTGTTTGATTTGGCAATAAATGTTTAGTAAATTGCTAAGACAGTTTTGAAACCACAGTGTCATGACCATATATTTGAATGCCTCACTAGCATGACTAGTGGGAGGAATTAGTTTTGAATTTTGATTCCCTCCCTGGCTGAAGTGTTGAGGTGTGTGCCAGTAGAGGAAGAAATTGAACGGGTACCCATAGATTGAGCTAGCTAGCCTCGAGATTCCTCGTAAGCCTCCGGCTATTGAGATGAACATTATTCTAAATGGCATGATATAATTGTGTGTTTTTATGAAATCTGTTTTGAGTTTCTGAAATATAACTAAAATATAAATTATATTTTATAGTTGTTTTTCATTTTCAGTACCATATTTGAATAAATATGATTTGAATTATGCATAAAATGTTATTTTAGTATGTTGTGCATGTAACACCCTCATTGTAGCAATTCTGTACATTCTACTGTTCTGGTGATCGGTGTCGGTTTAGATAGCTAGAATGTCTGGAAAAGTATTTAGACTAGAGTGAGGAGTCATAAATAACTCAAATAATAATAAGAAAAATTTAGGAAAAATTTTAGAAATGAAATACAACCAAGTTAAATGAGCCGGTGCCCTAGCGATGGGTAACCAAGTGGGAAGTTGTGATCTTCGCAGCTAGAAGCCCTAAACCCAGGGAAAAATTTATGAAATAATTTTTGGGACTTCAGAGAAGAGTCATTTAGGTTTTGATGGCATTATAATACCAAGAAAATGCTTAGAAAAATTTTTTGATCAGTACAAATGATTTTAGCTCAATAAGCCAAACGTAGGGCATTTTGGTCATTTCATCTTCAGAGATGATTTTTGGCCAACTTGTCCAGTTAAGTAAATAATTATTATGACATAAAATGTGAATTAATATTGATAAAAATTTAATTGAAAATAAGTAAAAGATGGAAGAAAGAAAAGAAAACAAAAATGAAATAAAAATCAAATTTATGACATAGGATGATGCAATTAAAACCCTATCAACCAATCATATTTAATCAAGCATAAGAATAAAAGTTAAAAGATCCTAAATTAAAACAAAATTTTGCATCTTCTTCCTTGCACCCAAGTTGGCCGAACTCCATGGGAAGAGAAGCTCCACCATTTTCTCTTCTTCTCACTTAAATCCTTAGCTAATCTTACCCCATAACCCTAGGATCCCTTCACTAAAAATGTTCCCTACACCTTCAGGAAGCTTTGGGCAGCAAAAATTTGAAGAAAAATTGAAGATTTATAAGACCCAAACTTGGTTCCAAAGAGGTTAGTGCCTAATCTCATTAACTCTTTTATTTTATGCTTAATTTGGACTTAAGAAAAGTTGAAATTACTTGAAATAAAAAGAAAATGACAACTTTGTGAGGGATTAAATTTTTAGCAGCCATAAGAATTGATGGGATTTTGATGAAATGAAGGTTATACTTGTGGTTACAAGTGTTAATTAACAAGTGAATGTGATTAGCATGGTGATTTACATGTGGTGTGCATAAATTGAAATTTTGATTTAAGGTTTGTGATAATGAATTAAGGCTTTGCGTAATTGTTGGAAATTAACCTAATTGAGCTTGTCTGTTGATCATTTGAAGTTCCATATATGTCAATTGAAGTAAGGGAGTTGGTAGATTGAATATTGTGAGTGCTTCTCTTATCCAGGAAATTCGGACCTATGAGTCCAGGGTCTCTTTTGACCTACAACTAAAGTTGTGTAACTCCAATTGGTATGAAGCCAATTAGAGGTAAAACTAGACTCAAAATACCCCATTTTTCATGAAGAAACCCTACCCAAATTCTATCCATAAGTTGACCAATTTATTGGTCCAATCTGGATATCCAAACATTAAACCCAGAAAAATGACCAAATGAATAGTACATGCTCATTTAGCCATAACTCTCTTTAGACAAGTCTAAATGACCTGAATTTCATACCATTGGAAAACTTAGATATAGTACTACAACTTTTATTGAGAACACCAAGCCCAGAAATGCCTCTAACCTAATGAAATTGTTGACTCAAATTAGGACACCAAACTGACCTGAACCATCCTGCCCAGAATTTTCTGGGCATAGACTACCCGACAAATTTTGGCAAAATGGCCATAACTTGGTCTATAAAAATTTAAATGTAATGAAACCAATGGAAAAAGTTTTATAAGACATAGGTCTACAATATTGGTCTTTTGACCAAAACCTAGAACCCAAAGGAACTAATTCAAATAGTTAGAAGAACTTTACACATTAAAACTTGGAGTTTGACCAAATCACAATTGACCCCAGAAAACACACTGTTTATAGCATATCTTCCGCTAGGAAACTCTAATTAGGTTGAGCCATACTGATCTAGAACCCTAATAAATAGGGCTCCAACTTTGTTTTAGACATTGTCCTCAAATTATGAACATAAGAACCCTAAAATGGAGGTAAAATTTACTGACCTGAACCTGGACCTTGAAGACATAGGGTACTAGAGTCTAGGCCAATTAAATTGGTATAATTAATTCTAAAAAACTTGGAAAATTTTAATTAAAATTTTTGAGTGACTATAAGACATTGGGAAACAAATTATATGAAGAATCCTAAGCCTAAAAGTAACATGTCCAATTAAATTGGAAAAAGGAAATGCCAAAATCGGCCTAATTAAAGAGACAGAATTAGGAAATGAACCAGTTATGGTTATTTGACCAAATGGAGTGATTCAAAAAGGGAATTAAACTAGATACATAAAGGAACAACTTTCATGAAGAAAGTTTAGCCAAATTCTACTTTAGGATAGACCAATAGAACAGTAAACCTAGGATATAAAAACTGAATTTTTGAAAATGTTTTTAGGAGGCTTTGAATTGCAATTAGCAATCAATGCCAACAAATGTAGAACCCAAAATATGGGATCTTAGAGCAATTGGAATTAACATACCTATTATATAGAAAAAAAAAAGTCAACATTTTGAGTAAATAATAATGTGAATAGTAACCCCAGTGATTTAAGAAATAGTAAAATAAATTAGAGAAGCTAATATGATTGATAATATATAATATGATTTGTGAATTGTGATTTTCGAATTAGAGTGACTCTAAAACATAGAAGAATGTTTAAAGTACAATGGTGCATGAGAACCATTGATGAGAATTGTGATCATATGAATTATCAAATGAATGTATAAATTATGAAATTTTTCATGAAATAATGAAGTCATAAAACACAATATATTAACATTTAATGGTACTATGCGCCCATGTATTGCCTAGACACGTATGTCAGATTGGATAGATTGGCATGCCAATAGGGTATTGTTTTAGCATTACTGTGAAAGGCTTTACGCCTATATTCATGGCTCTATGCCCACACTCATGGCTTTTATGCCCAATTATATGTTATCATGGCTTTTAGCTCTACTGATATGTTATCATGGCGCTTAGGCCATACTGACTGCATACATGGTTGATGTTTTGCGTCCCATGGTATGAAGGCCCGAGGCACTCGAGTGTCCAGTGCCAACGACCCGTTATCTAGTTTAGTCAGCCTGTCATAGGTTACTTGGCAATGAAATTTATTGAAATAAGTTAAGAATATTAGCAACTGAAAATATTACCAATTAAATAAATGAGTAAGAATATTTAATTATTATGAAAGAATTGAGTGCTTTTGAAGAGGAATAAATTAAAACAAAGGATAGTTAAGACTAGAAGTATTATATAAAATTAGATTAAATTCCAGAGTATCCAAATTTTGATCCATTTCTTTTTTTTTTCTTGTATATTATTTTCTTGTTATATTATTGCACCACTAAGCAACAATGCTTAACGTGATGGATTTGTTTCCTCGCCCAGGTACTAAAGGTAAAGCTCAGCGAATATTAAACAGAGATTTTGGAGTTTTGATCTGCAGAAGTGTCTAAAGTATTCAAGGTTATCACCTTCTCAGCAATGCATATAGATAGTGCCCATATAGGTCATAATTTGTATGTTGCATAAAATGCTTAGTTATAGTATTGTAATGTAAATTATGAAAATGTAATTAATAGGTATGTGATGTAAATTAATAAATCGGTTAATTCATATGTGATTAAATTGTATATTATGTAAATTAATGAAGATTGAAAATTTTCATACATGAGTTGAGCATGAATGGGAATGTATGGAAATGTATATGAATTAAATTGTATAGATTTGAATACGGAATTGAAATATATAGATGATGCATGAAATGATGAGATTTTTTTTATTTTAAAATATTATTGAAATTTTCAAATAGGTAAATAGTGAAACACGTCAAACGATAATAAAATAGGGGAAACTCCATTAATTTCTCCATCAAAAAATAATTGATATTAAAAGATAATAACTTGAAAATGATTAAAGGAATAAAGTAAGATAAGATAGGGTGCTCCGGCACTGAATGTAGCTCGCCTTGCTCGGCTACACTGTAGTCGGGTGAGGGGTGTTACAGTGCACCACTGAGTCTTAGTACTCAGCGATAAATTTTTATTGCTGTTGCAGGTAAAGAGACTGGTAAAGCAGCTGAGTGAGCTGCTAAGGACTGCTGTGCTACTTTTGGATATTTTGTCGGGTATAAATTTTATACCTTAATTGAAATGTTTAGTTTGATGTATGTAACTGTAGGTACATGTGTAAATTAGTCTTGAGCAGTTTGTACAAATTTTGTAATAGTATTAATTTAGATTTTCTGCAGTAAATTTATATTGATGAATGTAAATTGATTTTTCTTTAATGGAATATGAATGAAGTTATTTAGTATTATTTTTTAAGACAATTGAATTGAGAATTGTATTAAATTATGGAGTTGGAAGAAATGATGTTGATTTGTGTTGTGGTAGTGGTTTATTTTGATGAAATGAATTATTAGAAATGTTTTTATAGGTGTTTGAAGAACTATTTTTCCCAAATATAGACGACACTCTGCCGAAATTTTTCTAAAATTTATGTAAAAATAAAAATGGATAAAAATTTTAACTAGTTTTTAAACATCAATTAAATGTTCTTAATACCTGCTAGAAATGCTCACCACTTTCAAAAACTAAGAAAATTGTTTTAAAATCCCTTGTAGTATATAGACATTAGATGTACACTTTGATTGCATCGAATTACACAAATGTGTAATTAGGGTTTTTAGCATTTTGAAAAATTAGAGAAAAAGTTGAGAATTGGTCAATTGATGCAATTGACCTTAATTGAGTTGAGAAATGGTCAATTGGGACCATTTGTAATGTGTGGGAATTGCTAGAACCAAGTTTTAATTCTAATTGGTTAGGGTCAGTATGCTAACAACTTAACTAGGTCTTTTTCAGGGACCAAAACTGAAAATTTAGCAACCCAATTGGTGTGAGGTCAATTGGAAATGAAACTAGACACAAAATGGACCATTTTTAATTCAGGAATTATGCCTAGAAAATGACATTAGGATAGTGAACAATTAGGCCAAACCCGGATTTGGGCACACTGCCTTGTACAAAAATGACCAAATGAACAGTAGTCACTTAAATGACCATAACTTGGTCTAGGAAGGTCCAAATGACCTGAACCTTATACCGATGGAAAGCTGAGACATAGCCATACAACTTTTATGAAGAAAAGAAACCCAAATTTTGACCACAACCTATCCAAAAAGTCACTTGCAGTCAACATACCAAAACTGCCAGTATCCAAAAAATGTCCAGAATTCTGGGTAACACCAAATCTAGCCAGCCCCATTCAAATAGTCATATCTTGGGCTAGAAAACTCCAAATGGAGTAATTCAAAAAGGAATTAGATTGAAGACAATAAGAAACAAATTCTATGAAGAAAAAGTTGCCAAATTCTAACAGCAACATGACTAATAGAACAGTACAAAACAGGATTCCAAATCTGGAAAATTTGAAATTGTGCCTAGGAAACCTAAAAATCTAGGGAGCAACTAAAGCCAACAAAATTGGTAACAAAAATGTGGTTTGTGGGTGAAATTGAAATCCCTATACCTATTAAGCATAAGGAAGTCAACAAATTGACTTAAATAGTGTCATGAATAGTAACCCCGAAAGGCAAAATTTTAAGAACATTAATTTAAGCATATTAGGACTCGAAATAAGTAATTGTGAAATTCTTTAGTGGATTTATTATAAATTGTGATATTGAAACACTGTAAAATTGTGTGTTTCAGTTGAAAAGAATACTGAGAAAGAACCCGAGGCATCGAGTCAAGGTCAAGAGGCGACTCGCAGAAGGTTTGTGCACAACATAAAATTTGTCTTTAAATTTCTTTTGCAATCGTATAAAATGATTTGTGATTTATTTTGATTGCAACTTTGTGATTGAAATGAACAAATTGTGTTGACCTAAATTGTTGTAAAGTTTAATTGTATGTGTTTGATTTGGCAATAAATGTTTAGTAAATTGCTAAGATAGTTTTGAAACCACAGTGTCATGACCATATATTTGAATGCCTCACTAGCAAGACTAGTGGGAGGAATTAGTTTTGAATTTTGATTCCCTTTCTGGCTGAAGTATTGAGGTGTGTGCCAGTAGAGGAAGAAATTGAATGGGTACCCATAGATTGAGCTAGCTAGCCTTGAGATTCCTCATAAGTCTCCGGCTATTGAGATGAACATTGTTCTGAATGGCATGATATAACTTTGTATTTTTATGAAATCTGTTTTGAGATTTCCGAAATATAACTGTTTGAACTAAAAGTTTATAAATTATGTTTTATAATTGTTTTTCATTTTCAGCACCATATTTAAATAAATGTGATTTGAATTATGCATAAAATGTTATTTTAGTATGTTGTGCACCACTGAGTCTTAGTACTCAACGATAGCTTTTTATTGCTATCGCTGGTAAAGAGACTTGAAGAGCAACTGAGTGAGCTGCTAAGGACTGCTGTGCTACTTTTGGATATTTTGTTGGGTATAAATTTTATACCCTAATTGTAATGTTTAGTTTGATTTATGTAATTGTATGTACATGTGTAAATTGGTCTTGAGCAGTTTGCACAAATTTTGTAATAGTATTATTTTGGATTTTCTGCAGTAAATTTATTTTGATGAATGTAAATTGATTTTTCTTTAATGGAATATGAATGAAGTTATTTAGTATTATTTTTGAAGACAATTGAATTGAGAATTGTTTTGAATTATGGAGTTGGGAGAAATGATGTTGATTTGTGTTGTGGTAGTGGTTGATTTTGATGAAATGAATTATTGGAAGTATTTTTACAGGTGTTTGAAGAACTGTTTTTCCTAAATATAGATGGCACTCTACCGAAATTTTTTCAAAATTTGCGTAAAAATAAAAATGGACAAAAATTTTAACTAGTTTTTAAACTTCAATTAAATGTTTTTAATACCTGCTAGAAATGCTCACCACTTTCAAAAAGTTAAAAAATTGTTTTAAAATCCCTTATAGTGTATTTAATGGGTTATCGGTAGACGGAGACGGTAATTCATTAGGTATACTACGGGATCATGTTATGCCTTACAGTGCCGTAAGGTGTGACATGTTTTAGTGGTATTAGAGCAAATTTTTAAAGTATGTTTTGACTTGTGAATTTGTGTCTTTTCTTTGATAAGTAGAACTACTCAATGTCCTTATTTGTTACATACAGTGCATTATATCATAAATATGAACTAATTAAGAGAAATCTCCTTTTATTATTTATTCAGGAGAGATCCTAACTCTAAACTGAAATGGAAGAAAGGGATCGCTCAGTTGAGCAGTTAGTAGAAGCTGAGGGCTAAGCGGAAGCTCCAGCTCTTCAAAATGTTAATGGTTTAGTGGCACTAGCCCCACAAATGCCACAGTTTTTGGAATAGTTCGCCCCAGCAAATGGCTGCAATGTTTTAATAAATAGCTGGGGGTATGCCTGTTCAAGCTCCAGTTCAGACTCTTGTGGTGCAACCTCAGGCTCCAATTAGACAGTATGATAAATTCTTGAAATATGGGGTGACAGAATTCAAGGGTACAGTAGACCCTCTAGAGGCAGAGCAGTGGCTGGAGAGAATGGACCGAGTGTTCAAGAAACTGCACTGCCCAAATGAACTAAAATTTGAATATTCTGTGTCATTACTTCAAAGGGATGTGTATGATTGGTGGAAGACCATCCCCCATAGCTTGGCAGAACCACCAGTATTGACCTGGAATGACTTCATCAGAGAGTTCATACAGAAATATGTCCCAGATGCATATGTGGATCAGAAATTGCAAAAATTTTTAAGTCTGAAACAAGGGAATCAGTCTATGGCAAAGTATGAAAGGGAGTTCTCCTGCTCAAGCCATTATGCAGGGAGTCTCCTATCTACCAGCAGAGAAAGGTGCAAGAGATTTGAAATCGGCCTGAAGCCTAGTCTAAGAGTACAGGTGGTCAGATTTAAATACAGTAACTTCTCTGAACTCATATCTCAAGCACTGGAAGTAGAAAGAATTGAATTAGAAGTGATACCAGTGAAAGAGAAATCTGAAAAGACTAAGAAATCAGAGAAAGAAAAAGGTGAAAATCAGTTAAGCAAAGTTCCAGTGGCAATACTAGAAAAAGAAAGAAATGTAGGGGATTAGGCAGTGGAGGAAGATCTGGTAGAGGTAGATTTTATGGGCAGAGACCACCTTGGTCTGGTTAGCAGTTGACCAGGGGTTTATATTCTCCCCGCCTCTGTGAGACATGTGGGGAGACTCATATGGGGAGAATGCTATTGGGCTACAGGAGCCTGCTTTAACTGTAGAGGCATGGACCATCTCACTAAGGACTGCACTAGTGCCCGTAGATTTGGGCCAGCTCCTACTACTGCAAAAGGGTCATTTCAAAGTTCTGCTACCAGAGGTTCACATTTGATTAGCAAAGGAAGAGGCAGAGGTAGAGGCAATGCTTCTGGCAGTCAGGGTACCGTTCACCAGTTAGCACAAGGGAGTGCTCCGGCCAGAGGTTACACGATGAGACATCGAGAAGAGGCTAAGATTTCCGATATTGTAGCCGGTACTTTCTCTATCTCTGATCAGGATGTCTTTGTCTTATTTATTTTGAGCTCTGCACACTCATATGTTAGTGCTAGCATAGTCAGTTCTCTTGCTGTCCTGTGCGTTAAAATGGGTTTTGAGGTGCTAGTAACTAGTCCGTTAGGACAAGAGGTCTGGGTCAACCGAATATATAGAGATTGTCCTTTGGTGATCCAAGGACATGTTTTTCTGCCAGATTTAATTGAAATACCCTTCAGAGATTATGATATCATCTTGGGCATGGATTGATTAGCCAGGCATCATGCAATGATTGATTGTAGATTGAAGGCAGTCACTTTTGGTCTCCCTTTGTACAGTGATGTGGTAATACATGGGAAGAGGCAGTTACTGCCATCAAACATCATTGCGGCTACACTAGCTAGAAGGATGATCAGAAAAAGGAGTGAAGCATACTTGGCACATGTGATAGACACCCAAGTGGGGAGTCCAACACTGAGGGACATCCCTACCGTGTGTGATTTTCTGGACATGTTTCTTGATGAATTGCCAAGATTACCTCCGGAAAGAGAGGCACAGTTTGAGATTGATGTCATGCCTGGTTTGGACTCAATCTCCATAACACCATACGGAATGGCACTAGCAGAACTAAAAGAATTGAAGGTGCAATTGCAAGAACTGCTTGACAAGGGCTTTATCCGCCCTAGCGTGTCACCTTAGGGAACTCCAGTGTTGTTTGTTAAGAAGAAAGATGGCACTCTCTGTTTGTGTATTGACTACCATGAGTTGAATAAGGTAACAATAAAGAATAGATATCCATTGCCCCGCATTGATGACTTGTTTGATCAGTTGAGGGATGTAGCTGTGTTCTCCAAAATTGACCTGAGATCGGGTTATTATCAGTTGAAAGTACAAGAGCAGAGTATCCCTAAAATAGCCTTTAGAACTCGATATGGCCATTATGAGTTTTTGGTCATGCCATTCGGGTTGACTAATGCTCTAACTGCATTTATGGATCTGATGAACACTATCTTCAGACCATACCTCGACCAGTTTGTAGTGGTGCTTATAGATGATATATTGGTTTATTCGAGGAGTGCAGAGGAGCATGATAGACATCTGCGAATTGTACTGCAGACTTTGAGGGAGAAACAGCTATATCCAAAGCTGTCAAAGTGTGAATTTTGGCTGAATGAAATATCTTTCTTGGGACATATAATATCAGCTGAGGGCATCAAGGTAGATCCAAGTAAGATAGAAGCCGTCCTTAATTGGAAGCCACCCAGAAATATCACAGAGATTCACAGTTTTCTGGGTTTAGTTGGATACTACCGTCGATTAGTGAAGGGGTTTTCTATGTTGGCTTCTCCATTGCCCAAGCTACTTCAAAAAGATGTGAAATATCAGTGGATGGATAAATGCGAGCAGAGTTTTAATGAATTGAAGAGGTGTTTGACTGAAGCTCCAGTCCTTACTTTACCTACCCCGGGTAAAGAATACATAGTTTACAGTGATGCTTCTCATAATGGGTTAGGCTGTGTAATGATGCAAGATCGGAATGTCATTGCATATGCATCACGCCAGCTGAAATCGCATGAGAGGAATTATCTGACACATGACTTGGAGCTAGCAGTTATTGTGTACGCTCTTAAGATCTGGAGACACTATTTGTATGGAGACTAGTGCTACATCTACACAGATCATAAGAGTTTGAAGTATCTGGGCACTCAAAAAGAGCTGAATTTGAGATAGAGGAGATGGTTAGAGTTGATAAAAGACTATGATTGTCTGATAGACTATTAGCCAGGGAAAGATAATGTTGTGGCTGAGGCCTTAAGTCATAAGACTATGGCAAGTCTCATAGTTTCCCCTTTGTCTATGGTACATGAGTTGAGATCATTGCATGCCGGCTTAGAGATTAATGATGAGGGGCAGATAATAGTTGCATGGCATGTACAGCCAGTGTTGATTGATTAGATCAGAATGCCTGCTCAAAATGATCAGAAGTATCAGAAGTTATTAAAAGAAGTCAAATAGGGCAAGAAACCTGAGTTCTCAGTGAGAGATAACGGCCTATTGCTACACCAGGGCAGAATGTGAGTTGTTAATGACATTGACTTGAGAAAAATTATTTTAAAGGAAGCACATGAGTCTCCTTTTGCTATGCACCCTAGTGGCACAAAAATGTATAGAGGGTTGAAAGAGCACTACTGGTGGATGGGTATGAGAAGGGATGTAGCTGATTTTGTCTTTATATGCCTAACTTGTCAGCAAGTGAAGGCAGAACATCAAGTGACAGCTGGTTTGTTACATCCACTACCAATACTGGAATGGAAATGGGAGAGATTAACGATGGATTTTGTGATGGACTTCCGAGGAAACAAAAGAGTCATGATGCAGTATGGGTTATAGTTGATAGACTGACTAAGTCTGCTCACTTTCTGCCAGTCTGGATGGACTATAGTTTAAAAAGATTGGCCAAGTTATACATTGATGAGATAGTAAGACGGCATGGAGTGCCAGTATCCATCATATCTGACAGAGATCCTAGGTTCATTTGTAGATTATGGGGTAGTCTTCAGAGAGCCCTAGGAACTAGATTGAACTTCAGCACAACATTCCACCCACATACAGAAAGCTAGTCTGAGAGGGTAATTCAGATTTTGGAGGACATGTTAAGGGCTTATGTGATTAAGTTTTAGGGTAGTTGGGACACACACTTGCCTCTGATTGAGTTTGCTTATAACAAGAGCTACTAATCAAGCATTGGGATGCCTCCATATAAAGCTTTGTATGGCAGGAAGTGCAGAACTCTCCAGTGTTGGGATGAAGTGGGTGAAAGAAAGATGATTGGGCCAAAAATTGTTCAGCAAACAGAGGAGAAAATCATATTGATCAGAGAACGATTCAAGGCTGCATCAGACCGTCAAAAGTCCTATATTGATCTGAAAAGAAGGGATATTGAGCATGTAGTGGGTGAGAAAGTATTCCTCAAGGTTTCCCTTTGGAAGAAAATTATGAGATTTGGCAGAAAGGGGAAACTGAGTCCTCGTTTCATTGGGCCATATGAGGTTTTAGAGAGAGTGGGTCCTTTGGCATACCGTTTAGCACTACCTCCAGAGTTGGAGAAGATACATAATGTCTTCCATGTGTCCATGTTGAGGAGGTATCGATCAGACCCATCTCATGTACTACTAGTGGAGGAAATTAAAGTGAATCCAAACCTCACATATGAGGAAGAACCCATAGAAATTCTGGGATATGAGGTGAAACAGCTACAGAACAAGCAGATACCGTTAGTTAAAGTGCTATGGAACCATCATTCATGCCAGGAGGCAACTTGGGAATGAGAGGAGGACATGAGGAGACAACACCCACAACTGTTCAGAGACTGATACCAGATAAAATTTTGAGACGAAATTTATTTTAAGGGGGGGAGAATTGCAACACCCCTATTTGCATAGCCTGGTGCATTTTACAGTTCCGGTGAACGGTGTCGATCTGGACAATTAAGGAGATTAGAATCACATCTAAGACACCTTGATAAGCCCTGAATACAAATAATTAGTAATTGCTAGATAGTTAAGTATAAATAAGAAAAACAGAAAACAAGAAGTTAAATGAGTCGGGAGTCACAGCGATGGGTGACCTTCCCGGGAAGTGACCGCGAAGGCCGTCGTAACTCGAATTCTGAATCGAAAAATGTGATGCGGCGGTCCTTAGGACTATTGTGAATACAGTGGAAAAGAGAAAATCATAGAAAAGAATTGTTAAGCAGGTCAAATAATTATGTCAGGGATCCGGAAGAAATACAGAATAACTTATAAACCGGATTAAACTGGCAAGGGGTGATTTGGTCAATTTACCCCTAGAGCTGACTCCTAACCTAACTATTTAATGAAATCGGAGAAAAAAAAATTTCAGAATCGGGAATTAAATTAAAGAAATAAGGAAAAATAATTGAAAAAGAAAAAGAAAAGAAAACTTTGTTTACATCATGCTTACATCACTATTGTGACATCACAAATGACATTTTGATTTTTCCCTATATAATTGACCAAGTCAATTCTTATTCAAATAAAACATAAATACATAAAACAATTAAAATGAAAATCATTTCCTTTCTTCTTCAAGGAATTCAGCCGCCCCTTTCCTCTTTCTTCTCTATAGCTTCACCTCCATGAAAGCTTGAGTTCAAGCTTTAAAATCCTTAACTTTACTTTGCCCTAAATTATTCCATTAAACCTTGTTAACCTCACTTGAGAAAGTGATTGAAGAAGGAAAGAAAGGGAGAAATTGAAGGAAGGGAAGAAATGAAAATTTTAGTGGAGGTAAGCACTTTTACTTGGAAATTAAAGTTTATTTGTTGTATTTATGACTCAATTAACTTAGATTTTCACTTAAAAACAAAAAGAAAATTTTTATGGGCCATAAAAGAAGAATTTTAGCCAGGCTTAGATAGGGTTTGAAGTGTATGAAATTGGTACAATTAAATGGTTGTTTAAGGTAAATTAGGTGTACAGACATTAGATGTACACTTTGATTGCATTGAATTACACAAATGTGTAATTAGGGTTTTTAGCATTTTGAAAAATTAGAGAAAAAGTTGAGAATTGGTCAATTGATGCAATTGACCTTAATTGAGTTGAGAAATGGTCAATTGGGACCATTTGTGGGGTGTGTGAATTGTTAGAACCAAGTTTCAATTCAGATTGGTTAGGGTCAGTATGTTGACAGCTTGACCTAGGTCTCTTTCAAGGATCAAAACTGAAAATTTACCAACCCAATTGGTGTGAGGTCAATTGGGAATGAAACTAGACACAAAATGGACCATTTTTCATTGAAGAACCATGCCTAGAAAATGACATTAGGATAGTGAACAATTAGGCCAAATTCGGATTTGGGCACACTGCTCTATACAAAAATGACCAAATGAACAGTAGTCACTTAAATGACCATAACTTGGTATAGGAAGGTCCAAATGACCTGAATCTTATATCAATGGAAAGATGAGACATAGCCATACAACTTTCATGAAGAAAAGAAACTCAAATTTTGACCATAACCTATCCAAAAAGTCACTTGTAATCAGCATACCAAAACTACCAGTATCCAGAAAATGCCCAGAATTCTGGGTAATACTAAATCCGGCCAGTCCCATTCAAATAGTCATATCTTGGGCTACAAAACTTCAAATGGAGTGATTCAAAAAGGAAATTAAATTGAACACAATAAGGAACAACTTCTGTGAAGAAAACTTTACCAAATTCTAACAGCAACATGACCAATGGAATAGTATAATACAGGATACCAAATCTGGAAAATTTGAAATTGTGCCTAGGAAACCTAAAAATCTAGGGAGCAACTAAAGCCAACAAAATTGATAACCAAAATGTGGTATGTGGGTGAAATTGAAATCCATATACCTATTAAGCATAAGGAAGTTAACATATTGACTTGAATAGTATCATGAATAGTAACCCCAAAAGGCAAAATTTTAAGAACGTTAATTGAAGCATATTAGGACTCAAAATAAGTAATTGTGAAATTCTTTAGTGGATTTATTATAAATTGTGATACTAAAACACTGTAAAATTATGTGTTTTAGTTGAAAAGAATACAGGAAAAGAACCCGAGGCATCGAGTCAAGGCCAAGAGGCCACTCGCATAAGGTTTGTGCACAACATAAAATTTGTCTTTAAATTTCTTTTGCAATTGTATAAAATGAATTGTGATTTATTTTTATTGCAACTTTGTGATTGAAATGAACAAATTGTGTTGACCTAAATTGTTGTAAAGTTTAATTGTATGTGTTTGATTTGGCAATAAATGTTTAGTAAATTGCTAAGACAGTTTTGAAACCACAGTGTCATGACCATATATTTGAATGCCTCACTAGCAAGACTAGTGGGAGGAATTAGTTTTGAATTTTGATTCCTTTTCTGGCTAAAGTATTGAGGTGTGTGCTAGTAAAGGAAGAAATTGAATGGGTACCCATAGATTGAGCTAGCTAGCCTTGAGATTCCTCATAAGCCTCCAGCTATTGAGATGAACATTATTGTGAATGGCATGATATAACTGTGTGTTTTTATGAAATCTATTTTGAGATTTTCGAAATATAACTGTTTGAACTAAAAGTTTATAAATTATGTTTTATAATTGTTTTTCATTTTTAGTACCATATTTGAATAAATGTAATTTGAATTATGCATAAAATGTTATTTTAGTATGTTGTGCACCACTAAGTTTTAGTACTCAGCAATAGCTTTTTATTGCTGTCGCTGGTAAAGAGACTCATAGAGCAGCTGTGTGAGCTGCTAAGGACTGCTGTGCTACTTTTGGATATTTTGTATGGTATAAATTTTATATCCTAGTTGTAACGTTTAGTTTGATTTATGTAATTGTATGTACATATGTAAATTAGTCTTGAGCAGTTTGTACAAATTTTGTAATAGTATTATTTTGGATTTTCTGCAGTAAATTTATATTGATGAATGTAAATTGATTTTTCTTTAATGGAATATGAATGAAGTTATTTAGTATTATTTTTGTAGACAATTGAATTGAGAATTGTTTTGAATTATGGAGTTGGGAGAAATGATGTTGATTTGTGTTGTGATAGTGGTTGATTTTGATAAAATGAATTATTAGAAGTATTTTTACAGGTGTTTGAAGAACTGTTTTTCCCAAATATAGACGACACTCTGTCAAAATTTTTCTAAAATTTGCATAAAAATAAAAATAGACAAAAATTTTAACTAGTTTTTAAACTTCAATTAAATGTTTTTAATAACTGCTAGAAATGCTCACCACTTTCAAAAAGTAAGAAAATTGTTTTAAAATCCCTTGTAGTGTATTTAATGGGTTATCAGTAGATGGAGACGGTAATTCATTAGGTATACTACAAGATCATGTTATGCCTTACAGAGGGGTAAGGTGTGACATGTCACCTCCTCAGCAATGCATGTAAATAGGGCCCATATAGGTCATATTTTGTATTTTGTATAAAATGCTTAGTTGTTGTATTGTAATGTAGATTATGAAAAGGTAATTAATAGGAATGTGATGTAAATTAATAAATTAGCTTTTTCATATGTAATTAATTTATATATCATGTAAATTATGAAATTATGTAATTATTTTATAAATTATGTAATTTGAGCATGAATGAGATTGCATGGGTATGAAGACAGAATTGAAATATATAGATAATGCATGAAATGATGAGATGATTATGAGAATTATTTATGATATTTTTATTGTGAAATATTATTGAAAATTTCAAGCAGGTGAATAGTGAATCACGTCAAAAGTAAAAAAAAATAGGAGAAACTCCGTTAGTTTCTCCATAGAATATGAATTATTTTAAAATATAACAAGTTCAAAATTATTAAAGAAATAAAGTAAGATAAGTTAGGGTACTCCGGCACCGAGTGTGACATGCCTTGCTCGGCTACACTGTAGACGGGTGAGGGGTGTCATATTTATTGGTATCAAAGCACGGTTTAGGTGTTCCTAGGCATCGATAGATAAAATAAGATTGTGTGCATAACATGCATTGCATTCATAAGAGTTGAGGTGACACTAATGCAGATCTGTTTTCTTTGGTTATTTTAGGTTAAGATCGCAGAGGGCAGTAGAGGAAGAAGTAGTAAGCCATATCCCGACTAGGAGTGATATTGGAAATCAAGGAGATCCTGTTCCACCAGTGCAAGAGGTGCCTGTACAACCCCAATAAGCCTTGTTTGAGCAGATGACTGAATTCTTTCGACAGATGACTGGGGTTATTCCACCATTGCCTCAGCAAAAATCACCTTTAGGAAAAATTAAGAAGTATGGAGCTGTAGATTTCAATGGTGGAAAGGAAGACGATTCTTCAGCGGCTGAGTATTGGTTAGAAAGGACTAAAAGAGTCCTGCAGCAGCTCCATTGGATGCCAAAATAGAGTTTGGAGTGTGCAATTTCATTGCTACAAGAAGTTGCATATCGGTGGTGGGATGTCATAACCAAGGTAGTGCCACCAGCCGATGTAACTTGGGAATTCTTTCTGATAGAGTTTAGAAAGAAATATATTAGCAGTGTTCATGAAGAGGAACAAAAGAGGAGTGGTGATCAGTAAAAAAGGAAATTTGGACAGTCTAGTAATAAAAGGCTGAGAGAATAGTTAAGTCAGACATCTGATCAAAGTAGGAGACCTAGACCTAAGCTTATACCCAGAAGAAGTCAACCAGAGAAACTAGTAGTGAATGCACCAGGACTAGCAAGAAAATGTGGCCATTTTAACAATTGGCATAAAGGTGAATGTGGGGAATTGACTGGAGCCTATTATAGATGTGGAGCCATGGACCATCGTCTGAAAGATTGTCCTAAGAAGAATTTACCACGGACCCAGACAGAGGTCGTGGAAGGACCAGGTGCAACAGCAATGCCACTTGCAAATGTCACCCAAGTCAAAGAGGAGCAAGATGCCCCAAATGTGAATTTGAGGTAAAGTATCCTTCCTTTATGATATGTCTAAGTGTGTAATGATAAATTCGAAAAGACTAAATAAGACCATATATATAAAAGGAGTAGACAGAGGGAACAATAGAAAGGTAAAGGAATTATCTCAGATGCCTACACCTAGTAAATTTCGAGGATGAAATTTTCGTTAGAAGAGAAGAATTGTAACACTCTCACTTTAGCTAGTCCGTGCATTCAACTGTTTTGGTGATTAATGTCGGTTCGGACAGTCGAAATGTCTAGAACTATATGTAAACTAGAGTGAGGAGTCATAAATAATTCAAATAAGTGTAAGAAAAATTAAGGAAAAATTTTAGAAATAAAATACATTGAAGTTAAATGAGCCGGTGCCCTAACGATGGGTAACCCTAACGAGAAGTTGCTGTCTTCACAGCTAGTAATCTTAAACTAGAAGGAAATCCCGTGAAATAATTTATTAGATGCCAAAGAAGAGTTACGGCACCCTAGGTAGCATTAGAATGCCAATAAAAGGTTAGGAGAATTTTTAAGATCGATACAAACAATTTTGGCTCCTTAAGCCAAACGGAGGGCATTTTGGTCATTTTGTCTTCAGAGACGATTTTTGACCGACTTGTCAATTTAAGTAGGTAAATTATATGACTTAAAATGTGAACAAATATTGATGAAAATTTAATTAAAAAAATGAGTAAAAGAAAGACTTATCGGGTACTAAAGAAAAAGGCAAACTGAAAACCTGGTAAGACTAAAAATTCGGTAAATGGAATTTGAAAGTCCCACATTGACAAAAATTAAAATTTATTAAGTTAATAAAGCTAAATTAGCTTAATTAATTGAAATTATAAAAATGAAATATAATTATTTAATTAGTCAAACCAAAATGATTAGGAATTTCAATTTAATTGCAAAAGTGCCATCTAACAATATTTACAAATTTGCCATTGATTGGGCATTAAATTAATATATAAATCAATAATTGAAAAAAAAAATTTTGTCTTCCCATTCTTCATCTTCCCATCCATTGCTTTCTCTCCCTCTTTTTTTTTTTTTTTTTTTTTTTTTTCAATTTCGTCCATTGATACACCTATTCAAAGCTTGAAACCCTAAGTCTCAACCAAAATTTCCTTAGAAAAACTATATCCCACCCTAAACTAAAGCCTAATTAGTAGAGAGCACTCAAGAAAATTAAAAGAAATTAAGAATTTGGGGTAAGAGGAATTTCAGCCAAGGTGGTTCCATGAGAGGAGTGAAGATTTGGTGGATTTGAAGGTTGATTTAGGCTAAAGAGAGCTTGAAGACAAGGTTAGTGCTATGAACTTCATTTAATTTAGAAGTTTGATAAATTTAGTTAGGGCTTGATAAATTTGGGAATTTTATTATCTATTTATTATTTATTGCAACTAAGCAAATATTATTGCTGTTGGGATGTATGATTGTTGAAATATGTTGAGATGATACCAAATGAATTAAGGGAGTGTGGTGTTGTGTTTATGTAGGATTTTCTAGACCTTGAGTCCAGTGTGGTTTTTAGGCCATAAGTAGAATTGTGCAAGTCCAATTGGTGCAAGCCTAATTGGAGATGAAACTAGACACATAATGACACAACTTTCATGAAGAAACCCTGTCCAGAAAACCAAGTTAGAATGACCTAGAAATTGCCCCAATCTGGGTGACCAACAAGCTGTCCCTGGAAAATGACTAAATGAACAGGTCATAACTCACAGTAGAAATGTCCAATTGACCTGAAATTTATATCAATGGAAAGCTTAGACAATTTAGAATAACTTTTATGAAGAACACAAACTTAAATTTTGAACCTAACCAATTGAAATTGCTAGGCCAAATTAGGACACTAAATCTGGCAGAACCAAATTCTGTCCAGAATTTCTGGATAAGACCAATCCGGCCAGTTATGGTATTTAGGCCATAACTTGAGCTAAAAAACTCTAAATGGAGTGATTCAAAAAGCGAATTAAAGAAGACACATAAAGGAACAACTTTGATGAAGAAAGTTTTGTCAAAATTCTACTGTAGCAAGGTCCAATGAAACAGTAAACTTGGACCTCAAATTCTGAAAAATTGAAATAAAACCTAGGAGGCTAGGAATTGAGTTTGGCAATCAATGACAACAAAAATAAAATGCAAAATGTGGTATCTTGGTGAATTTAGGCTAAAAAAATTTAATATAAATTAAAAAGTCAACCTCTGAATGGAAATTGTTAAATGAATAGTAACCACTAAATTGTGTGAAGTAGAAAATCAAACTATAAGAACCATTATAGTTATTAATATAGGATGTGGTAGGTAAATTGTGAATGGTGAATTTGAGTGACACTAGGATTTAAGCAAAATTTAGATAAATTTGAAATCCATGAAATATTCATGGATTACTTGAAATATGAATGAAAATTTACCTAAATCATGAGGAATAGATAGTTAGGGCTTATATGCCCATTACAAATAGAATTCATTATACATTAGTAATACAATTTGAAATATGAAATTGTAATTAGCATAAGTGAATTATCAAATGTCTAAATGAGATAAAGTCAACATGAGGAATTATGTTTCTTTGTAATTAGAACAATAATAATATCCTACCCAATAAGTGGTACATGAGAGGAATTAAGGTGAATTATGAATACTTGTTCTCATCATGAGAAAAAAAGAAATTAAAATTAATACATAAATAAGTTTGTATCTCAACTACATTGCTAGGGAAAATTTAATTTTCTGTTCTGGACCTCATAATATATTCATAATACAACTGAGAATATAAAATGTGAATTATATATATATGGACTGTTAAATGTGAAAATGAAGCAAAATTATCACTAGGGCTTATGCCTCTTTCATAACTAGAAATTAATACCTTACATAATTAATGGCATATGAGAAACAAAAAGAATGTTTTGAGTACAATGGTACATGAGAACCATTGTTGTGAATTATAATAAACACAAATGATATAATAAATGAATGTATAAATTATGATAAATGCATAATTTATGTAAAATTGTATTCTAAAAATTTATATTTCTGTTACGAATAGAATTGAAATGTTATAAATTATAATTGGAATTTATCGTGAAATAATAAAATAACAAGACAAAACATATTAACACTTAATGGTACTTATGTGTCCATGTATTGCCTAGACACGTGTGTCAGATTGGATAGATTGACATGCCATATGAATATAATTAAATATTACAAATGTACCTTCTATTGCCATATGAATATAAACTGAGTATTTCTATTAATTCTGTATATTGTACATTATTATTGTGAATTTAGGAATTAAACGCTTCCATAGCGGAACAAATTAGAACAAAAAATAATTAATATTAGACACATTGTATTAAATTAAATTGATTCTTAAATATTCAAATTATGCTTCGTTCTTTCTTTATTTGTATATATTATTTTCTTTGTTATAATATTGTACCACTAAGCAGCAATGCTTAGCGCGATGGATTATTTTCTTTGCACAGGTATTGAAGCTAAAACCCAGTGGTCATTTAACTGGGATTTTTGGAGTCCAGATCTGCTGAAGTGTCTAAAGTATTTAAGGTTGTCACCTCCTCAGCAATGCATGTAGATAGGGCCCATAT
Source organism: Hevea brasiliensis (assembly GCF_030052815.1). Classification (NCBI taxonomy): domain Eukaryota; kingdom Viridiplantae; phylum Streptophyta; class Magnoliopsida; order Malpighiales; family Euphorbiaceae; genus Hevea; species Hevea brasiliensis. Next base: position 657,296 of record NW_026614619.1, on the reverse strand, counting down.
ATGTCATATTTTGCATTTTAAAATGCTTAGTTATTGTATTGTAATGAAGATTATGAAAAGGTAATTAATAGAAATGTGATGTAAATTAATAAATTAGCTTTTTCATATGCAATTAATTTATGTATCATAAATTACGAAATTATGTAATTATTTTATAAATTATGTAATTTGAGCATGAATGAGATTGCATGGGTTTGAAAACAGAATTGAAAAATATAGATGATGCATGAATGATGAGATGATTATGAGAATTATTGATGATATTTTTATTGTAAAATATTATTGAAAATTTCAAGTAAGTGAATAGTGAATCACGTCAAAAGTAAATAAAATAGGGGAAACTCCGTTAGTTTCTCCATAAAATATGAATTATTTTAAAATATAATGAGTTCAAAATTATTAAAGAAATAAAGTAAGATAAGTTAGGGTGCTCCGGCATCGAGTGTGACATGCCTTGCTTGGCTACACTGTAGACGGGTGAGGGGTGTCACATGAGATGTATGGGAATGTATGCAAGTATATGATATATGCATGCTAATTGGATAATGTGCAAAGTGAGACCATAATAGTAATTAAGTCGACCACTAAATCTTCCAAACAAATATTAAGTTGGAAATGGTATAATTAAAGTAATTATATCATGGGCCCTCCATTGAGGCAATTATTTTAGGAAATTTTAAATACTTGCATGTGATGCATTTAATTTAAGAGATTTTCTTAAGAATAATTGTTAAGCATGAAATATTGTAAATATGTAAATAGTTGATGGCCAATAATAGATGTATCTGAGGATATTAAAATTATTTGCATGTTTACTGGCTTAATGGGATCAACTTAACTAATGCAAGATAAATCAATAATGGATGTGCCTGAGATTTTGAGCATTAAGGGCTAGATAAATGATTGAACCTCACATAAGATGTGATGGGCAAGGAGTTGCTCACTTATAGTTTATTGTAATTCCAATAATGGATGTGCCTGAGGATGATCAATAAGACTATAAGAATTCAATCACCCACTAGAAATCCATCCAACTAGTATTTCCATTTCCTACTTTGGAAGTGTAGGATTCGTCAAGTTAGTGGGAGGACCAATTTGATTAAAAAACCATAATCATTTTGGTTAATTACTTGATATATTTACTAATTAATCTAGTTATTTTATGCAATTAATTTTCTGATAATAATGAGTACACAACAACCACCACCATCCAATTTCCTTGCGAGCATACTTGATCACAATAGGTTGATGAGACATAATTTTTCTGATTGGCTCAGAAATTTAAAACTTGTCCTGAACCTAAAACGTATTGGATTTCTAGACTTGAAGGTTCCTGGTCCCTTGCCTCCAGAGGCTACTCAAGAGGAACATGACACTTTGGACAAGTAAAAGGAGAATGATATGAGAGCCAAGTGTTACATACTTGCTTCAATCAGTAATGAGTTACAGAAGCAGCATGAAAATATGCAGAGTGTAAGTGAGATCCTCCTTCACCTACAAGAGTTGTATGGTGAGCATAGTAGGAATGCTAGGTATGAGATATCTAGGCAGCTATTTCGTATGAGGATGTCTGAGGGACAGAATGTTGGGGATCATGTCTACAAGATGATTCGGCTTATTGAGCAGCTGGAACATCTTGACTTTCACATGGATTTCCAACTACAGACGGATTTGATCCTTTAGTCCCTACCTGAGTTATTTGGGAATTTTTGTATGACTAAGCAGGAATACACCTTGGCTGGTTTACTTAACATGCTTGTTATTACCCAAAAGAATATGTCGAGTAATAAAGGAAAAGAGGTAGCTTTGATTGCATCTTTTTCTGCTGGAGAATCCAACAAGAAGAAGGACAATGAGAAAAATAAACCTCAAGTTTCAAGACCTTCCAAGAAAATAGCCAAACAGAAAGGGAAGACCAAAGCTGATGGAGGCAAAGGAAAGTGTTTCCACTGCAAGAAGGATGGGCACTGGAAAAGGAATTGCCAAGAGTATCTTGCTTTTCTAAAGGAAAAGAAGGATAAACCTTCAGAAGGTATGTCTGTGTCTTGTTATTTAGATTCTGATGATACTCATAGTTCATCTATAGCTTGGGTTTTAGATACTGGCTCCAGTTCTCACATTTCTTATGATATGCAGGAACTAGTAAACAGTAGCAGCTTGCATGCTCAAGATGTTAGACTCCGGATTAGCGATAGCTCAACTGTTGAAGCTTTAGCCATAGGATCTAAATCTTTTTACATGTGTGGACCTGTTTTGAGTTTGAATAATATTTAATATATACCTGAAGCTTTTAAGAATATCATTTCTATATCTAGTTTGACTAGAAATGGTTATGAATTTCAATTCACAAATGATGTTTGCAATTATTATTTTGAAAATAAATATGTTGGCTCGGGTTATATGCATGATCGTCTTTATTATTTGGATAAAAATGATAAACACAAATTGAATGCAAACAATCTAAATGAATGTAATGCCATGATGAAAATCAACTCAAGTTCAAAATATATTTGACACTTAAGACTAGGTCATGTTGCAGAAGATAAGATTGCAAAACCAGAAAAAATGGAGATTTTATCCTCATTGGGTTTTGAACCTACTCCAACTTGTGAATCCTGCCTTCAAGGCAAAATGACTAGATCACCCTTTATTGGACAAGGACTAAGAGCTGAAAATATTTTGGAGCTAATACATAGTGATGTATGTAGTCCATTTAAGGAAATGGCTAGAGACGGCTTTCATTACTTTATTACCTTTACTGATGATAAATCAAGGTTTGGTTATTTATATTTGATGAAATACAAATATGAATCCTTTGAAAAGTTCAAAGAATTTAAATCTGAAGTAGAAAATCAAACAGGAAAAAGTATTAAAACTCTTCGATCAGGTCGTGGAGGTGAATACTTAAGTACTGAATTTGATGGATACGTGAAAGAGCATGGCATTGTTTTCTAGCTGACTCCTCCAGGAATGCTATAGCTGAATGGTGTATCTGAAAGGAGAAATCATACCCTATTAGATATGGTATGCAGTATGATGAGCTATACTGATATGCCAATCTCCTTTTGGGAATTTGCATTAGAATCAACTTTGTATATTCTGAATAGCATTCCATCAAAATCAATTTCTTCCACACCTTATGAGATATGGCATGGAAGAAAATCGAGTATTAAGAACGTTAAGATTTGGGGTTGTCTAGCTTATACCAAAAAGCTGAACACTGATAAATTGAAAACCAGATCAGAAAAAGGTTGATTTGTTGGATATCCAAAAGAAAGTTTTGGATATTATTTTTATTTGCCTACATCACAAAAGGTTGTGGTAAGCAAAGATGCTATATTTCTTGAACAACAGTTTATTCAAGAAGGAGGCAAAGAAAGGCAAATAGAGTTAGAATTGGAGAATTCTGACCAACCAACAGATCAAATGGATATAGATCCATCGAGTCAACCTACACTTATTGATGAAACATCTACAGTAATTCCTCGCATATCAACTAGAATATCTCACCCACTAGTGAGATATGATTTTCTTCATGAAGATGAACAAGAGTTGTTTACTCATGAAGAAGTAGATCATGGAGATGATCTTCTTACCTATGAAGAAGCTATATTAGATATAAACTCTTCAAAATGGATTGAAGCTATGAAATCCAAAATTGATTCCATGCATAAGAATCAATTTTGGGACCTTATTGACCCAGCTGAAGGTATTGTACCTATAGGGAATAAATGGCTTTTCAAGAAGAAAATTGGTTCTAATAGAAAGGTAGAGACCTATAAAGCAAGGCTAGTAGCGAAAGGGTTTCGCCAAAGGCAAGGAATCGACTATGAGGAGACTTCTCGCCTGTTGCCATGCTTAAATCAATTAGGATTCTATTAGCAATAGCTGCATACTATGATTATGAGATTTGGCAGATGGATATCAAAACAGCTTTTCTCAATAGATACATTAATGAAAATATTTTCATGGAACAACCTAGGGGTTTTGAATCCCAAGATAGTTCCAAGGTGTGCAAGCTAAAGCGATCCATTTATGGGTTTGTAGGAGGGGGGCGTGAGGCGAAATATCATCCATTAAAATTATATAAAATGCACCAGGTAATGCCCAGGAAAGATGGTGAAGTCACAATGGTCTCACTTAAGTACCACCTCCTTAGACAGCATTTCCTAGACATGCACTTCATACAATCCTAATAGAATCAAACCACTGGTAAGTACCGTCTTCCCATAACACTACCACGGTACTAAGGATTTATGCCACGAAGGCATAGATAGACAAGAGTCGCTACCCGGGTAATAACTGGGACATATTCAGTGTTTCTTTTGAGGGTCATGGATGGCAACTTACTCCTTGCAGAGTTTCCACAACCGTCATTACCATAGCCCAATGTCTAGGTTCGGGATAGTGGGTACGTAAGGGGAAGGTGTTAGGCACCCCTTACGCCTGGTCTAACCTCGTTAATTCGAGTGCCAATCCTCTACTAATGTTTCTAGAAGTCTTATTTATTATTCCTTTATTAAACTTTATCCTAAAAATGTAATTCTAATCCTACACATGCAAGTAATTCACAAAAGGATTGTTGTTTACACATAATTTTCATGCACAAGTAATTCCTATCTATGGGGTTGCTAATTATTTAAATGATATTTACCAGATGAATAAAATTAATTTATTATTGAGAATTTAATTTACAAATAAATTCAATTTCAAATAACCCTGCATTTCTATTTAACCTAATTAATTAATTTTCACCAAGTTACCCTAAGGATAATTAAACTAAGTTAATTATGTACATGTGTAATTTATTCTAATATCACATAAGGCCCAAACAATCACAATCTAATAAAGATTTCTAACATGCAAATTTATTTTACAATTATCAAGTATTAAATTAAATTTATTTACATGCCAATGTTAGTTTAATTTACAAACAAGATTAATTTTAATTTACAAAGTATTTATTTAAATTAATTACATGCAAAAGTCAGTTAAATTAAAAATAAAGTTAATTTTAATTTACTAAATAAAAGTTCTATTATTACTATAATTTCATGCCAATGGTTATTCGAGAAGTTTAGAGCTACTTATCTGTTGGTAAATGCAGTTGCCATTGGGGCAAGCTACCCTTAAAAAAGTGTCTTCTCTTCTAATATGACAATGATATTCCTGGCTTACTCCCGTTTAGCTCCATATAAGCTCCACGCAAATGCCCTCTTTGGTACTTACCTTAGGGCTACTTACCAATTTTATTTGTAATAAAAAATAAAGAAACTAAAGAAAATAAAAGAAATAAAGAAAATATTAATAACAATTTACATTGGATTCTAACTCAAGTCTCCTAAAGGGTTAAGATTCCTAATTAGTTGCAACTACCTAATGGTCTAAGTCTTCTAACATGATTCAAACACTTCATAACACTTCTTGAATTAAAAGAACATAGAAAATAGATGAAATAACAATTAAAACCCAAGAAACTACAAGAACATGCATAAATATACAATTTTCAAATTCTGGTAGATTAACGGTAGCAAGAAATTCGATTTTTTAAAAATAGTTATATATGCCTAAAAATCATAAAAAAAATTACAGAAGACAGCCTACATATCATACAAGATCATAAAATTTATAAATAAAATAAAACCCTAGCCGAATGGTCTATATAAATCATAACTTTTATAAGTGATAGAATTGTACTACTTTTTTGTAAAATTCATAACTCATTAACCACAATAAATATGAATGTAAAACCAATTGGAAAAGATTCATAAGATTCTGAAGTTAATTTTATACACTAGATTTACACAGAAATATTAAGGAACAAGGGAGATATGGGCTCCATAATTCGGATATCCTGCAAATCAGATTTTACAAGAACCTTAATTTCAAATAGCCATAACTTACAAAATATTAAAGCTTTTTTAGTGATTATTAAGCCTAATATTAATGGAATTTTGTGTAGAATATGAATATAATTTTTACAAATTTTTTACAGATTCAGAAAATAAAGAAAAATAATAAAAATACGAGAGACAGAAACTAAATATGTGCAGAGTTGTGTATCCCCTCAAATTAAACATGATTACATGATCTATATGAACATATAAAATAAATTGAAGAAAAAAAGTATAGAATTAAAATATTGTGTGGTATAGATCTTGAAAAGAAAATAATAAAAACAGACCTTCCAGAAATCTTGTATGAAAATCTTCTTGAAGAAAAGAAAAAAATAAGGAAGAACTCAAAGAGTCTTGAATATCTCTAAATTTCTTATAGCTCTAAATTTTCTCTTCCTCTTTCCTCCCATCTCCTCTTTTTTTTTTTTTTTTTCCTTCTCTATAGGGTATTTATAGGGTTTTGGAAGAGAGGCGTGATAGGGTTTGGAGTCTTAGGTTGATAAAGTTTAGATGACTTAAACAACTATGATTACAGAATTCAAATAAGATTGGGATATGGGTGAGGTGTTTCAACCAATAGGAAGACAGGAAAAAATAGAAGGCACCAATAGGAAGTGAGGAAGAGGTATGGTAGGGTTTGGAGTCCTAGTGTGATAAAGTTCAGATAACTTAAATGACTAGGATTGATGAATTTGGATGAGACTAGAATATGGGTGAGGTGCTCCAACCAATAGAAAAAGAGGGAAAGGGGGTGACACCAATAGGGAGTGAGGAAGAGAGTGGGGCCAAGGAGGAGAGAGATATTTTATTATTTTAATTTTCAGAAAATAATTAAATGGATCCCATTTAAAATTCCTAACTAGGCTTTCTTAGGCCCATGGAGCCCAATTAAACTTAATTAGATCTATTTAAGAACTACCCATATTAAATTTAAACAAAATAACATTTTATTTAAATTTAAGTAAATTAATTTTCCAAAAACTTTATTATTATTATTATTATTATTATTTCAAGATCATGCCACGGAATTAATAATTCAGCTCCATATCTCCAATTACATCTTACAGTCATATAATTTTTATCATCGGGTTTTCCACGGCCTCAATGCACAAAATAAGGGTCTACAGGGCTAAAACAAGCTTCGAGGAGTTGAAACTTCCGTTTTGATGAAGCCATTAAGTCATTTGGTTTTATAAAAAATGTGGATGAACCATGTGTATATAAGAAGGTTAGTGATAGTGTTATCACTTTTCTTGTCTTATATATGGATGATATTCTGTTGATAGGTAATGACATAGGTATGTTGACAACTACAAAAGTATAGTTATCAAATACATTCTCCATGAAAGACTTAGGGGAGGCAACCTATATTCTTGGAATTCGCATCTATAGAGATAGTGCAAAAAGAATAGTTGGTTTATCCCAAAGTCTATACTTGGAAAAGATGTTAAAGTGGTTTAACATGGTTGATTCCAAGAGAGGATTGTTACCAGTGAGACATGGTATCCACCTTTCTAAAGAAATGTCTCCAAAGACACCTGAAGAAAGAGATAAAATGACCAGGATTCCATTTGCTTCAGCTATTGGAAGTTTGATGCATGCAATGATGTGTACTAGGCCGAATATTGCATATGCTGTTAGTTTGACTAGCAAGTTTCAATCCAGTCTAGGTTTGGAACACTGGATAGCTGTCAAGAATATCCTTAAGTACTTAAGAAGAAGTAAGGATTTATTCTTAATTTATGGAGGTGGTGACTTGCAATTGGATGATTATACTAATTCTGATTTCCAATCAGATATCTATGACAGAAAGTCTATCTCTGGGTTTGTATTCATTTGTAATGGAGGTGCAGTTAGTTGGAAGAGTTCCAAATAGAGTATGACTGCTGATTCCACTACAGAGGCCGAGTACATTGTTGCATCAGATGCTGCAAAAGAGGCTGTTTAGATAAGGAACCCCGGTCTCACTAGAAATCCAAACACATAGAAAGTCGCTACCACATTATTAGAGAGATAGTTGGGCAAGGCGATGTAGCCATTCAGAAAATAGCATCAGCTGAAAATCCAGACGATCCATTCATGAAGCCTATGTCACAAGCTCAGTTAGATCGATATCTTGAGAAGATGGGTCTAAGATATTGTAACGAATGGCTCTAGTGCTAGTGGGAGATTGTTAATAGTATGCATTAAAGCATATCATTTAGTATCCATCTAGTACATATTTTATTAATAAAAGGCAATTTCACTTTTCTGTTTACATAATATATTTATGTGTGATAGAAAAGGTCCTTTGATATTTTGTTAGAAATTCTATTTTTAAGTTGTTAACAATATGAGTGACAGTATTTCTAGCACAAAGTATCATAAATTAGTTCACAATCGAGGACACTTCACACAGGACATGACTTATCTAGAAAGATTGTATTCATGTTTGTCCCCAAGGTATTTATATGAGATATAAATAAGATGCAATGGTGAGTCTCGTGCCATATAACAAACATGATAGGTACTTATACATGATAAGTAGGCCGAACCAGTAATGCATATGACAAGCACATAGAGTTTACTCTTGTCAATGCATTGTCATATATCATATCGGTGCATATAATCTTTAGACCTGAGATAACACAGTTATCTTGTATATAGGTGGTTTGAGTTTGATACTACTTTCATATTTGTACTGTGTATGGGTATATGGGCATGTGTTGGCTCGTACTAGTTATATATGGAGGTAGGTGTTGATTAAGATGGAATCTGTTACCCTAAGTAAATAGGGATAAAATTCTAAGCTCATTTAATTATTCTCAATGTTTCAAGTTCCTGGCTAGGACAGACAGATTTAGTTAGAAAAGAGTTTCTGACACGAAAATCTAATTAATCAAGAACAGGAATTACAGGATAACATAATATTCATAGCAAATGGGGTTTGACATAAACCATGACTCCAGCTCAAATTGGGATTTTGTAACAGAGAGATTCCAGTGCATGGTAACATATGATTATAGGTTCATTTGATGTATTCCTTGTTACTGATTGCGTGGCCATGGCACACTATGCTAGGTGTCAACCATGGTCTATGAGATGCCTAAGATGATTTGAAGAAATCATTTATGGTAAGAAAGAGTTCTGATGATATTAAGAGTTAATATCATATCTCATTGCCAATTAGTGATGAGCCTAGTGAGTCACACACACATACACAAGATAATCACTAAGTAAAATGTGATTTAATTGATTAATTAAAGAGTTTAATTAATTAGTTAAATAGGTTTGATCTGCAATGAGATTGTAAAGTCCCTAGCATAGTTTGAAAGCAAATCTAGGTTACTGGATGTATAGTATTAGTTAAATTTGTATTTAAAGTTTTTAAATATGAATTTAATTGTGAGAAATTAATTAATAGGGATAAATTAATTTATATTTGATATAAATTGATTAGAAGAGGAGAAATAATGATTTTGGGTTAAGAACTCAAAATTACAACATAAGGGTAATTTGGTCATTTCACACGGTGACATGTGGCACCATGAGATGGTGACACATGGCACCATATAAGCTTGCCATTTGGCTGGCAATCATGTAAGATGATCAAAGTCAAGATTAAGTCTAGCTTTGACACTTGGTTTAATGAGATTAAGTTAGTTAAAAATAAGATGCAATGTGATGGTGACATGTGGCATAGGATTTAAGTGATTTAATGACCTACTTATAAAAGGGAAAAGAAAGAAGAATAAATCATAACATTCTCTCTTCCTCAAGGTGGCAGCAAACTTTTCTCTCCCTCTCGTCTTCTTGCTTTCTCATCAATTCAAAGAGAATCAATCCATTCCCTTTGAAATAAAATTGCTAGAAATTGTTTCCAATGTCCTATACACGCATACAACCTCTCTAAAGGCAAAAACCCAAATTATAATTGGTTGGCAAGGCTTGAGAATCTAATTTGGGGGTTGCCCATTGGTGATCTTGGTGTGGACAAGTTAGAAGGATAACACTTGGGGTCCTAGGTACTTCCTAATGGTGCCAATTGCATCCATGGTGTATCAAAGAGGTTAGTGCCTAAACTTCTCTTTTAAACTAGGGTTTAAATGAATTAATTTGTTAATTTACGATCTTGAATAGCAAACATAGATCCTAATACATATTAAAAGTGTTTTAATATGCAGTTGATCATTGAAATTAATTAGGCACATAAGAGATGTGGTATGATGTATGAAACCCTAGAAGAAAATTTTTTGAAATTCAATGCTTCAATGAACAAATCACCATGCTTCCGCTCCTTCAATTGGTATCAGAGCCACTACATTTGACATTAGGATTGTTTATTGATGTTTAATATTGTGATTGGATCAAATGTTGATTAATTCAAAGCTGTTTGGTGCCACCATGGTGGCGGCATCAATGAGATTGTGCTCATATGTGCGGCGGGTTGGTTGTGAATCACACCCTAAGGGTGTGTTTTAGTTTTGGGCTTCTTTATGCAATTGTTGTATATCTTAAGGCCCATAATTAGGCCCATACCTAATTAAATTATTTAATTAGGAATTTTAATCACAAAATTAATTTTTAAAAATTGTTTTCAAGGTATTAAATTTTGAAAGGGTTTCTAAATTTAAATTTATTTGAATGAGATTCAAATATGATTTTTTCGGTTGAATATGTGATATTCAGTTTAATTTTTTAGTATGTATGTTTTATTTAATTGTTAAATTTTAATATGCATGATGGATGATCATGGACAATAAAAGACCAATGTGATTGGATTTATTTCTTTTATTTTCTTTGGGTTGTAAAATAATTAATTTTAATTTAGTGATATGTATTATAAATGTTGTAATAATTTTAGATTGTAATTTCATTTATTTGAGGACTTTAAAGTCCATGATCTTATAAATTCGCCTTGGTATGCCAAGGATTACAATGTAATTGGATTGCAAGAAAATCAAGGAGGTCAAGAGCATTGATGGGACCAATAGGAGGAAATCAAGATCAAGTGTTGATTTTGTACTCCTTCAGCAACTCTTGTAAAATGAATGAATGAAATACACCTAGGAATGCCCCGATTCATTTCTTGGTGGCTCAGAATTGAATCCCTTAGAAAGTCCATGATTATATCATATTAATTATTTATCCATGTATGCATGAGATGTATGGGAATGTATGCAAGTATATGATATATGCATGCTAATTGGATAATATGCAAAGTGAGACCATAATAGTAATTAAACCGACCACTAAATCTTCCAAACAAATGATTAAGTTGAAAATGGTATAATTAAAGTAGTTATATCATGGGCCCTCCATTGAGGCAATTATTTTAAAAAATTTTAAATACTTGCATGTGATGCATTTAATTTAAGAGATTTTCTTAAGAATAATTGTTAAACATGAGATATTGTAAATATGTAAATAGTTGATGGCCAATAATGGATGTGCCTGAGGATATTAAAATTATTTGCATGTTTACTGGCTTAATGGGATCAACTTAACTAATGCAAGATAAATCAATAATGGATGTGCCTGAGATTTTGAGCATTAGGGGCTAGATAAATGACTGAACCTTACATGAGATGTGATGGGCAAGGAGTTTCTCACTTATAGTTTATTGTAATTCCAATAATGGATGTGCCTAAGGATGATCAATAAGACTATACGAATTTAACCATCTATTAGAAATCCATCCAACTAGGATTTCCGTTTCCTACTTTGGAAGTGTGGGATTCGCCAAGTTAGTGGGAGGACCAATTTGATTAAAAGACCATAATCATTTTGGTTAATTACTTAATACATTTACTAATTAATCTAGTTATTTTATGCAGTTAATTTTTTGATAATAATGTGCACACAATAACCACCACCATCCAATATCCTTGCGAGCATACTTGATCACAATAGGTTTACGGGACCTAATCTTTCTTATTGGCTCAAAAATTTTAGACTTGTTCTGAACTTAGAACGCATTGGATATGTTCTAGACTCAAATGTTCCTGGTCCCTTACCTCCAGAGGCCACTCAAGAGGAACATGACACTTTGGACAAGTGGAAGGAGCATGATATGAGAGCCAAGTGTTACATGCTTGCTTCAATGAGTAATGAGTTACAGAAGCAGCATGAAAATATACAGAGTGCAAGTGAGATCCTCCTTCACCTACAAGAGATGTATGGTGAGCATAGCAAGAATGCTAGGTATGAGATATCTAGGCAGCTATTTCGTATGAGGAGGTCTGAGAGACAAAATATTGGGGATCATGTCCATAAGATGATTTGACTTATTGAGCAGCTAGAACATCTTGACTTTCATATGGATCTCCAACTACAAACAAATTTGATCCTTTAGTCCCTACCTGAGTCATTTGGGAATTTTGTAACAAATTTCCATATGACTAAGTAGGAATACACCTTGGCTGGTTTACTTAACATGCTTGTTATTGCCCAAAAGAATATGCTGGGCAATAAAAGAAAAGAGGTGGCTTTGATTGCATCTTCTTCGGCTGGAAAGTCCAACAAGAAGAAGGATAATAAGAAAAAGAAACCTCAAGTTCCAGGACCTTCCAAGAAGATAGCCAAACAGAAAGGGAAGATCAAAGCTGATGGAGGTAACAGAAAGTGTTTCTACTACCAAAAGGATGGGCACTGAAAAAGGAATTACTCAAAGTATCTTACTTCTCTGAAAGACAAGAAGGATAGACCTTTAGAAGGTATGTCTGTGTCTTGTTATTTAGATTCTGATGATACTCATAGTTCATCTATAGCTTGGGTTTACATACGAGGGCCAGTTCTCACTTTTCTTATGAAATACAGAAACTAGCAAACAATAGCAGTTTGTATGCTTGAGATGTTAGACTCCGGATTGGCGATGGCTCAACTGTTGAAGCTTTAGCCATAGGATCTAAATCTTTTTACATGTGTGGATATGTTTTGTGTTTGAATAATATTTTATATGTACCTGATACTGTTAAGAACATCATTTCTATATCTAGTTTAACTAGAAATGGTTATGAATTTCAGTTCACAAATGATGTTTACAATATTTATTTTAGAAATAAATATGTTAGCTCAGGTTATATGCATGATGGCCTTTATTATCTGGATAAGAAAGTAAACACAAATTGAATGCAAGCAATCTAAATGAATGTAATGCCATGATGAAAATCAACTCTAGTTCAAAATATATTTGGCATTTGAGATTAGGTCATGTTGTAGAAGATAGGATTGCAAAACTGGAGAAAATGGGGATTTTATCCTTATTGGGTTTTGAACTTACTCCAACTTGTAAATTTTGCCTTCAAGACAAAATGACTAGATCACCCTTTGTTGGACAAGGACTAAGAGCTGAAAATATTTTGGAGCTAATATATAGTGATGTACGTGGTCCATTTAGGGAAATGGCTATAGGAGGTTTTCATTACTTTATTACCTTTATTGATGATAAATCAAGGTTTGGGTATTTGTATTTGTTGAAATACAAACATAAATCCTTCGAAAAGTTCAAAGAATTTAAATCTGAAGTAGAAAATCAAACAGGAAAAAGTATTAAAACTCTTCAATCAGATCGTAGAGGTGAATACTTAAGTACTGAATTTGATGAATATTTGAAAGAGCATGGCATTATTTCTCAGCTGACTCCTCCAGGAACGCCACAGCTGAATGGTGTATCTGAAAGGAGAAATTATACCCTATTAGATATGGTACGCAGTATGATGAGCTATACTGATATGCCAATCTCCTTTTGGGGATTTGCATTAGAATCAGCTTTGCATATTTTAAATAGGATTCCATCAAAATCAATTTCTTCCACACCTTATGAGATATGGCATGGAAGAAAACTGAGTCTTAAGCATGTTAAGATTCGGGGTTGTCTAGCTTATATCAAAAAGCTGAATACTGATAAATTGGAAACCAGATCAGAAAAAGGTTAATTTGTTAGACATCCAAAAGAAAGTTTTGGATATTATTTTTATTTGCCTACATCACAAAAGTTTGTGGTAAGCAAAGATGCCATATTTCTTGAACAACAGTTTATTCAAGAAGGAGGCAAAGGAAGGCAAATAGAGTTAGAATTGGAGAATTCTGACTAACCAATAGATCAAATGGATATAGATCCATCTAATCAACCTACACCTATTAATGAAACATCTATAGTAATTACTTGCAGATCAACTAGGATATCTCACCAACCAGTGAGATATGGTTTTCTTCATATGTAATCATGAAGATGAACAAGAGTTGTTTACTCATGAAGAAGTAGATCATGGAGATGATCCTCTTACCTATGAAGAGGCTATATCAGATATAAACCCTTCAAAAAGGATTGAAGCTATGAAATCCGAAATTGATTCCATGCATAAGAATCAAGTTTGGGACCTTGTTGACCCACCTGAAGATATTGTACCTATAGGGAATAAATGGATTTTCAAGAAGAAAATTGGTTCTGATGGAAAGGTAGAGGCCTATAAAGCAAGGCTAATAGCGAAAGGGTTTCGCCAAAGGCAAGGAATCGACTATGAGGAGACTTCTCACCTATTGCCATGCTTAAATCAATTAGGATTCTATTAGCAATAGCTGCATACTATGATTATGAGATTTGGCAGGTGGATGTCAGAATAGCTTTTCTCAATGGATACATTGATGAAAACATTTTCATGAAACAACCTAAGGGTTTTGAATCCCAAGATAGTTCCAAGATGTGCAAGCTAAAGCGATCCATTTATGGGTTAAAAAAAGCTTCGAGGAGTTGGAATATCCATTTTGATGAAGCCATTAAGTCATTTGGTTTATAAAAAATGTGGATGAACCATGTGTATATAAGAAGGTTAGTGATAGTATTATCACTTTCCTTGTCTTATATGTGGATGATATTCTGTTGATAGGTAATGACATACGTATGTTGACAACTGTAAAAGTATGGTTGTCAAATACATTCTCCATGAAGGACTTAGGGGAGGCAACCTATATTCTTGGAATTCACATATATAAAGATAAAGCGAAAAGAATAATTGGTTTATCCCAAAGTTTATACTTGGAAAAGGTGTTAATGAGGTTTAACATTCTTGATTCCAAGAGAGGATTGTTACCAGTGAGACATGGTATCCACCTTTCTAAAGAGATGTCTCCAAAGACACCTAAAGAAAGAGATAAAATGGCCAGGATTCCATATGCTTTGGCTATTGAAAGTTTGATGTATGCAATGACTAGGCCGGATATTGCACACGTTGTTAGTTTGACTAGCAAGTTCAATCCAATCCAGGTTTGGAACACTGGATAGCTGTCAAGAATATCTTTAAGTACTTGAGAAGAACTAAGGATTTATTCTTGATTTATGGAGGTGGTGACTTACAATTGGATGGTTACACTGATTCCGATTTCCAATCAGATATCGATGATAGAAAGTCTACCTCTGGGTTTGTGTTCATTTATAATGGTGGTGCAGTGAGTTGGAAGAGTTCCAAACAGAGTATGACTACTGATTCCACTATAGAGGCTGGGTACATTGTTGCATCAGATGCTGCAAAAGAGGCTGTTTGGATAAGGAACCCCGGTCTCACCAGAAATCCAAACACATAGAAAGGTGATACCACATTATCAAAGAGATAGTTGGGCAAGGCAATGTAGCCATGCAGAAAATAGCATCAGCTGAAAATCTAACTAATCCATTCACGAAGCCTATGTCACAAGCTCAGTTAGACCAACATCTTGAGAAGATGGGTCTAAGATATTATAACGAATGGCTCTAGTGCTAGTTGGAGATTGTTAGTAGTATGCCCTAGAGTATATTATTTAATATGTATCTAGTACATATTTTATTAATAAAAGGAAATTTCACTTTTCTGTTTGCATAATATATTTATGTGTAATATATTTATTTTGTTAGAAATTCTATTCTTAAGTTGTTAACAATATGAATGACAGTATTTCTAGCACAAAGTATCATAAATTGGTTCACAATCGAGGATATTTCACACAGGACATGACTTATCTAGAAAGATCGTATTCATGTTTGCTCCCAAGGTATTCGTATGAGATATAAATAAGATGGAATGGTGAGTCTCATGCCATATAACAAACATGATAGGCACTTATACATGATAAGTAGGCCGAACCAGTGACGCATATGACAAGCACATGGAGCTTACTCTTATCAATACATTGTCATATATTATATCAATACATATAATCTTTAGACCTGAGATAACACAGTTATCTTATATATAGGTGGTTTGAGTTTGATACTGCTCTCATTCTTGTACTGTGTATGGGTATTTAGGCATGCGTTAGCTCGTACTAGTTATCTATAGAGGTAGGTGTTGATCAAGATGGAATCTATTATCCTAAGTAAATAGGGATAAAATCCTATATTCATTTAATTATTCTTCATGTTTCAAGTTCCTAGGTAGGACAGAAAGATTTAGTCAGAAAAGAGTTTCTGATAAGAAAATCTAATTAATCAAGAACAAGAATTAAAAGAGAACATAATATTCATAGCAAATGGGATTTGACATAAACCGTGACTCTAGCTCGAATTGGGATTTTGTAGCAGTGAGATTCTCGTGCATGGTAACATATGATTATAGGTTCATTTAAGGTATTCTTTATTACTGATTGGGTGGCCATGGCATCCTACGCTAGGTGTCAACCATGGTCTATGAGATTCCTAATGTGATTTAGAGAAATCATTTATGGTAAGAAAGAGTTCTGATGATATTAAGAGTTAATATCATATCTCATTGCCAATAAGTGATGAGCCTAGTGAGTCACACACACATACACAAGATAATCACCAAGTAAAATGTGATTTAATTGATTAATTAAAGAGTTTAATTAATTAATTAAATAAGTTTAGTTTGCAATGAGATTGCAAAGTCCCTAGCATGGCTTGAAACCAAATCTAGGTTATTGGATGTATAGTATAAGTTAAATTTATATTTAAAGTGTTTAAATATGAATTTAATTGTGAGAAATTAATTAATTTATATTTGATATAAATTGACTAGAAGAGGACAAATAATGATTTTGGGTTGAGAACTCAAAATTACAACATAAGGGTAATTTGGTCATTTCACATGGTGACATGAGGCACCATGAGATGGTGACACATGGCACCATATAAGCTTGCCATTTGTCTTCCTATCATGTAAGATGATCAAAGTCAAGATTAAGTCTAGCTTTGACACTTCGCTTAATGAGATTAAGTTAATTAAAAAATAAGATGCAATGTGATGGTGACATGTGGCATAGGGTTTAGGTAACTTAATAACCTAATTATAAAAAGGAAAAGAAAGAAGAATAAAATATAACATTCTCTCTTCCTCAAGATGGCGGCATACTTTTCTCTCCCTCCCCTCTTCTTGCTTTCTCATCAATTCAAAGAGAATTAATCCATTCCCTTTGAATTAAAATTGCTAGAAATTATTTTTAGTGTCCTATATACACATATAACCTCTCTAAAGGCAAAAACCCAAATTATAATTGGTTGGCAAGGCTTGAGAAGCTGATTTGGGGGTTGCCTATTGGTGATCTTAGTGTGGACAAGCTAGAGGGACAACACTTGGGGTTTGAGGTGCTTCCTAAAGGTTCCAATTGCATCCATAGTGCATTAAAGATGTTAGTGCCCAAACTTCTCTTTTAAACTAGGTTTTAAATGAATTAATTTATTAATTCACAATCTTGAATGACAAACATAGATCCTAATACATATTAAAAGTGTTTTAATAAGCAATTGAGCATTGAAATTAGTTAGGCATATAAGAGATATGGCATGATGCATGAAACCCTAGAAGAAAAATTTTTGAAATTCAATGCTCCAATGAACCAATTACCATGCTTTCGCTCCTTCACTACATACATGGGCATGCCATCTTCCACTATTTTCAAATAATAAGATTATCATTATAAGCTCAAACTATGCTATACCCATCATCCCAATTACATCCAAGGGAAACCACACTGCATAACTGCTCATAGTAAATACATTAGTTAATCCCCTCAGTCTCCTCTAGACATAACCTAATATATTAACTACTTTAATTACTACACCACAAAGAGTGTCTTCAACTACATGGGCAAGAGTTCTCTTATCAATGGATAAGAATTCCTTCCTCTTGAATTCTACGCCCTTTCTCCATCTTAGGCCGAAACATCTGTTGCTCCATGGGACTACAATGAGCAGGAGCCCCTTGTAACACCCCTATGTTTGGTAGTGCGTTCTATTGTTCTGGTGACCAGTGTTGTCCGAACAGCTAGGATGCCTAGAACTACACTTCATTATGATTGAGGAGACATAAAATAATGAAATACAAGAAAAGAAAATACAAGAAAAATAAAGGAAAAATAATAGCAAAGAAATGTAACCAAGTTAAGCGAGCCGAGAACCCTAGCGATGGGTTACCGCACCGGGAAGTCACGGCATGGACCGTTGACTAGCCCTGGACCGCGGGGAACCCTGAAAAATATTTTTAGGACTTAAAGAGACATCAATTGAAGTATAAATATCATTAGAAATATCAAAGAAAAATTAATTAATTAGTACAAAGAAAAGTGAGAAATCGAAAAACGGATAAAACCTGGTGTTATCAAAAAATCGGGAATGCAACCGGAACAGGGGCATTGTGATCATTTGACACCCCGAGTTGTCTTTTGACCTAAATTTCCATTAAAAATAAATAATATTACACTTGGAAAATATAATGAAAAATTAAATTAGTGCTACCTAATATAGATAGCAAAAATGGGGAGTTAAATGTGGGAAAATGAAATTTATGAATAAACTAATATTAAAGGCCCTTAGTGCTCCACTCACCCACCAAAGTGGACCAATTATTCATCAATTTGGACCAGCAGATTGTCATCTTCCTCACTTCTCAAAATTTCAGCTGTGAACCTCCATTGAAGATACTCCATGGCCAAAGCTTAACCAAGCCATACAACCATGATTTAGCCACATTTTTCACTAGCTTCCTTCATAAAAAGCTGTTCTACACCACTTGGGAAGTAGATAGGCAGCAAGAAGACCAAGTTTTGGAGAGATTTTGAAGAGTTTCCAAAGTGGTAAGTTTGTGTTTTTGGTTAAAGCTTCATTAAAGTTAGTAAGAATGTTATGGGTACTTGAATTATGGAGAGATTTTTGAGGTTTGATGTTTAAAGGGGGATGTGTACTTTTGGCAACCATGGAAACACTTTGAAGGCAGTTTATTTTTGCTTGTAAATGGTGAATTAAATGATTGATTAAATGTATATTGTGTAGGAAATTGTTTGGGTGATATATACTTAGTATATGTAAATGTAAATTGAAATTTGAAGCTTGGAAATTAATGGAATGTAAAGGTACCATTGCGGCAGTTTGTTAATTCTTGAAGAATGCTGGAATTCATGCTTGGTTTATGGAATAATAATGTGGAATTGTAATAGTGGTTATGGCAGTTTGAGTGTATATATGATGGTGTAAAGTTGGACATGTAAAAGTGTTATGGTTAGATGCTTAAATTATTGTAAATGAGTTGATAAATTCTGCACTTTCTTGGTGTATGTTGAATGTAATTGTAAGCTGCCAAAATGACCTATAATGTGTTGTGAATTATGTTTAGGTTATGGTACAACCAGAATTGACTTGAATGTTGAGTTTGGTAAGTATTAGGAGTGATCCTTGATGTGTATGAAAGAAATGCAATAAGGCAGTTTGAGTTTTAGGCCTATAACTTTAAGTGTGTGGCTCCAATTGGTATGAGACCAATTGGAGGTGAAACTAGGCTCAAAATGTGCCAACTTTCATGAAGAAAACTTGCCAAACTTCTGCTTTCAAGGTAGCTTGAAAAATGACCAAATCCGGATTAAGTGCAAATGAGGCCTGAAAATTGACCATTTGGGCAGCAGTTAGTGTTTAGGCCATAACTCACTCAAAACTGGTCCAATTGACCTGAAATTTTGACCATGGATAGTTAAGACCTATATCTACAAGTCTTATGAAGACACCAAAGCCCAGAAATGACAATAAGCAAGTCAAACAGCTTGCACAATTCGGGTCCAAAAACTAGCTGGAACAAAATTGACCTAAAGTGACCTAAAGTGACCAATTTTGATGCAATTTGACCAACAATAGTAAAATGACCATAACTTGGTCTACATAACTCAGAATGACCTGAAACTTTGCCCCGCGTTCCATAAGACATAGATCTACAAGTTTGTAGTTTTGACCAAAACCCGAACACCGAGGGAACTAGGTCGTCCGGCTAGGTCAAACTAGTATCCCGTAATCCAGCAAATTGCAAGAAAATGCAGTATACACGGAAATGAACTTGGTAACATGTACCAACTCTAAAATACTATCGAACATGACATATTAATAACATTAAAACCTAATTTACCTAGAATGCATTGAGGGTCGACATATTAGGTTGACTAAGCAAATATTAGAATTCAGTGAATTAATTATCAAGTATTATCATTAGAGACAGTTTAAATGAGTACTGAAACACTTCAAATTGTGTTTCTCAGTTAGCAAAGACTCAGGGAAAGGGAAGGAAACACTGAGTCAAGGCCAGGAGACAGTTATCAGAGGTTTGTGCACAACAGTTATTTCTTTTGAATTTTTCAATTGAAATAAATTATGACTATTTGTATATTATTGTTTTCAATTATGGAAATGTGTTTGAATGGATACTTATTGCTTGAAAAGCATTGTAAATAGTTTGAAACTGTGGAAAATTTGATTTAGTGTGATTTGTGAAAATTTAAAGTTAATTATGAATTGTGTTGTCATTTGTGAATGAATTTATGACTTTAGAAATTTATTAGATTCTCACGAATCATTTGAATGAAATGTTTGGAATTGATTTTGTGTTCACACTTAGCATGACAGTATCATATCATTCCTTCTCCATTTATGGGGTTGTGATCGTTTATTTTCCTTCTCCATTTATGGAGTCGTGATCGTTTATTTTTCTCCCTCTCTGGTTTACCAGTTGAGGTGATTGGATGAGTACTCATTATATAGCTAGCTCCCTTCCTCATTGATTTCGATTAGTGGGGTTGTGATTGCTTTGTCGTGGTGTACAACGCGGCTTTGATCGGAAATTTTGTGTCATGACTTAAGTTGTGTATGAATTGGCAACACTGTGTTCGTAAATTATTTGACTAAATTGTGTTATTATGAGCTTTGATAATTTGTGAAATGGAGTTTAAATTCTTATTGACATTCACTGTCTTTTGAATTTAACTACGTTTTGATTACTGAGATTTATTGTGATATTGTGTTAAATTCCTTATGACATTCATTGTTTTGAATTTAACTATGGTTTTATGTATCCATCATTTATATGATTTATGAGTTGTGATTTAAAGTTGTATTTGGTAAATGTTGTGCACCACTGAGACATTGTCTCAGCGATAGCTTTTCATTGCTATCGCAGGTAGACAGATTGACAGGGCAGCAGACTAGGCTGCTGGTACATTCAGATAGAAATCATCGGGTATATTGAGTATACCACATTTTGCATTTTGTACTGTAATGTATGTTCACTGTATGTATATATTGTTCTTGGTTTTGAGCAGTTGTAAATTAAAATTGTACATTGAAGTTGTAAAATAAATTATGAGTTATTTTGACTTGTAAAATTTGTACTATATTTCTTTTATCTCATCCTTTGAAAATAGTAAAAAAATTTATTGTGGATTTGAACTGAGAAATATATTGTGTTGTTTAACTGTTGGAGTTAAGATTGAGAAATATATTTGAAGTGCTTTTTACAGGTTTTTCTGAAGAACTCTTTTATTCAAAATACAGAGAGCACTCCGCCAAAATTTTTATAGAAATTACAAATATTACAAATGTGTTAGCTGTTTCCCTTCAGTTTAAAAAAAAAATTTAACACCTGTAAATAGTGCTCGCCACTATAAAAAGAAGTAAGAAAAGTTTTAAAATCCCTTGTAGTGTATTTAATGGGTTATCAGTAGACGAAGTTGGTAATTCATTAGGTATACTACGGGATCATGTTATGCCTTACAGAAGGGTAGGGTGTGACATGTTTTAGTGGTATCAGAGCTAGTTTTTAAAATTCTCTTTTCACCTATAATTTGAATACTCTTTCTCCATAGTACAACTGCTCAATGTCATTGTTTGATACATACAGTACATTGCATTATAAATATGCACTAACGGGAGAAAATCTCCTTGTGTTAATTGTTCGGGAGGTCTAAGATCCTCGAACTGACTATGGAAGAGGGTGATCGTTCAGTCGATCAATCGATAGAGGCTGAGGTACAAGTTGAGGCCCCAGCTCCACAAAGTGTTGAAGGCCCGACTGTACCAGTTTTACCGGTACAAATTACTGCACAAATGGCCCAGCAAATGGCCACTTTCTTTCAGCAAATGGCTGATAATCTATCAGCCCAAGCCCAAGTACAGACCCAACCCCCACAAGGGCAACATGAAATAGAGAAGAGGGAGAAACCTATGGGTCAGAGCTCAAGCAGTAATTTGAGAAAGAGAAAAGAATATGAGGAGCCCCGAGCTCAGGGATATAACAGAGGTGGATCATCAAGACAGAGACCACCAAAGTCCAGTCGTCGAACAACTAAAAGTTCCTGCCCTCCTTGCCAATGCGAAACTTGTGGTAGAAATCATGGTGGGGTATGCTACAAGGCCATAACAGCCTATTATAACTGCGGAGGCATAGGACAATTTGCCAAGGACTACACCAGTAGTCGCAGAGTTAGACCACCTCCTACTACTGCAGAAGGGTCAGTTCAGAGCCCTGTCACCAGAAGTTCACAACCACCCAGCAGAGGTAGAGGCAGGGGTAGAGGTAGCCCAGCAGGCAGCCAAGGCACAGTGAAACATTCAGAGCAAGATAGTGCTCTAGTCAGAATCTATGCAATTAGACAGAGGGAAGAGGCCGAGACATCTGATGTTGTGGCTGGTACCTTCTCAACTTTTAATCAAGATGTGTTTGTATTATTTAATCTGGGTTCTAACCATTCTTATGTGAGTGCTAGCATCATTGATTGCATTGCTGTTCCGTGTAAAAAAATGGACTTTGAGGTGCTAGCAACAAGTCTGTTAGGACAGGAGGTCAGGGTTAATAAAATGTATAGAGATTGTCCTTTGGTGATCCAAGGACACACTTTTCTGTCTGATTTCATTGAAATGCCCTTCAGAGATTATGATATCATCTTGGGCATGGATTGGTTAGCTAGGCATCATGCCATGATTGACTGTAGGGTCAAGATGTCACTTTTGGTCTCCTCAAGATGCTGATGTGGTAATACATGGGGAGAGGCAGTTATTGCCATCAAACATCATTTCGGATGCACTAGCCAGAAAAATTATCAGAAAGGGGTGTGAAACATACTTGGCACATGTGATAGACACCCAAGTGGGGAGTCCAGCATTGAGGGACATCCCTACAGTACATGACTTTCCAGATGTGTTTCCTGATGAATTGCCAGGATTACCTCCAGAAAGAGAGGTGCAGTTTGAAATTAATGTTATGCCTGGTGTGGATCCAATCTCCATAACGCCATACAGAATGGCACCAGCAGAGTTGAAGGAGTTGAAGATACAGTTGCAAGAACTACTTGAAAAGGGCTTCATCCGTCCTAGTGTGTCACCTTGGAGAGCACCAGTATTGTTTTTAAGAAGAAGGATCGCACTCTTCATTTATGTATTGTTTGACCTGGAACCTACATACTTTTATGTTAGTGTTAGAACTATATGTTCTGTTGTTATTCCTTTAGAGGAGAATAAATTTTGATGCATTAGTGATTAGTCCTTTAAGATAAGGATTGTGATAATAAGTGAAATTAGTTTTGGAAGAGTTTATCGGCGAAAAGTATTTTCTAAAACACCATAAATTATAAAGCTAATTGGCGAGCCTACTTAATGTAAGGCAAGAGGAAGTAAAAGTAAGATGCAGTAATGGAATTGATCTAGATGAGGGCAAGGATGTTACTGTTAGTAATTGCTAATGGATATTGTAATCGGAATAAGTTCGGATATCAGTGAATTTGAAAAGGATAAAAGATAGGAAAGTTTTATCTATTGGAATGTATCGTAGTAACTATGCAATGTTCTTGATGTTTATACTGTAAGCTACAGATTACAGTACTAACTTGAGATTATTATGTAGAGCTACGTGTTAGTAGTATGCCCTAGAGCATATCATTTAGTATGTATCTTGTATATATTTTATTAATAAAAGGCATTTCCACTTTTCCGTTTACATAATATATTTATGTGTAATAGAAAAGGTCCATTGATATTTTGTTAGAAATATTATTCTTAAGTTGTTAAGAATATGAGTGACAATATTTCTAGCACAAAGTATCATAAATAGGTTCACAATCGAGGATACTTCATAATAAGGACATGACTTATCCAGAAAGATTGTATTCATGTTTGTTCCCAAGTTATTTATATGAGATATAAATAAGATGGAATGGTGAGTCTCATGCCATATAACAAACATGATAGGCACTTATAAATGATAAGTAGGTTAACCAAGGACACTTATGACAAGCACATAGAGTTTACTCTTGTCAATGTTTTGTCATAAATCATATCAATGCATATAATCTTTAGACACGAGATAGCACAGCTTATCTTGTATATAGGTAGTTTGAGTTTGATAACGCTTTCATACTTGTACTGTATGGGTATATGGGTATGTGTTGGCTCCTACTAGTTATATATGGAGGTAGGTGTTGATCAAGATGGAATCTGTTCTCTAAGTAAATAGAGATAAAATCCTATGTTCATTTAATTGTTCTTGATGTTACAAGTTCTGCCAGACAGATAGATTTATTCGTAAAAGAGTTTACGATAAGAAAAAACTTTTAATCAAGAAGTGGAAATAAAAGACAACAAAAAATTCATAACAAAATCAGTTTAACATAAACCATGACTCCAAATTTGAGTTGGGATTTTGTAGAGAGATTCTAGTGCATGGTAACATATGATTATAGGTTCATTTAAGGTAAACCTTATTACTAATTGGGTGGCCATGGCATGCTATGCTAGGTGTTAACCATGGTCTATGAGGTTCATAAAATGATTTAGAGAAATCATTTATGGTAAGAAAGAGTTCGATGATATTAAGAGTTGATATCATGTCTCATTGCCAATTAGTGATGAGCCTAGTAAGTCACACACATACACAAGTTATCACCTATTTAAATATGATTTAATTAATTAATTAAAGAGTTTAATTGATTAATTAAATAGATTTGGTTTGCAATAAAATTGCAAAGTCCCTAGCATGACTTGAAACCAAATCTAGATTATTGGATGTGTAGTATAAATTAAATTTATATTTAAAGTGTTTAAATATGAATTTAATTGATGAGAAATTAATTAATAGAGATTAATTAATTAATTTATATTTGATATAAATTAATTAGAAGAAGAAAATAATTATTTTGGGTTAAGAACTCAAAATTAAGACACAGGGGCATTGTGGTCATTAAGCACAGTGACACGAGGCACCATGAGAAGGTGACACAAGGCATAACACAAAAGCATGCCAAATATTTTTAATCATGTAAGATGATTAAAATCAAGATTAAATATAGGTTTGACACTTGGCACAATGTGATTGGGTCACTTAAACCTAGAGCTAATCAAAAGGTGACATGTGGCTAGGGTTTAATGTGTTAACCTAGCTATTTAAGTGGGGTTATGAAAAGAAAACACAACCAGCAGCCTCTCCTCTCATATGTCACGCCACTTTGAGCCTCTCCAGCTATTTCTCTTCATCTCTCATCAATTCAAAGAGATTAGCCATTAATTTCTTGAATTAAGAACACTAGAAATTGTTTCTAGTGTCCTGTTTACATCTTTAATCTCTTAAAAGGCAGAACTTGATTTTCTAATTAATAGAAAAAGCTTTAGAAGCTATTCAAGGGCTGCCATAGGTGTTCTTGGTGTGGACAAGCTAGAGGGACAACATCTGGTGTCCTGAAGACGAATCTCAAAGGCGCATATGCCGCAAAGACATCAAGAGGTTAGTGTAATCGTTCTTGATTTAATCTAGGGTTCTAAAATTAATCTGATTAATTTTAAAATCTTAAATGGCAAATACAGATCCAAAAACATATTAAAAGAGTTTTAATATGTTGTTTATCATTGAAATTAAATAGATAAAAATAAATCTTGCATGGTGCATGTGACCCTAGGTGAAAATTTTTGAATTCAATGGTATAATCTTGTGTTTTTCACGCTTCCGTTCCTTCACTACGTACTACCCGATAGTACACCTAGATGAGAATAGTTGCCAACGGCATCTGTCTTGGTATAGTTATGCCAGGACAGAATTTAATTATTAGAAATAAATTTGAAAATCCTACTTAGGGATCTAAAACTCAAAAGTTAGAATATCGAAAGGTTATAGTTCAGTACAAAAGGAAGTAAGTTATAGAATATTGACAGATAAAAAGAGTTATGGAAGTAAAAATTCGAACAGTTGGTTCAGATATAACAAAGAAGTGTTACGAATGTGAGGAAGACTATGGACTAAAATGGTCAGAGGACCAATGACTAGATAAATGATTCTAACATGACCTCAAAGGTCATTCAAGAAGGAACATGAACCGAAATATTAGACAGCACAATAGTAAGAGGAGATTGGTGTTATACAAACAAATTAAACGTTGTATTAGATTGTTAAAAGTCTTATACAAATTTAAGGAAAAGAAGAATATACAATCATATAGAAAGGAAAAAATAAGCGTATGACTATTGTAAGATGGCTATTGGGTAAAATTTCGTGGACGAAATTTATTTTAAGGGGGAGAATTGTAACACCCTATGTTCGTGAGTGTTCATCGTTGGTGACTGTGTTGTCCAGACAGCTAGGATGCCTAGAACTACACTTTGTTATGATTGAGGAGACATAAAATAATGAAATACAAGAAAAGAAAATACAAGAAAAAAAAGGAAAAATAATAGCAAAGAAATGTAACCAAGTTAAGCGAGCCGAGAACCCTAGCGATGGGTGACCGCACCGGGAAGTCACGGCGTGGACCGTTGACTAGCCCTGGACCGCGGGGAACCCTGAAAAATATTTTTAGGACTTAAAGAGACATTAATTGAAGTATAAATATCATTAGAAATATCAAAGAAAAATTAATTAATTAGTACAAAGAAAAGTGAGAAATCGAAAAACGGACAAAACCCGGTGTTACCGAAAAATCGGGAATGCAACCCGAACAGGGGCATTGTGGTCATTTGACATCCCGAGTTGTCTTTTGACCCAAATTTCCATTAAAAATAAATAATATTACACTTGGAAAATATAATGAAAAATTAAATTAGTACTACCTAATATAAATAGCAAAAATGGGGAGTTAAATGTTGGAAAATGAAATTTATGAATAAACTAATATTAAAGGCCCTTAGTGCTCCACTCACTCACCAAAGTGGACCAATTATTCATCAATTTGGACCAGCAGATTGTCATCTTCCTCACTTCTCAAAATTTCAGCTGTGAACCTCCATTGAAGATACTCCATGGCCAAAGCTTAACCAAGCCATGCAACCATGATTTTGCCACATTTTTCACTAGCTTCCTTCACAAAAAGTGTTCTACACCACTTGGGCAGTAGATAGGCAGCAAGAAGACCAAGTTTTGGAGAGATTTTGAAGAGTTTCCAAAGAGGTAAGTTTGTGTTTTTGGTTAATGTTTCATTAAAGTTAGTAAGAATGTTATGGGTACTTGAATTATGGAGAGATTTTTGAGGTTTGATGTTTAAAGGGGGATGTGTACTTTTGGCAGCCATGGAAACACTTTGAAGGCAGTTTATTTTTGCTTGTAAATGGTGAATTAAATGATTGATTAAATGTATATTGTGTAGGAAATTGTTTGGGTGATATATACTTAGTATATGTAAATGTAAATTGAAATTTGAAGCTTGGAAATTAATGGAATGTAAAGGTACCATTGCGGCAGTTTGTTAATTCTTGAAGAATGCTGGAATTCATGCTTGGTTTATGGAATAATAATGTGGAATTGTAATAGTGGTTATGGCAGTTTGAGTGTATATATGATGGTGTAAAGTTGGACATGTAAAAGTGTTATGGTTAGATGCTTAAATTGTTGTAAATGAGTTGATAAATTCTGCACTTGCTTGGTGTATGTTGAATGTAATTGTAAGCTGCCAAAATGACCTATAATGTGTTGTGAATTATGTTTAGGTTATGGTACAACCAGAATTGACTTGAATGTTGAGTTTGGTAAGTGTTAGGAGTGATCCTTGATGTGTATGAAAGAAATGCAATAAGGCAGTTTGAGTTTTAGGCCTATAACTTTAAGTGTGTGGCTCCAATTGGTATGAGACCAATTGGAGGTGAAACTAGGCTCAAAATGTGCCAACTTTCATGAAGAAAACTTGCCAAAATTCTGCTTGCAAGGTAGCTTGAAAAATGACCAAATCTGGATTAAGTGCAAATGAGGCCTGAAAATTGACCATTTAGGCAGCAGTTAGTGTTTAGGCCATAACTCACTCAAAACAGGTCCAATTGACCTGAAATTTTGACCATTGATAGTTAAGACCTATGTCTACAAGTCTTATGAAGACACAAAAGCCCAGAAATGACCATAAGCAAGTCAAACAACTTGCACAATTCGGGTCCAAAAACTAGCTGAACCAAAATTGACCTAAAGTGACCTAAAGTGACCAATTTTGATGCAATTTGACCAACAATAGTAAAATGACCATAACTTGGTCTACTTAACTCAGAATGACCTGAAACTTTGCCCCGCGTTCCATAAGACATAGATCTACAAGTTTGTAGTTTTGACCAAAACTCGAAAACCGAGGGAACTAGGTCGTCTGGCTAGGTCAAACTAGTATCTTGGAATCCAGCAAATTGCAAGAAAATACAGTATACACGAAAATGAACTTGGTAACATGTACCAACTCTAAAATACTATCGAACGTGACATATTAATAACATTAAAACCTAATTTACCTAGAATGCATCGAGGGTCGACATCTTAGGTTGACTAAGCAAATATTAGAATTCAGTGAATTAATTATCAAGCATTATCGTTAGAGACAGTTTAAATGAGTACTGAAACACTTCAAATTGTGTTTCTCAGCTAGCAAAGACTCAGGGAAAGGGAAGGAAAAACAGAGTCAAGGCCAGAGACGATTATCGAGGTTTGTGCACAACAGTTATTTCTTTTGAATTTTTCAATTGAAATAAATTATGACTATTTGTATATTATTGTTTTCAATTATGGAAATGTGTTTGAATGGATACTTATTGCTTGAAAAGCATTGTAAATAGTTTGAAACTGTGGAAAATTTGATTTAGTGTGATTTGTGAAAATTTGAAGTTAATTATGAATTGTGTTGCCATTTTGTGAATGAATTTATGACTTTAGAAATTTATTGGATTCTCACGAATCATTTGAACAAAATGTTTGGAATTGATTTTGTGTTCACACTTAGCATGACAGTATCATATCATTCCTTCTCCATCTATGGGGTTGTGATCGTTTTATTTTCCTTCTCCATTTATGGAGTCGTGATCGCTTATTTTTCTCCCTCTCTGGTTTACCAGTTGAGGTGATTGGATGAGTACTCATTATATAGCTAGCTCCCTTCCTCATTGATTTCGAATAGTGGGGTTGTGATTGCTTTGTCATGGTGTACAACGCGGCATTGATCGGAAATTTTGTGTCATGGCTTAAGTTGTGTATGAATTGGCAACACTGTGTTCGTAAATTATTTGACTAAATTGTGTTATTATGAGCTTTGATAATTTGTGAAATGGAGTTTAAATTCTTATTGACATTCACTGTCTTTTGAATTTAACTACGTTTTGATTACTGAGATTTATTGTGATATTGTGTTAAATTCCTTATGACATTCATTGTCTTGAATTTAACTATGGTTTTATGTATCCATCATTTATATGATTTATGAGTTGTGATTTAAAGTTGTACTTGGTAAATGTTGTGCACCACTGAGACATTATCTCAAATGACTTTCATTCTTTGTCATCGCAGGTAGACAGATTGACAGGGCAGCAGACTAGGCTGCTAGTACATTCAGCGAGAAATCATTGGGTATATTGAGTATACCACATTTTGTATTTTGTATTGTAATGTATGTTCACTGTATGTATATATTGTTCTTGGTTTTGAGCAGTTGTAGATTAAAATTGTACATTGAAGTTGTAAAATAAATTATGAGTTATTTTGACTTGTAAAATTTCTACTATATTTCTTTTATCTCATCCTTTGAAAATAGTAAAAAAATTTATTGTGGATTTCAACTGAGAAATATATTGTGTTGTTTAATTGTTGGAGTTGAGATTGAGAAATATATTTGAAGTGCTTTTTACAGGTTTTTCTGAAGAACTCTTTTATTCAAAATACAGAGAGCACTCCGCCAAAATTTTTATAGAAATTACTAATATTACAAATGTGTTAGCTATTTCCCTTCAGTTCAAAAAAAAAAATTTAACACCTGTAAATAGTGCTCACCACTATAAAAAAAAGTAAGAAAAGTTTTAAAATCCCTTGTAGTGTATTTAATGGGTTATCAGTAGACGAAGTTGGTAATTCATTAGGTATACTACGGGATCATGTTATGCCTTACAGAGGGGTAGGGTGTGACACCCCTCATCAATGAGCAAAACCAAATCTTCAGCAATTGGCATCTCTACAATGGGTGACAGCCTCACTCCATGAGCTGAAAGCTAAATAATCATTTCCACCATTCTCCTATTTATAATGTTAATTTTCTCAATTCTAATCTCATTAGGAGTCCCACTCAATTTAGGAATAATAATAATAAAATAAGAGTTCTACTAAATATGGGAAATATTCCTCCATCCTATTGAGGAATATTTCTCCAACTCAAATTAAGAAAATGTCTCTTTCCAAATCCCACTAGGAATTTGAGTTCTTATTCTAATAGTAATTAATTTGAAAGATTACATGGTAGCACCAAAGAGAAAAATAAATGTGTTTTGTTAAGATTCTATTTATAGTAGGTTAGATTTGTAATTGAGATATTGATTATCAGAATATAAAATAAGTGTTTCTGTAGAAAAAATTAAGGATTGCTCTTGTAAATCAAAGATTGTGCTTGAAAAAAAAAAAATTAAAGATTGCTCCATTATGGAAAGTGTAAATGATTGCTCTTGAAATATAAAGACTGTGTAGGGATTATAAATTAGCTTGATTGTAGAGAAGGGTTAATTGAATCAGCCATCTCTAAACTTAAATGGTTATTTCATTTGTAGGGATTATAAATTAGCTTAATTATAGAAAAGGGTTAATTGAACCACCATCTCTTAACTTAGGTGATTATTTCATTTTAGCCATACAACTTCAATTTGTTAAAATAAAATCGTTTAACTTTAGTTTTGTTTTAGAAAAAATTCTCATGACTTGCAATAGCAGATTTCCAGACAAAAAGGAAAGAAAATTACTATTTTATCCCTATTTTTCAATGAAACTAAAGTTGAGGAATTTTATTTTAATAAATTGAAATTGAGCGACTGAAATGAAATAATTACCTAAATTGAGCGAGTTGATACAATTAATCTCTATAGAAATGTAACTTGATTACACTTAGAATTAAAAAGGACTGCATACATGTTTGCAGAAATGTAACACCCTCACTTTAGGTAGTTCTGTACATTCTACTATTTTGGTAACCAATGGCTGTTCGGAGAGCCAGAATGTCCAGAACTACATGTAAACTAGAGTGATAAGTCATAAATAATTCAAATAAGTGTAAGAAAAATTAAGAAAAAATTTTAAAAATAAAATACAACGAAGTTAAATGAGCCGGTGCCCGGGTGATGGGAGACCCTAACGGGAAGTTTCTGTCTTTACAGCTAGTAGCCGTAAACCAAAGGGAAATTCCGTAAACTAATTTTTGGGATGCTAGAGAAGAGTTACGGCGCCCTAGGTAGCATTAGAATGCCAAGAAAAGGTTAGGATAATTTTTAAGATTGATACAGACAGTTTTAGCTTAATAAGCTAAACAGAGGGCATTTTGGTCATTTCGCTTTCAGAGATAATTTTTCACCGACTTATCCATTTATGTAAGTGAGATATATGACATTAAATATGAATAAATATTGATGAAAAATTTATTAAAAATAATAAAAGAAAGAAAAAAAGAAAAATGAAAGTAAATGAGACTTATTACATCATGTATAAGTCACCATGATGCAATAAAAAATGCCTAACCAATTAAACTTGGGCAAATATGATTAAGGGACATTAAAGCAGATAAAGAAGACCAAAAATCGACCCATCTTCTTCTTTTTATTTCAGTTGGCCGAACTAGCTATCCCTCACTTTCTCCATTTTAATTTTTTTTCTTTCTTTTCCTCAAGCTTGATTCTCCTTACATCTCACCCCAAAACTCTAAACTATCTTCACTAAAATTCATCCCCACATCACAAGAAAGCTCTTGGAAGCCACAAGGATTAGAAATGGTGAAGTTTAGGCAAGGTTAAGTGAAGCTCCAAAGAGGTTAGTGCTAATTTTACCTTTCTCCTTCTTCTAACTTTGAAATCTAGTAGAATTATAAGGAAATTACTTGAAAAACCAAAGAAAATGTCCATGAAGGAACAACATAAAAATTTTGGCCAGCCTTGGTATGCGGCTAGTTAGATGTGTTTGATGAGTTTATATATGTTTATGAATGATGAAGGATGCTTATATATGCATTAGAAGGGAAGATTGAATGAGTTGCATGAATTAGGGGAGAAGGTGAATTAGGGTTTGAGGCATGAAGTTAGGGTTTTGCTCATGTGTTGGTGAATGAAAGTCCTAATGCTCAATTAGTGACCATTTGGCTGTGTTTGATGAGGAATTAAAGTGAATTATGGCATTGGATTTGAGGTTGGGTATGCTGCCTTATAGGACCTGAACAGTTTGGACAGCTGTAACTTGAGTGGTGTAGGTTCAATTGGTGCAAGGCCAATTGTACATGAAACTAGACACATAATGTCATAACTTTGATGAAGAAACCTTGCCTAGAAAATAAACTTAGAATATCCTAAAATTGACCAAATCCGGGTAACCAACTTGCTAGTCCTAGAGATTGACCAAATGAATAGTGTTTGTTCATTTGGCCATAACTCAGTGTAGAAATGTCCAAATGACCTAAATTTTATATCAATAGAAAGCTTAGACAATTTAGAACAACTTTCATGTGGAACACAAACACAAATTCTAAATTTAATCAAATGAAATTGCTAGCCAAAGTTGAGCTACCAAATCTGGCAGAACCAAGACTGCCCAGAACTCTAGGTATAAGTTAATCCGGCCAGTTATGGTAAAATGGCCATAACTTGAGGTACAAAACTCCAAATGGAGTGATTTAAAAAGAGAATTAAATAAGACACATAAAGGAACAACTTTGATGAAGAAAAGTTTATCAAATTCTCATTACAGAATTGCCTAGTGAAACAGTAAACTCTATCATCCAAAACTAAAATTTTTTATTTATTTCCTACTGGTTTGAAGTATTGATTGGCAATGAATGCCAACACTTTTATGAACCAAAATGTGGTAATTTCATGTGGTTAGAACCCATGTAACTATTATGTATGAGAAAGTCAACCTTTGAAGGGAAATGGTCAAGTGAATAGTAACCCCAATGATATAGGAAATGGTATACTAAATTAGAAAAACTATTAGGATGGTTAATATAGATAATGTGATTAATGAATTTAAATTCTTGAAGTTGAGTGACTATAGGATTTAAAGAAAATTTAGTTAAATTTGAAATCCATGAAATGTTCATGGATTACTTGAAATATGAATGATAATTTATATAAATAGTGTAACACCCCTATTTGCATAGCCTGGTATATTTCACTGTTACGGTGACCGGTGTCGGTCCGGACAATTAAGGGGATTAGAACCATACTTAAAACAACTAGATAAACCATAAATATAAATAATTAGTAATTGCCAATTAGTTAAGTATAAATAAGAAAAACAGAACATAAGAAGTTAAACGAGCCGAGAGTTACAACGATGGGTGACCTTCTCGGGAACGACTACGAAGTCATTTTAAACTCAAATTTCGAACCGTAAAATGTGATGTCGCGGTCCTTAGGACCCTTATAAACACAGTGGAAAAGAGAAAATCATGAAAAAGAACTGTTAAGCCAGTCAAATAATTAGGTCAGGGAGCCGAAAGAAATATTGAATTAATTACAAACCGAGAAGAACCGGCGAGGGGCAATTTGGTCAATTGACCCCGAGAGCTGACTCCTGACCTAACTGTCAAATAAAATCGGAGAAAAAAAAATTTCAGAATCAAGAATTAAATTAAAGAACTAATAGAAAAATAAATAGAAAAAAAAGAGAAAATGGAAAAGTCAAAAGGTGATGACATCATGCATGACCTCATGCATGATGCCATAAAGAATAAAATTAATTTATTTACTTATTTAGATTTTTGGATCTTCCATAAGGATAAAACAAAACAAAAGAAAAGAAAAATAAAAATCAAAGTCTTCTTCCACCAAGCTTGCCACCCTCACACACTCTCTCTCTCCCTTACCATTACGAACTCCATTAAAGCTTGTCTTCAAGCTTTGAAACCCTCACTCAACCTCAACTTCTCCCATACTTGCTTCACAAAAACTTGTTCTAGTTACTTGGGAAGGAGCTTGACAACAAAAAGAAAAAGAAAGGAAGAAGTTTTGAAGAAAAAGAAATTCTACATAAAAGGTTAGTAATCAAATTCGATAATTTGAGTTTGATTCTTACATTTCTAACTTATTGAGCTTGTAAATAAACTTAAAATGGAAAGAAAATTTGTTGAGGGATTATATAGAATTTTGGACAGCTAGGGTTTGGTTGGACAAAGTATAAATTTGTTTGAGCTAAACATGCTAGGAAGCTTAATTGAGGTAAGGGAGCATGTTTATAAGTGTTTAATTAGCTAAATGCAACAAATGACATGAATTAGGGTTTTGAACATTAGGGTTTAGAGACCAAAAATGTGAAGAAGTGATAAATGATGTCTTTGACATAGTTTAATTGAAGAAATGGTCATTTGTGACCTAATTAAGTGTGTTAGAAGTGTTTAAATCAAAGCCAAATTCGGATTGGGTATGAAGCATGACCAAAAGTCAACTTTGAGGGACAAAAAATGAAATTTTACAAGTCCAATTGATATGGGACCAATTGGGAATGAAAATAGGCACTAAATGACACAATTTTTATTTAGGAAGCATGCCCAAAAAGTGACCAAAACCTAGTGAACAAATTGACCAAAGTTGGAAAATTGCAAGCTGCCCTATATAAACTGACTAAATGAACAATGTTTGTTCATTTGGTCATAACTCGAGCTAGGCTGGTCAAAATGACCTGAAATTTTACCAGTGTTAGATGAGATATATACGTAAACCTTTCATGAAGAATACAAACCCAAATTATGCCATTAACCCAATCAAATTATTGAGCAAAGTTGAGTCACTGAATCTGTAGAACTGCAGATTTGCTATATGAATAGTAAAGTTTCAATGGCTATAACTCTCTCTAGAAAACTCCGATTTAAGTGATTCTTGAATCGATGGAAACCTAAGACATAGTAGAACATTTCATATGAAGAAAGTTGGACCAAATTATGGACTTCACTTGATCAAATTGCTGAACGAAGTTGGAGCAATAAATCTGTAGAACTAAATTCTGCAGCATGAATAGTAACTGTATTTTGGCTATAACTTGAGCTGCAAAACTCCAATTGGAGTGATTAAAAAAGGAGAATAAACTTTAGAAAATAGGAAACATTTTCTATGAAGAAAGTTTTGCCAAATTCCAACAGTAAAAAGACCAATGAAATAGTGCAACTTAGGACTCCAAAACTGAAAATTTTCAATTTTGCTTAAAAGACCTAGAATTTGAATAAACAACCAAAACCAACAAATTTAGTGACCAAAATGTGGTATGTGGGTGAAGTTGGAGTTCCCATACCTATTAAGCCTTAGAAAGTCAACAATTTGACTTGAATAGTATAGTGAATAGTAACCCGAGACACAAAATTTCAAGAACGTCGAGTTTAGCACGTTAGAGCTAAGTAAAAGTGAAGTTAAATTTATTTTTGGATTTATGCCAAGTTATGGTATTGAAACACTGTAAAATTGTGTCTTTCAGTTGAAAAGAATACTGGGAAAGAACCCGAGGAACCGAGTCAAGGCCAAGAGGCGACTCGCTTGAGGTTTGTGCAAAACATCACTATGCTTTAAAATTCATTGATAAAGTGAATGAAATATGCATTTTACTTTTGCTTTGAATTGTTGAAAGTTTATTTATGATATTATTTATGATGTTTTTATTTAAATTGTGAAAGTTATTGTGTATATTTGAAATATCAATGTTTAGCAAATTGTTAAGATAAGTTTTGAAACCACAGTGTCATGACCATATATTTGAACACCTCACTAGCATGACTAGTGGGGGTAATTAGTTTTGAATTTTGATTCCTTCTGTGGAGAAGTGTTGAGGTGTGCTAGTAGAAGACGATGTGAATGGATATCCATATATTTGAGCTAGCTAGCCTTGTGATATGATTTCTCTTTAGCCTCTGGCCATTGAGATTCTATTTGTTTCGAATGGCATGATCTAACTGTGGGTTTTATGGAATGTGATTTGATACTTCAAAATGAAATTGTTTGGGATTAAAATCTCATAATGCATGATTTGTATTTAATTCTTATGTTCAGACAAATTTTTGAATAAATGTGATTTAAATTTTGCATAAAGATTATTTTAGTATATTGTGCACCACTGAGTCCTAGTACTCAGCGATAGCTGTTATTGCTGTCGCAGATATAGAGACTAGAGGAGCAACAGACTGAGCTGCTAAGGATTGAGGATCATTCAACTTGAACTTATCGAGTATAATTTATACCCTACTTGTAAATATTTCTTTTCATGTATGTATTGCATATAAATGTATGGACATGTAAATGGGTCTTGAGTAGCTTGTACAAAATTTGTATGAAGTTTGTAATAAAGTTTAGTTTGTATTTCTTTTGATGTAAATTTTGTAAGGATGTAAATAAATTGTTTTGTCTCTAATGAAATATGAGTGGAACTATTTTATTTAATTTGAATGAAATATATTGCTAGTATTTTGAGGATTATTGAATTTTGAATTTGAGAAATTGATTGAAATTGTAACACCCTCCCGATAACCACTCCGTACATCCTACTGTTCCGGTGACCGGTGTCGGTCCGGACAGCTAGAATGTCCGAAAAAATATTCAAACTAAAGTCAGGAACCATAATTAACTCAAATATTAACAAGAAAAATTTAGTAAAAATTTTAGAAATAAAATACAATCAAGTTAAATGAGCCGGTGCCCTAGCGATGGGCAACCGGAGGGAAGTTGCGGTCCTCGCAATGAGGAGCCCAAGACCCGGGGGAAAAATTATAAAATAATTTAAGGGTAATTGAGGTTCCCATGGCATTAGAATGCCAAGAAAATACCTAGAAAAATTTTTCAATCGGTACAGACAATTTTGACCCGTTAAGCCAAACGGAGGGCATTTTGGTCATTTCGCCTTCCGAGGTGATTTTTGGCCGACTTGTCCAGTTGAGTAAATAATTAATATGACATAAAATATGAAGAAATATTGCTAGAAATTAAATTGAAAATGAGTAGTGGAGGAAAGGAAAGAAAAATGCAACAAATGCCAATTTATGACATCAAAGTGATGTCATTCAAGATTACCAACCAATCACCATTAAGCTCCCATTTGACCAAACTAATAAAAGACATAAAAGAAGACCAAATTAAGACATAAATTGCAGCAGCCATCCTCTCCCAAAAAGCCAGCCGAAACCTAGCCATGGCCACCTTCCATGGAAGCTTTTTCAAGCTTTAGATTTTCCTCACTTCCACCCTATTTCTCTAACCTCTCTTCATTAAAACCTTACCCCATATCTTAAACAAGCTCTTGGCAGCCAACAAGAGGAAGGAAATTGAGGTTTAGAGGCTTGGAAAAATCTGCCCAAACCTGGTTAGTGCATATAAATACTCAAATCACCTTTATTCCATGTTAAAGCCTTTAAGTGAGCAAGAATTGGTAACTTAAGTGAATGGAATTTATACTTATGCATGCCTTCAATTTCGGCAGCCCTAAGAGAGGAAGAATAAGGGAGTGTTTTGATGGTTTTAATGGACTTAACATGAATTGGAGATTATGTTTAAGCTATATATTTACATAGATGTTGAACTAGTGTGTTAAATTGAGGTTTATGGATAAATTGATTTGAACCTTAGGGTTTGGAAAGGTGAAAGTGTGAATTGGCTTAGGAAATTGTTAGGGCACATTGTAATGGTCAATTAGTGACCATTTTAGATGTGTTGACCATAAATGGGACTGAAAAACACTATGGCAAGGTGAGGTTGCAGGCTGCCCTATGGACAGCAGCATAGGGACTGAAATTTCAGTCCCTTTGCACTGCCATAACTTGGGCAGTGGTAGTCCAATTGGTGTTTGGCCAATTGGACATGAAACTAGGCTTATAATGGCACATTTTTTCTGAAGAAACCATGCCCAAAAGACCAAAGCAAAAGGGTCAAAACTCAGCCACAATCCGGATGCCCTGCACTGAATTCTGCAGAATTTGCCAAATGAACAGTAACTGTTCATTTGGCCATAACTCACTGTAAATTTGGTCAATTGGCCTGAAATTTTTACAGCAACAAGTTAAGACATAGACAAACAACTTTCATGAAGGAACCTACCCCAAATTATGGCCAGAACCCATTCAACCAAGTGACTCAAGTTACTGTTCATGCACTGTAGATATGGTAAATTTCTGCAGAATGCATATCCGGACAGCTTGGGTTTTTGAGCCATATCTGGAGCTACAAAACTCCAAATGGAGTGATTCAAAAAAGGAAATTCAACTAGACAAAATAAGGAACAACTTTCATGTTTTACATTTCCTCAAATTCCAACAGTAACAGTGTCCAATGGAACAGTGAAGTTGACTCACCAAAATTGAAAAATCTATTTGTGTTGAGTTACACTTTGGAATGGCAAAAACACTTAATGCCAACAAGTTTTAAACACCAAATGTGGTATGTTGGGAGTGCCAAAGTTGATGTACACATTTTTATTCTAAAAGTCAACATTTTTGTTGACCAATGATGAATAGTGACACCAAAAAAGTTGAAATTCACAAATTGACAACTTTAAGAGTTTCAAATGCCCTAGTATACCTAACAAGATTGGTTTGGATAGTTTGGCATGCCAATAGGGTTCAGTTAGCAGTACTGCACATGGCAAAAATGTCATTCTGTGATTTCATGGCTTTTGGCCATTCTGACTTTGCATTGAGACTTGGCCTTGTGCCTGATATTATTTACAGCTTGTTAGCTGTTCTGTTGCACACCGGGAGATGCATATGTGACCGATGGTGTGACGGCCCGAGGTACTAGGTACCCAGTGCCAGTTTACCCGTTATCCAGTCCAGTCGTCTAGTGTAGGTTACTTGGGGTAACCAAATGAATAAAAGTGAACAACGTTAATGAAACAATGAATATATCAATACCAAACAAAGAAAGCATACACATTCTCTACACATTTATTTTCTTGCTATTTTCTTTTATTATATTATTGCACCACTAAGCATTATTGCTTAGCGCGTTGTTTTGCCACGCGTAGGTACTGGAGATCCCGATTGCGAGCCCAGTAGACCACGATCGGGTGAGTCCATCCGGCGCTTTCGCTGTCCGTGTCACCTCGTCACCTGCAGTGCATTGGTAGGACACTAGATGTCATTTTGTCATTTTGTAATTAAATTTTTATTTCTCATATGTATTTGGGATTTATGTAATGTATTTTGAGCTTATTGTAAATAATAAAGATTTATGGTCATGTATGGTATTAATTTGAGTATTTAATGGTTGTTTATATATGAGAACCCTGAGAAAGGGATGTTTTGAGAAATGAAAAGGTTGTTGAGACCTGAAATTGACAAATTATTGAGATATTGATATTGGAGTTTGGAGTTTGGTGTTGATATTGGAGTTTGAGATGATGGAATAAAAATATTGGAAGTGTTTTTAACAGGTTCTGAAGAACGGTTTTCTCCATTTTTAGCCGGTACTCCGCCGGATTTTCTTAAAAATTTTCGGAACCTTAAATGAATGATACTTTTGATAAATGGTTTAAATAAATTGTATTTCATAAATTATATGCACAAGCATTGTCTAAATTAATTGAGGAATATTAGAGTGTGCCGGTACACCAGGTGGCATTACTTACTCGGGTATACTGTACACGGGTAAGGGGTGTCACATTTAGTGGTATCAGAGCACGGTTTAGGCGTTTCTGGTCCTAGATTGAGTCCACACTATGCATTGCATTTGTAAGAGTCGAGGTGACACTAACGCAGATCTGTTTATCTTTCTTATTTTGAATAGGATATGGATCCTTCATCTCGAGAGCCGTTGAGGAGGAAGTGGAGAGTCATGCTCCACTGCAGCACCGAGATCGGGGCATGAGAGAATATGCTCCACCAGCCTCAAGCAGAGCTGCCACCTCCACAGTGCCATGTTCCAACAAATGGCCGACTTCTTGGACAAATGGCCGGGTAATGCCAAAGACCACCACCACCACCACCAGCTCCACAGCAGAAATCACACCTGGAAAGGCTAAGGAAGTTTGGAGCTGTGGACTTCTATGGCAAGAGAGAAGATGACTCTGTTGTAGCCGAGAATTGGTTAAACAGAATGGGCAAAGTCTTAAAACAACTCCACTGCACCCCAGAGCAGAACTTAGAAGCTGCTATATCCTTGTTACAAGACGATGCCTACTGATGGTGGGACACTATGTCCAGTGAAGTGCAAAGAAGTCAGAACTTGGGACTTCTTTCTCTCGAATTCAAGAAGAAATATGTGGGCATGTATACCGGAAGAGAGAAGAAGAGAATTTATTAACCCGAGACAGATGCCAATGGGTCGAGTATGAGAAGGAGTTTGTTCAGTTAAGCCGTTATGGAAGGGAAATAGTCCCTAACGAAGCTGAAAGGTGTAAGAGATTTGAAGAGGGACTGAATGACAATATCAAGATACACTCAACGCCTTGGGAATCACGAATTTAGCAAGCTAGTGGAAGCCGCAATAAGGGTTGAAAAAGTGAGAATCAATGAGCGCACTGTAAGGGAGAGACAAAGAAGAGGGGACCAGTCGCCTAGTTCCACCCCGGATTTGGGAAGAAGTTTAAGGGTCCTCCCGCACGAGTTCGGGTCGCCCATAGTGGTCGTGGTCACCTCAGGCCCAGATTCACCCCTAGGAGAGGTCATCCACACCATCGGTGGGCGCTCTCCGTGGATGGGGTTCAGGACCAGCCCCGGCATTTCTGCGTGTCCACACTGTCAGAAATGGCATAAGGGGGAGTGTTGGAGAGTGACTGGTGCCTGCTTGAGATGTGGGTCGACAGAACATCAACTGAGAAACTGCCCACGTAGAACTACTACTGCTGCTCCAACACAAGCAGCATGCACTGCTCCCGCACTACGAGAGGTAGAAAATCGCAGATCGACGCGGTGGGACCATCACGAGGCTCGCATCGAGCCAACAGAGGCCAGATAACAGACCACCTGCCAGAAATTATGCCCTGAGAGCTCAGGAGGAGCAAGATGCCCCGGACATCATCAGGGGTACGTTCTCCCTCTACAATACTCCTGTGCATGCATTGGTGGATCTAGGATCCACTCATTCCTACATTTGCATCAACCTACCCGTAGAAAGGGGGATACTAGTAGGGGAGAGTGACCAAGACATTCTGGTCACTAATCCATTGGGCCACAATGTAGTGGTGAACAAGGTATACAAAGGTTGCCCATTAAGGATTCAAGGGTATGAATTCTTGGCAGACTTAATTGAGTTACCCTTCCATGAGTTTGACGTGATTTTGGGAATGGACTGGTTGTCACGTCATCAGGCAATAGTTGATTACAAACTGAAGAGAATTTCTCTAAAAACTTCAGAGGGTAATGAGATCATAGTTGTGGGGGAAAGGACAGATTTCTTGTCCAATGTCATCTCAGCCATAGTTGCAAGAAGAATGATGAGAAAAGGCTGTGAAGCCTACCTAGCACATGTGGTGGATACTAGGCAGGCTAAGCCAAACTTGAGTGACATACCCACAGTGAGAGACTTCCCAGAAGTATTTCCTGAAGAATTGCCTAGTTTGCCACCAGAAAGGGAAGTCGAATTTGCTATTGAGACACTGCCGGGTACAGCACCCATTTCCATTGCTCCTTATAGGATGGCACCTCGAATTGAGGAGTTGAAAACTCGGTTGCAAGAGTTGCTTGATAAGGGGTTTATACGCCCAGTGTCGCCATGGGAGCTCGGTCTATTTGTAAAGAAGAAGGATGGGACTTTGAGGCTATGTATTGATTCTGGCGGTTGAATAAAGTGACGTGAAGAACAAGTATCCGTTGCCTAGAATTGATGATCCGTTTGATCGGTTGAAGGAGCAGGAGTATTTTCTAAGATTGATCTCGCATCGGGTATCATCGGTGAGGGTGAAAGATGTAGATGTGCCCAAGATCGCATTCAGGACCCGGTATGGGCATTATGAGTTTCGTGATGCCCTTTGGCCTAACAAATGCACCAGATGCA
This sequence comes from Hevea brasiliensis, assembly GCF_030052815.1. Taxonomy (NCBI): domain Eukaryota; kingdom Viridiplantae; phylum Streptophyta; class Magnoliopsida; order Malpighiales; family Euphorbiaceae; genus Hevea; species Hevea brasiliensis. Next base: position 614,768 of record NW_026614619.1, on the reverse strand, counting down.
TTAATGGACCTTATGAACCGTATCTTTCATCCACACTTAGATCGGTTCGTAGTGGTCTTTATTGATGATATTTTGGTGTATTCCAAGACCAGTGAAGAACATGATGAGCATTTGAGGATTGTTCTACAAACCCTGAGAGAAAAGAAGCTGTATACTAAGTTGTCCAAGTGTGACTTTTGGTTGAATGAGATTGCATTCCTTGGACACATAGTGTCAGCTGATGGGATTAGGGTGGATCCCAAGAAAATAGAAGCAGTGATGGAATGGAAGTCTCCCAGAAATACAACTGAGGTCAAGTTTCTTGGGGCTACTGGTATTACAGAAGATTTGTGAAGGGATTTTCCCTAATAGCTGCTCCAATGACCAAGTTGTTACACAAGAATGTCAGATTTGACTGGAATGACAAGTGTCAGACCAGTTTTGAGAAATTGAAGGCTATGTTGACAGAGGCACCAGTGTTAACACAGCCAGTGTCCGGAAAGGACTTTGTGGTCTATAGTGATGCCTCACATAATGGGTTAGGGTGTGTATTGATGCAAGAGGGGAAGGTGGTCGCCTATGCCTCCAGGCAGTTGAGGCCACACGAACAGAACTACCCTACCCATGATCTAGAGCTTGCAGCAATTATCTTCGTGATCAAGATATGGAGGCATTACTTGTATGGTGAAAAGTGCTACATTTACACAGACCACAAGAGCCTGAAATATTTGCCAACCCAGAAGGAGCTCAACCTTAGACAGAGGCGATGGATTGAGTTCCTGAAGGATTATGATTGTGTAATTGACTACCATCCTGGGAAGGCAAATGTAGTTGCGGATGCTTTGAGCAGAAAATCCATGACAGCTTTGAGATCATTGAATACCCGTCTAACTTTGATTCGAGATGGAGCTATCTTGGCTGAGTTGCAAGTGAGGCCAAACCTGCTACAGCAGATTTTAGATGGGCAGAAGGTAGATGAGAAGTTAATGGCTATTATGAGCAAGGTCTCAGAGGGAAAAGCAACTGATTATGTGATGAAAGCAGATGGGTGTCTGTATTACAAAGGAAGACTGTGTGTACCAGATGATGGGGAATTGAAAGCTAGTATTCTAAAAGAGGCACACACTAGTGTATATGCTATGCACCCAGGAAGTACAAAGATGTATCATGACACGAAGCTTGATGATTGGTGGCTGGTATGAAGAAGGACATAGATGATTATGTGACTAAATGCTTGACATGTCAGCAAGTCAAGGCAGAACATCAAGTTCCATCAGGTTTGCTACAGCCTATACGCATACCTGAATGGAAATGGGATCGGGTCACCATGGATTTTGTAAGTGGCCTACCTCTCACCCGGAAGAAGCATGATGCAGCATGGGTGATAGTTGATAGATTGACAAAGTCAGCACACTTTCTGCCAGTTAGGACTGACTACTCACTAGAGAGGTTAGCAGAATTGTATATCAGTGAGATAGTTAGACTGCATGGAATTCCACTTTCCATCATATCTGATCGAGACCCAAGATTTACATCGAGATTTTGGAAGAAGTTGCATGAATCCTTGGGTACACAACTCCATTTCAGCACAGCTTTCCATCCTCAGACGGATGGGCAATCTGAAAGAGTAATCCAGGTAAACAATTGAAACCAATGAAATTGATACAAATATTGAATTGAAATGATAACAATAACGTGAAATACTTGTCAGGTCCTTGAGGATATGCTGAGGAGTTGTGTCATTGAGTTTGAGGGAAGTTGGGATAGATACCTCCCACTGGCAGAGTTTGCATACAACAATAGCTACCAAGCTAGCATTCAAATGGCCCCATATGAAGCACTGTATGGGAGAAAATGTAGAACTCCAGTGTGCTGGACTGAATTGGGCGAAGACAAACTGGTAGGGCCAGACCTGGTGAAACAGGCTGAGGAGAAGGTGAAATCAATCAAAGCCAACTTGAAGGTTGCCTCGATGCATGCAAATCTTATGCCGACCTGAAGAGAAAAGAAATAGAATATGTGGTTGGCGGCAAAGTGTTCCTAAAGGTGTCACCATGGAAGAAAGTGTTGAGGTTTGGAAGAAAAGGTAAGTTGAGCCCTAGGTTCATTGGCCCCTATGAAGTCATTGAACGTGTGGGTCCAGTGGCCTATAGGCTAGCTTTACCACCGTGAGTGGACAAGATCCATAATGTGTTCCACGTGTCCATGCTCAGAAGATACCGCTCAGATCCTTCACATGTCATCTCCAGAGAAGAAATTGAAATACAGCCGGATTTGACATACGAAGAAGAACCTCTACAGATCTTGGCTCGGGAAGTGATAGAGTTGAGAAACAAGCAAATTCCATTGGTGAAAGTGCTTTGGAGGCACCACAACACCGAGGAGGCAACTTGGGAAAGTGAAGAGTCGATGAGGCAACAGTTCCCTCAACTATTTGCATCAGGTAAATTTCGAGGACAAAATTTAAATTAGAGGAAGAGTTGTAACACCCTCCCGATAACTACTCCGTACATCCTACTGCTTATGGTGGCGGTATCGGTCAGACTAGAATGTCCTAAAAATATTCAAACTAAAGTCAGGAACCATAATTAACTCAAATATTAACAAGAAAAATTTAGTAAAAATTTTAGAAATAAAATACAATCAAGTTAAACGAGCCGGTGCCCTAGCGATGGGTAACCGGAAGGAAGTTGCGGTCCTCGCAACGAGGAGCCCTAGACCCGGGGGAAAAATTATAAAATAATTTTTGGGACTCCAGAGAAGGGTAATTGAGGTTCCCATGGCATTAGAATGCCAAGAAAATACCTAGAAAAATTTTTCAATTGGTACAGACAATTTTGACCCGTTAAGCCAAACGGAGGGCATTTTGGTCATTTTGCCTTCCGAGGTGATTTTTGGCCGACTTGTCCAGTTGAGTAAATAATTAATATGACATAAAATATGAAGAAATATTGCTAGAAAGTAAATTGAAAATGAGTAGTGGAGGAAAGGAAAGAAAAATGCAACAAATGCCAATTTATGACATCAAAGTGATGTCATTCAAGATTACCAACCAATCACCATTAAGCTCCCATTTGACCAAACTAATAAAAGACATAAAAGAAGACCAAATTAAGACATAAATTGCAGCAGCCATCCTCTCCCAAAAAGCCAGCCGAAACCTAGCCATGGCCACCTTCCATGGAAGCTTTTTCAAGCTTTAGATTTTCCTCACTTCCACCCTATTTCTCTAACCTCTCTTCATTAAAACCTTACCCCATATCTTAAACAAGCTCTTGGCAGCCAACAAGAGGAAGGAAATTGAGGTTTAGAGGCTTGGAAAAATCTGCCCAAACAAGGTTAGTGCATATAAATACTCAAATCACCTTTATTCCATGTTAAAGCCTTTAAGTGAGCAAGAATTGGTAACTTAAGTGAATGGAATTTATACTTATGCATGCCTTCAATTTCGGCAGCCCTAAGGGAGCAAGAATAAGGGAGTGGTTTGATGGTTTTAATGGACTTAACATGAATTGGAGATTATGTTTAAGCTATATATTTACATAGATGTTGAACTAGTGTGTTAAATTGAGGTTTATGGATAAATTGATTTGAACCTTAGGGTTTGGAAAGGTGAAAGTGTGAATTGGCTTAGGAAATTGTTAGGACACATTGTAATGGTCAATTAGTGACCATTTTAGATGTGTTGACCATAAATGGGACTGAAAAACACTATGGCAAGGTGAGGTTGCAGGCTGCCCTATGGACAGCAGCATAGGGACTGAAATTTCAGTCCCTTTGCACTGCCATAACTTGGGTAGTGGTAGTCCAATTGGTGTTTGGCCAATTGGACATGAAACTAGGCTTATAATGGCACATTTTTGCTGAAGAAACCATGCCCAAAAGACCAAAGCAAAAGGGTCAAAACTCAGCCACAATCCGGATGCCCTGCACTGAATTCTGCAGAATTTGCCAAATGAACAGTAACTGTTCATTTGGCCATAACTCACTGTAGATTTTGTCAATTGGCCTGAAATTTTTACAGCAACAAGTTAAGACATAGACAAACAATTTTCATGAAGGAACCTACCCCAAATTATTGCCAGAACCCATTCAACCAAGTGACTCAAGTTACTGTTCATGCACTGTAGATATGATAAATTTCTGCAGAATGCATATCCGGACAGCTTGGGTTTTTGAGCCATATCTGGAGCTACAAAACTCCAAATGGAGTGATTCAAAAAAGGAAATTCAACTAGACAAAATAAGGAACAACTTTCATGTTTTACATTTCCTCAAATTCCAACAGTAACAGTGTCCAATGGAACAGTGAATTTGACTCACCAAAATTGAAAAATCTGTTTGTGTTGAGTTACACTTTGGAATGGCAAAAACACTTAATGCCAACAAGTTTTAAACACCAAATGTGGTATGTTGGGAGTGCCAAAGTTGATGTACACATTTTTATTCTAAAAGTCAACATTTTTGTTGACCAATGATGAATAGTGACACCAAAAAAGTTGAAATTCACAAATTGACAACTTTAAGAGTTTCAAATGCCCTAGTATACCTAACAAGATTGGTTTGGATAGTTTGGCATGCCAATAGGGTTCAGTTAGCGATCGCACATGGCAAAAATGCCATTCTGTGATTTCATGGCTTTTGGCCATTCTGACTTTGCATTGAGACTTGGCCTTGTGCCTGATATTATTTACAGCTTGTTAGCTGTTCTGTTGCACACCGGGAGATGCATATGTGACCGATGGTGTGACGGCCCGAGGTACTAGGTACCCAGTGCCAGTTTACTCGTTATCCAGTCCAGTCGTCTAGTGTAGGTTACTTGGGGCAACCAAATGAATAAAAGTGAACAACGTTAATGAAACAATGAATATATCAATACCAAACAAAGAAAGCATACACATTCTCTACACATTTATTTTCTTGCTATTTTCTTTTATTATATTATTGCACCACTAAGCATTATTGCTTAGCGCGTTGTTTTGCCACGCGCGTGAGTCTGGAGATCCCGATCGCGAGCCCAGTAGACCACGATCGGTGAGTCCATCCGGCAGTTCTGCTCAGTGTCCGTGTCACCTCGTCACCTGCAGTGCATTGGTAGGACACTAGATGTCATTTTGTCATTTTGTAATTAAATTTTTATTTCTCATATGTATTTGGGATTTATGTAATGTATTTTGAGCTTATTGTAAATAATAAAGATTTATGGTCATGTATGGTATTAATTTGAGTATTTAATGGTTGTTTATATATGAGAACCCTGAGAAAGGGATGTTTTGAGAAATGAAAAGATTGTTGAGACCTGAAATTGACAAATTATTGAGATATTGATATTGAGTTTGGTGTTGATATTGGAGTTTGAGATGATGGAATAAAAATATTGGAAGTGTTTTTAACAGGTTCCGAAGAACGGTTTTCTCCATTTTTAGCCGGTACTCCGCCGGATTTTCTTAAAAATTTTCGGAACCTTAAATGAATGATACTTTTGATAAATGGTTTAAATAAATTATATTTCATAAATTATATGCACAAGCATTGCCTAAATTAATTGAGGAATATTAGAGTGTGCCGGTACACCAGGTGGCATTACTTACTCGAGTATACTATACACGGGTAAGGGGTGTCACAGAAATGATTGTGGAGTTGTTGAAATGGATTGAGTTTGATTGTGAAATTGAAGTAGTTGTTGAGAAAACATTTTTAAAAGTGCTTTTTACAAGTATTTGAAGAACTGGTTTCTCAAAAAATAGATAGAACTCTGTCATAATTTTTATAAAATTTGCGGAGAAATAAAATGGACTAAAAACATTAACAAGTTTTAATGTTAATTAAATATTTTAAATACCTATTAGAAGATGCTCACCATTTAACAAAAGTAAGAAAATTGTTTTAAAATCCCTTGTAGGGTACTTAATGAGTTATCGGTAGGTGAAGTACGGTAGTTCATTAGGTATTCTACGGGATCATGTTATGCCTTACAGAGGGGTAAGGTGTGACATGTTTTAGTGGTACCAGAGCAAATTTTTGAAGTATGTTTTAACTTGAGAATTTGTGTCTTTCTTGTTAAGTACAACTGCTCAATGTCCATAATTGTTACATACAGTGCATTACATCATGAATATAAACTAACAGAGGGAATCTCCATATGTTATTTGTTCAGGAGATACCCTAACTTCAGCCTGAAATGGAAGAAGCGGATCGCTCAGTTGAGTAGTCTGTTGAAGCTGAGGCACAAGGAAGCCCACTTTACGATATCGGTGGGTCGTGACCACCCACAAATGCCATAGTTTCCTGCACAGTTTACACAGTAGATGGCTGTGATGTTTTAGCAAATGGTTGGGGGTATGCCTGTTCAAGCTCCACCTCAGACACCTATGGCACAACCACTGCCTCCAGCCAGACAGTATGACAAATTACTGAAGTATGGGGCTGTAGAATTTAAGGGTACAGTGGACCCTTTAGAGGCAGAGCAATGTCTCGAAAGAATGGACAGAGTATTTAAGAAGCTGCACTGCCAAGATAAACTGAAGTTTGAGTATTCTATGTCTCTACTGCAAGGGGATGCGTATGATTGGTGGAAGACCATCCCCCACAGCTTGGCTGAACCACTAGTGCTAACCATCAGAGAATTTAGACAGAAATACATCCCAGATGCATATGTTGATTAGAAACTACAAGAATTTTTAAGTTTGAAATAAAGGAATAGATCGGTGGCAGAGTATGAGAGGGAGTTCTCCCGCTTAAGTCACTATGCAGGGAGTCTCCTTACTACCAACAAGGCAAGGTGCAAGTGATTTGAGATGGGTTTGAAGCCCAGCATAAGGATGCAAGTTGTGGGATTTCGACACAGCAACTTCTCAGAGCTCATGTCTCAAGCACTTGAGTTGGAAAGAATAGAATCAGAAGCAACCCCAGTGAAAGAAAAATCAGAAAAAGTTGAGAAATCCGAAAAAAACAAGGGGGAAAAATCAGTAGAGCCGAGTTCTGGTGGTACCTCTGGAAAGAAAAAGAAGTTTAGTGGACCCAGCAGGGGTCGAGGTGGAAGATTGGTAGGGGAAGATTTTCTGGATAGAGACTCCCTAGGTCTGGTCAGCAATCGAGCAGGGGTTCACATTCTGCCTGCCCCTGTGAGACTTGTGGCAAGATTCATAGGGGGGAATGCTATTGGGCCACTGGAGCCTGCTTTAACTGTGGAGGCAAGGCCATATAGCTAAAGACTGTACTAGTGCTCCGAGATATGGTCCAGCTCCTACTACTGCCGAGGGATCTATTCAGAGTCCTGCTCCCAGAGGTGCACTGACAGTTGGCAGAGGAAGAGGCAGAGGTAGAGGCACTGCTTCATGCAGTCAGGGCACAATTGGTCAATCAACATAAGGAAGTGCTTCAGCCAGAGTTTACACGATGAGACAGCGATAAGAGGCTGAGACTTTCGATGTGGTAGCTGGTACATTCTCTATCTCTGATCAAGAAGTAATTGTATTATTTGATCCGGGTTCAACCCATTCATATGTTAGTGCTACCATAGTCTGTTCACTTGCTGTTCTATGTGTGCAAATGGGTTTTGAAGTGCTAGTAACTAGTCCGTTAAGACAAGAGGTCCGAGTCAACAGAATTTATGGAGACTATCCTTTGGTGATCCAAGGACATGTTTTTCTATTAGACTTGATTGAAATGCTCTTCAGAGAGTATGATATCATCTTGGGCATGGATTGGTTAGCCAGGCATCACGCCATGATTGACTGTAGACTGAAAACAGTCACTTTTGGTCTCCCTTTGTATGGTGATGTGGTAATGCATGGGGAGAGGCATTTACTACCATCAAACATCATTTCGGCTGCACTAGCCAGAAGGATGATCAGAAAGGGGTGTGAAGCATACTTGGCACATGTGATAGACACCCAAGTGGGGAGCCCAGCACTAAGGGACATCCCTATTGTATGTGACTTTCCGGATGTGTTTCCTGATGAATTGCCAGGATTACCTCCAGAAAGAGAGGTGCAGTTTGAGATTGATGTTATGCCTGGTGTGGAGCAAATCTCCATAACACCATATAGAATGACACCTGCAGAATTGAAAGAGCTAAAAGTGTAGTTGCAAGAGCTGCTTGACAAGGGCTTTATCCGCCCTGGTGTGTCACATTGGGGAGCGCCAATGTTGTTTGTAAAGAAGAAGGATGGCACTCTCCGCTTGTGTATTTATTATCGATAGTTGAGTAAGGTGACTATAAAGAATAGATATCCATTGCCCCGCATTGATGACTTCTTTGATCAGTTGAGGGGTGCAGCTGTGTTCTCTAAAATTGACCTGAGATCATGTTATTATTAGTTAAAAGTACAAGAGCAGAGTATTCCTAAAACTGCCTTTAGAACTCGCTATGGCCACTATGAGTTCTTGGTTATGCCATTCAGGTTAACTAATGCTCCGACTGCTTTTATGGATCTGATGAACACTATCTTCAGACCATACCTTGGCCAGTTTGTTGTGGTATTCATAGATGATATATTGGTTTATTCGAGGAATGCAGAAGAGCATGATAGGCATCTGCAGATTGTACTGCACACTTTGAGGGAGAAATAGCTATATGCCAAATTGTCGAAGTGTGAATTTTGGCTGAAGGAAATATCTTTCTTAGGGCATGTAGTATCAGAAGAGGGCATCAAGGTAGATCCAAGTAAGATTGAAGCTGTCCTTAATTGGAGGCCACCCAGAAATGTCACAGAGATTCGCAGTTTTCTGGGTTTAGCTGGATACTACCGTCGATTCGTGAAAGGATTTTCCATGTTGGCATCTCCGCTGACCAAGCTGCTTAGAAAAGATGTGAAATTTTAGTGGACAGATAAATGACAATAGAGTTTTGATTAATTGAAGAAATGTTTACCTGAAGCTCCAGTCCTGACTTTACCTACTCCGGGTAAAGAATACACAGTTTATAGTGATGCTTCTCATAATGGATTAGGCTGTATGTTGATGCAAGATTGAAATGTCATTACCTATGCATCACGCCAGCTGAAACCGCAAGAGAGGAATTATCCAACACATGATTTGGAGCTTACAGCTATAGTGTTTGCTCTTAAGATCTAGAGATACTATTTGTATGGGGAAAAGTGTTACATCTATACAGATCATAAGAGTTTGAAGTATTTGGGCACCTAGAAAGAGCTGAATTTGAGACAGAGGAGATGGTTAGAGTTGATAAAAGACTATGATTGTCTGATAGACTATCAGCCAGGGAAAGCTAATATTATGGCTGACACCTTAAGTCGCAAGACTATGGCAAGTCTACAGGTTACTCCTTTGTCTTTGGTACATGAGTTGAGATCATTACATGCCAGCTTAGAGATTAATGATGATGGGCAGACAGCAGTTGCATGGCATGTACAGCCAGTGTTGATTGATCATATTAGAATGGCTGCTCAGAATGATCAGAAGTATCAGAAGCTGATGGAAAAAGTCCGACAGGGTAAGAAACCAGAATTCTCAATCAGAGATGATGGTCTATTGCTACACCAGGGAAGAATGTATGTTCCTAATAATGTTGATTTGAGGCAGATCAATTTGAAGAAAGCACATGAGTCTCCTTTTACCATGCACCCTGGTGGCACAAAAATGTATAGGGGGCTAAAGGAGCATTACTGGTGGATGGGTATGAAAAGAAATGTGGCAGAGTTTGTATCCAAATGCCTAACTTATCAGCAAGTGAAGGCAGAGCATCAAGTACCCACTGGATTGTTACATCCACTACCAGTACCAGAATGGAAATGGGAAAGAATAACAATGGATTTTGTGATGGGACTTTCGAGGACACAGAAGAGTCATGATGCAGTATGGGTCATTGTTGACAGAAAAACCAAGTCTGCTCATTTTCTATCAGTTCGGATGGACTACAGTTTAGAAAGATTGGCCAAGTTATACATTGATGAGATTGTGAGACTGCATGGAGTGCCAGTATGCATCATATCAGACAGAGATCCTAGGTTCACTTCTAGATTCTGGGGTAGTCTTCAGAGAGCCCTAGGAACTAGATTGAACTTCAATACGTCATTCCACCCACAGACAGATGGCCAGTCTGAGAGGGTAATTCAGATCTTGGAGGACATGCTATGGGCTTGTGTGATTGAATTTGAGGGCAGTTGGGATACACACTTGCCTTTGATTGAGTTTGCTTACAACAACAGCTACCAATCAAGCATTGGAATGCCTCCATATGAAGGTATGGCAGAAAATGCAGAACTCCCCTATGTTGGGATGAGGTAGGTGAAAGGAAGTTGATTGGGCCCGAAATTGTTCAGCAGACTGAGGAGAAGATCAGAGTGATCAGAGATCGACTTAAGACTGCATCAGACCGTCAGAATTCCTACATTGATCTGAAGAGAAGAGATATTGAGTATGCAGTGGGTGAGAAAGTATTCCCCAAGGTTTCTCCTTGGAAGAGAATTATGAGATTCGGCAGAAAGGGGAAACTGAGTCCTCGTTTTATCGGGCCATATGAGGTTCTGGAAAGAGTGGGTCCTTTGGCATATCGTTTAGCACTACCTCCAGAGTTGGAGAAGATACATAATGTCTTCCATGTGTCTATGTTGAGGAGGTATCGATCAGACCCATCTCATGTACTACCAGTAGAGGAAATTGAAGTGAATCCAGACCTCACATATGAAGAAGAACCGATAGAGATTATGGCCTATGAGGTGAAGCAGCTACGGAACAAATAGATACCATTGGTAAAAGTGTTGTGGAACCATCATTCAGGCCAGGAGGCTACTTGGGAACGAGAGGAGGACATGAGGAGACAGCACCTGCTTGTTGGAGATTAATACCAAGCAAAATTTGAGACGAAATTAATTTTAGGGGAGAATTGTAACACCCCTATTTGCATAGCCTGGTATATTTCACTGTTACGGTGACTGGTGTCAGTCCGGACAATTAAGGGGATTAGAACCATACTTAAGACAACTAGATAAGCCATAAACACAAATAATTAGTAATTGCCAATTAGTTAAGTATAAATAAGAAAAATAGAACATAAGAAGTTAGGCAATGAGAGTCACAATGATGGGTAACCTTCTCGAGGAGCATCGCAAAGTCATTTTAAACTCAAATTTCAAACCATAAAATGTGACGCCGCAGTCCTTAGGACCCTTATAAACACAGTGAAAAAGAGAAAATCATGAAAAAGAATTGTGAAGCCAGTCCAATAATTAGGTCAGGGAGCTGGAAGAAATATTGAATTAATTGCAAACCGGGAAGAACCGGCGAGGGGCAATTTGGTTAATTGACCCCGAGAGCTGACTCCTAACCTAACTGTCAAATAAAATCAGAGAAAAGAAAATTTCAAAATCGAGAATTAAATTAAAGAACTAATAGAAAAATAAATAGAAAAAAAAAGAGAAAATGGAAAAGTCAAAAGGTGATGACATCATGCATGACCTCATGGATGATGCCATAAAGAATAAAATTAATTTATTTACTTATTTAGATTTTTGGGTCTTCCATAAGGATAAAAGAAAACAAAAGAAAAGAAAAATAAAAATGAAAGTCTTCTTCCACCAAGCTTGCCGACCTCACACACTCTCTCTCTCCCTTACCATTGCAAACTCCATTAAAGCTTGTCTTCAAGCTTTGAAACCCTCACTAAACCTTAACTTCTCCCATAGTTGCTTCACAAAAACTTGTTCTAGTTACTTGGGAAGGAGCTTGACAATAGAAAGAAAAAGAAAGGAAGAAGTTTTGAAGAAAAAGAAATTCTAAATAAAAGGTTAGTAATCAAATTAGATAATTTGAGTTTGATTCTTACATTTCTAACTTATTGAGCTTGTAAATAAACTTAAAATGGAAAGAAAATTTGGTGAGGGATTATATAGAATTTTGGACAGCTAGGGTTTGGTTGGACAAAGTATAAATTTGTTTGAGCTAAACATGTTAGGAAGCTTAATTGAGTTAAGGGAGCATGTTTATAAGTGTTTAATTAGCTAAAAGCAACCAATGACATGAATTAGGGTTTTGAACATTAAGGTTTAGAGACCAAAAATGTGAAGAAGTGCTAAATGATGTCTTTGACATAGTTTAAGGAAAGAAATGGTCATTTTTGACCTAATTAAGTGTGTTAGAAGTGTTTAAATCAAAGCCAAATTCGGATTGGGTACAAAGCATGACCAAAAGTCAAATTTGAGGGACCAAAAATGAAATTTTACAAGTCCAATTGATATGGGACCGATTGGGAATGAAAATAGGCACTAAATGACACAATTTTCATTTAGGAAGCATACCCAAAAAGTGACCAAAACCTAGTGAACAAATTGACCAAAGTTGGAAAATTGCAGGCTGCCCTGTATAAACTGACTAAATGAACAGTATTTATTCATTTAGTCATAACTCGAGCTAGGCAGGTCAAAATGACCTGAACTTTTACCAGTGGTTAGATGAGATATAGATCTAAAACTTTCATGATGAACACAAACCCAAATTATGCCATTAACCCAATCAAATTATTGAGCAAAGTTGAGTCACTGAATCTGCAGAACTGTAGATTTGTCATATGAATAGTAAAGTTTCAATGGCTATAACTCTTTATAGAAAATTTTGATTTAGGTGATTCTTGAACCGATGGAAACCTAATACATATTAGAACATTTCATATGAAGAAAGTTGGACTAAATTATGGACTTAACTGCATCAAATTGCTAAACGAAGTTGGAGCAATAAATCTGCAGAATTAAATTCTGTAGCATGAACAATAACTGTATTTTGACTATAACTAGAGTTACAAAACTCCAATTGGAGTGATTCAAAAAGGAGAATAAACTTAAGACAATAGGGAACATTTTCTATGAAGAAAGTTTTGCCAAATTCCAACAGTAAAAGGACTAATGAAACAATACAACTTAGGACTCCAAAACTGAAAATTTTTAATTTTGCTTAAAAGACCTAGAATTTGAATAAACAACCAAAACTAACAAATTTAGTGACCATAATGTGGTATGTGAGTGAAGTTAGAGTTCCCATACCTATTAAGCCTTAGAAAGTCAACAATTTGACTTGAATAGTATAGTGAATAGTAACCCAATACACAAAATTTCAAGAACGTCGAGTTTAGCATGTTAGAGCTAGGTAAAAGTGAAGTTAAATTTATTTTTGGATTTAGGCTAAGTTATGGTACTGAAACACTATAAAATTATGTGTTTCAGTTGAAAACAATACCGGGAAAGAACCCGAGGAACTGAGTCAAGGCCAAGAGGCGACTCGCTTGAGGTTTGTGCACAACATCACTATGTTTTAAAATTCATTGATAAAGTGAATGAAATATGCATTTTACTTTTGCTTTGAATTGTTGAAAGTTTATTTATGACAATATTTATGATGTTTTGATTGAAAATTTGAAAGTTATTGTGTATATTTGAAATAGCAATGTTTAGCAAATTGTTAAGATCAGTTTTGAAATCACAGTGTCATGACCATATATTTGAACACCTCACTAGCATGACTAGTGGGGGTAATTAGTTTCGAATTTTGATTCCTTCTCTGGAGAAGTGTTGAGGTGTGCCAGTAGAAGAGAATGTGAATGGATATCCATATATTTGAGCTAGCTAGCCTTGTGATGTGATTTCTCTTTAGCCTCTGGCTATTGAGATTCTATTTGTTTCGAATGTTATTATCTAACTGTGGGTTTTATGGAATGTGATTTGATTCTTCAAAATGAAATTGTTTGGGATTAAAATCTCATAATGCATGATTTGTGTTTAATTCTCATGTTCAGTCAAATTTTCGAATAAATGTGATTTAAATTTGCATAAAGATTATTTTAGTATGTTGTGCACCACTGAGTCCTAGTACTCAGCGATAGCTGTTATTGCTGTCGCTGATATAGAGACTAGAGGAGCAGCAAACTGAGCTGCTAAGGATTGAAGATCATTCAGCTTAAAGTTATCGGCTATAATTTATACCCTAATTGTAAATATTTCTTTTGATGTATGTGTTGCATATAAATGTATGGACATGTAAATGGGTCTTGAGCAGCTTGTACAAAATTTGTATGAAATTTGTAATAAAGTTTAGTTTGTATTTCTTTTGATGTAAATTTTGTAAGGATGTATATAAATTGTTTTGTCTTTAATGAAATATAAGTGGAACTATTTTATTTAATTTGAATGAAATGTATTGCTAGTATTTTGAGGATTATTGAATTTTGAACTTGAGAAATTGATTGAAATGATTGTGGAGTTGTTGAAATGGATTGAGTTTGATTGTGAAATTAAAGTAGTTGTTGAGAAAACATTTTTAGAAGTGCTTTTTACAGGTATTTGAAGAACTGATTTCTTAAAATACAGACAGAACTCTGTCAAAATCTTTATAAAATTTGCGGAGAAATAAAATGGACTAAAAATATTAACTAGTTTTAATGTTAATTAAATGTTTTAAATACCTATTAGAAGATGCTCACCACTTAACAAAAGTAAGAAAATTGTTTTAAAATCCCTTGTAGGGTACTTAATGAGTTATCAGTAGGTGAAGTACGATAATTCATTAGGTATTCTATGGGATCATGTTATGCCTTACAGAGGGATAAGGTGTGACATGTTTTAGTGGTATCAGAGCAAATTTTTGAAGTATGTTTTAACTTAAGAATTTGTGTCTTTCTTGTTAAGTACAACTGCTCAATGTCCATAATTGTTACATACAGTGCATTACATCATGAATATGAACTAACAGAGGGAATCTCCATGTGTTACTTGTTCAGAAGATACCCTAACTTCAGCCTGAAATGGAAGAAGGGGATCGCTCAGTTGAGCAGTCTGTTGAAGCTGAGCCATAAGGGGGAGCCCTAGCTTTACAAAATATCAGTGGGTCAACAGCACTAGCCCCACAAATGTAGCAGTTTCCTGCACAGTTTGCACAGCAGATGGTTGTGATGTTTCAACAAATGGCTGGGGGTATGCCTGTTCAAGCTCCACTCCAGACACCTATGGCACAACCACTGCCTCCAACCAGACAGTATGACAAATTACTGAAGTATGGGGCTGCAAAATTTAAGGGTACAGTGGACCCTTTAGAGGCAGAGCAATGGCTTGAAAGAATGGACAGAGTATTTAAGAAGCTACACTGCCAAGATGAACTGAAGTTTGAGTATTCTGTGTCTCTACTGCAAGGGGATGCATATGATTGGTGGAAGACCATCCCCCACAGCTTGGCTGAACCACCAGTGCTAACCTGGGATGACTTCATTAGAGAATTTAGACAGAAATACATCCCAGATGCATATGTTAATCAGAAACTGCAAGAATTTTTAAGTCTGAAACAAGGGGATAGATCGGTGGCAGAGTATGAGAGGGAGTTCTCCCGCTTAAGTCACTATGCAGGGAGTCTCCTTCCTACCAGGAAGGTAAGGTGTAAGAGATTAGAGACGGGTTTGAAACACAACATAAGGATGCAAGTTGTGGGATTTTGACACAGCAACTTCTCAGAGCTCATTTGTCAAGCACTTGAGTTGGAAAGAATAGAATCAGAAGCAACCCCAGTGAAAGAAAAATCAGAAAAAGTTGAGAAATCAGAAAAAGACAAAGGGGAAAAGTCAGTAGAGCCGAGTTCTGGTGGTACCTCTGGAAAGAAAAAGAAGTTTAGTGGACCCAGCAGGGGTCGAGATGGATGATTTGGTAGGGGCAGATTTTCTGGACAGAGACCCCATAGGTCTGGTCAGCAGTCGAGCAGGGGTTCACATTCTGCCCGTCCCTGTGAGACTTGTGGCAAGATTCATGGGGGGGAATGCTATTGGGCCACTAGAGCCTGCTTTAACTGTGGAGGCAAGGGCCATATAGCTAAAGACTGTACTAGTGCTCTGAGATATGGTCCAGCTCCTACTACTGCCGAGGGATCTATTCAGAGTCCTGCTCCCAGAGGTTCACAGTCAGTTGGCAGAGGAAGAGGCAGAGGTAGAGGCACTGCTTTAGGCAGTCAGGGCACAGTTGGTCAATCAGCAC
Organism: Hevea brasiliensis; assembly: GCF_030052815.1. Lineage (NCBI taxonomy): Eukaryota > Viridiplantae > Streptophyta > Magnoliopsida > Malpighiales > Euphorbiaceae > Hevea > Hevea brasiliensis. The sequence goes on along the minus strand of NW_026614619.1, from coordinate 598,824 downwards.
AAGGAAGTGCTTCAGCTAGAGTTTACACGATAAGATAGGAGAAGAGGCTGAGACTTCCGATGTGGTAAGTATTTGTATTGTTTGATCTGGGTTCAACCCATTCATATGTTAGTGCTAGCATAGTCTGTTCACTTGCTGTTCCATGTGTGCAAATGGGTTTTGAAGTGCTAGTAACTAGTCTGTTAGGACAAGAGATTCAAGTCAATAGAATTTATAAAGACTGTCCTTTGGTGATCTAAGGACATGTTTTTCTGTCAGACTTGACTGAAATGCCCTTCAGAGAGTATGATATCATTTTGGGCATGGATTGGTTAGCCAGGCATCACGCCATGATTGGATCAGTAGATCAAGACATCACTTTTGGTCTCCCTTTGTACGGTGATGTGGTAATACATGGGGAGAGGCATTTACTGCCATCAAACATCATTTCGGTTGTATTAGCCAGAAGGATGATCAGAAAGGGGTGTGAAGCATACTTGGCACATGTGACAGACACCCAAGTGGGGAGCCTAGCACTAAGGGACATCCCTACTGTATGTCACTTTCCGGATGTGTTTCCTGATGAATTGCTAGAATTACCTCCAGAAAGAGAGGTGCAGTTTGAGATTGATGTTATGCCTGGTGTGGACCCAATCTCCATAACACTATATAGAATGGCACCTGTAGAATTGAAAGAGCTGAAAGTACAATTGTAAGAGCTGCTTGACAAGGGCTTTATCCGCCCTAGTGTGTCACCTTGGGGAGCGCCAGTGTTGTTTGTAAAGAAGAAGGATGGCACTCTCCGCTTGTGTATTGATTATCGACAGTTGAATAAGGTGACTATAAAGAATAGATATCCATGGAATTCTCATCAATTTCTCAGACTTTACAATTATTCAATTGACATCATATTTATACTCAAATCATAAATAAATACTCAACTTTCATTTATGAACACCATTTATAGATAATTTCATTAATACATAATCACATAAGTTTCAATATACATGATAAAATAAAAGTTTAATTATAAAATTTACAAAAATACAAAACACAAAATATAAAATGTAGCCTAGCATCCTACCAATGCACTGTAGCTGAGAGGTGACACAGGACACTAGCAGATCTAACTCTCACCCTGACTGGGGTCTACTAGGATCGCGCTCGATATCTCCAGTACCTACGCGTAGCAAAAAGCAATACGCTAAGCAATAATGCTTAGTGGTGCTAATAATAAAATAAAAAGAGCTAAAAGAGAATAAACATACAGTGTGTATATTGATGTCTTATGTAGACAAATTTTTAGTAATTATTTGTAGTCTTATTTATTTGGTACTTGTTATATCCATTATTTCATTAAATTTATCAACTTTCATTTTTGGTTACCCAAGTAACCTATCTTTGGATATTTGATCGGATAAGCGGGTAAATCGCACTTTGGGTACTAAGTACCACAGGCCATCACACCATCAGTCACATAGTATCTCCCGGTGTGCAACAGAACAGCTGATAAGCTGCAATAACATTAGGCACAAAGCCAAGTATCATCATAATATTAGAATGGCTAAAAGCCTTAAAATCACAGAATGACATAATGCCATGTGCAGTACAGCTAACTGAACCCTATTGGCATGCCAACCTATCCAAACCAATCTTATTAGGTGTACTAGGGCACATTACCAAGTTATTGATTGAATTTTCATGCTTTACATGTAAGGTTACTATTCATTATACTATTTAGGTCAAATTATTGACTTTCCAATGCATAATAGCTACATAAGTCCTAATCACATAAATTTACCACATTTTGGTTCCCAAAAGTATTGGCATTAGTTGCCAATCCATACTTCTAATCAATGGTGAATAAATCAAAAATTTCAGTTTTGGGTGCTAGAGTTCACTATTCCATTAGGGCATTCTAGAGTAAGAATTTGGCTAAATATTCTTGATCAAAGTTGTTCCTTATTGTGTCTAGTTACATTTCTTTTTTTAAATCACTCCATTTTGAGTTTTATAGCTCAAGTTATGGCTTAAAAACCATAACTGGCCGGATTGCAATTTTTCCAGAAATTCTAGGCAGAATCAATTCTACAGTTTTTGTACACTGACTGCAGGTTAGTTTTTGGATATGTTATAGTTAAAATTTGGGTTTGTTTTCTTCATAAAAGTTATAGGGCTATGTCTCAACTTTCTATTGGTAAAAATTCAGGTCAATTGGACTTTTATACACTGAGTTATGACCAAATGAATGAATACTATTCATTTAGTCATTTTCCAGGGACTGCATATTGGTCAACGGGATTAGGTCAATTTTTAGAGCCACTTGGGTTGGTTTTCTGGGTAGGGTTCCTTCACCAAAATTGTGGCATTATGTATCCAGTTTCACCTCCAATTAGCCTTGTACCAATTGGAGTTACACAAGTTCAATTAAGGCTCTCCAAACACACTGGACTGCAAGAGTCCAAACTGCAGCACACAAGGCAGCCTACCCTTTCCAACATTCAATGACTCAATTCACTTCATATTCAGTTTAAAGCTTACCAAATGGTCACTATTTGACCATTCAAATGTTCCTACACCAGTATAAGAGAAAAACCTCAAATTGCTCAAAACCCTAAATTCTCAATTTCTCTATTCTTCCATTAACTTACAATTTAATGTACTAAATGTTAAGTTCATATGAAGGGCAGCTTATATACTCATTTAATCGAAAAAAAATCTGTTAGTAGTATGCCCTAGAGCATATCATTTAGTATGTATCTTGTACATATTTTTATTAATAAAAGGCATTTCCACTTTTCCGTTTACATAATATATTTATGTGTAATAGAAAAGGTCCATTGATATTTTGTTAGAAATATTATTCTTAAGTTGTTAAGAATATGAGTGACAATATTTCTAGCACAAAGTATCATAAATAGGTTCACAATCGAGGATACTTCATAATAAGGACATGACTTATCCAGAAAGATTGTATTCATGTTTGTTCCCAAGTTATTTATATGAGATATAAATAAGATGGAATGGTGAGTCTCATGCCATATAACAAACATGATAGGCACTTATAAATGATAAGTAGGCCGAACCAGTGACACTTATGACAAGCACATGGAGTTTACTCTTGTCAATGTATTGTCATAAATCATATCGATGCATATAATCTTTAGACACGAGATAGCACAGTTATCTTGTATATAGGTAGTTTGAGTTTGATCTCTTTGTCATACTTGTACTGTGTTGGGTATATGGGCATGTGTTGGCTCCTACTAGTTATATATGGAGGTAGGTGTTGATCAAGATGGAATCTGTTCCTCTAAGTAAATAGAGATAAAATCCTATGTTCATTTAATTGTTCTTGATGTTTCAAGTTCCTGTCAAAGACATATATATTTATTCAGAAAAGAGTTTCTGATGAGAAAATCTTTTAATCAAGAACTGGAATTAAAAGAGAACATAATATTCATAGCAAATGGAGTTTGACATAAACCATGACTCCAGCTTGAGTTGGGATTTTGTAACAGAGAGATTCTAGTGCATGGTAACATATGATTATAGGTTCATTTAATGTAAACCTTATTACTAATTGGGTGGCCATGGCATGCTATGCTAGGTGTTAACCATGGTCTATGAGGTGCATAAAATGATTTAGAGAAATCATTTATGGTAAGAAAGAGTTCTGATGATATTAAGAGTTGATATCATGTCTCATTGCCAATTAGTGATGAGCCTAATAAGTCACACACATACACAAGTTATCACCTATTTAAATATGATTTAATTAATTAATTAAAGAGTTTAATTGATTAATTAAATAGGTTTGGTTTACAATTAAATTGCAAAGTCCCTAGCATGACTTGAAACCAAATCTAGATTATTGGATGCATAATATAAGTTAAATTTATATTTAAAGTGTTTAAATATGAATTTAATTAATGAGAAATTAATTAATAGAGATTAATTAATTAATTTATATTTGATATAAATTAATTAGAAGAAGAAAAATAATTATTTTGGGTTAAGAACTAAAAATTAAGACACAGGGGCATTTTGGTCATTTCACAGTGTGACACGTGGCACCATGATATGGTGACACATGGGATTACACATAAGCTTGCCAAATGTTTTTTAATCATGTAAGATGATTAAAATCAAGATTAAATATAGGTTTGACACTTGGCACAATATGATTGGGTCACTTAAACCTAGAGCTAATCAAAGGATGACATGTGGCAAGGGTTTAATGTGTTAACCTAGCTATATAAGTGTTGTTGTGAGAAAAATAAAAAACAACCAGCAGCGACACACCTTTGTCACGCCACTTTGAGGATTTTCATCTCTTCTTCTTCATCTCTTATCAATTCAAAGAGATTAGCCATCAATCTCTTGAATTAAGAACACTAGAAATTGTTTCTAGTGTCCTGTTTATATCTTTAATCTCTTAAAAGGCAGAACTTGATTTTCTAATTAATAGAAAAAGCTTAGAAGCTATTCAAGGGCTGCCATAGGTGTTCTTGGTGTGGACATGCTAGAGGGACAACATCTGGTGTCCTGAAGACGAATCTCAAAGGCGCAGACACGCTGCAGTGCATCAAGAGGTTAGTGTAATCGTTCTTGATTTAATCTAGGGTTCTAAAATTAATCTGATTAATTTTAAAATCTTAAATGGAAAATACAGATCCAAAAACATATTAAAAGAGTTTTAATATGTTGTTTATCATTGAAATCAAATAGATAAAAATAAATCTTTCATGATGCATGTGACCCTAGGTGAAAATTTTTAAATTCAATGGTATAAACTTGTGTTTTTCACGCTTCCGTTCCTTCAAAATCATCAAGAACCTAATAAGTCCATGGCTGCTGAAATTTTTAAAAATTCAACCATGCAAAATTTATTTAAATTAGCTAAATTTCACTATCAATTCATATTCTCCATGATGTATACACAAAATAATTAAGATTAATTGGCACTAACCTTGATTTAGCTAATTCCCAAAGCTTGAGAACTCCTCTTTTTCTCTTTCTTTTTGCTGCCTAAGACTTGCTCTAGGTGTAAGGATAAATATTTGTGAAGGAAAGCAAGGGTTTTGGGGTGATTTGGGTGGGTTAGCTAAAGCTTGATCAAGCTTCCATGGAGTTTTCTTTCCTCTCTCTCTCTCTACGTTTTTGGCTGCCCAAAGGTTGAAGATAGCTATTTAGTTCTTTAATTTTTATCTCCTTTTATTCATTTTTAAGTAGTTTATAATGATGTGTCAAAATTTAGTTGGGTGAAAATATTTTAATTGCATCATGCTTATGTCATAAATATGACTTTTATTTCATTTTCTTTTTTTTATTTTCTATTTATTTTCAATTAATTTTTCTTCAATATTTATTCATATTTTATGTCATAATAATTATTTACTTAACTGGACAAGTCGGCCAAAAATATCTCTGAAGACGAAATGACCAAAATGCCCTCTGTTTGGCTTATTGAGCCAAAATTATCTGTACCGATTGAAAAATTTTTCTAAGCCTTTTCTTGGTATTCTAATGCCATAGAAACCTTAATGACTCTTCTCTGGAGTCTCATAAATTATTTATGAATTTTCTCCCGGGTTTAGGGCTCTTAGTTTCGAAGACTGCAACTTTCCACTAAGTTACCCATCGTTAGGGCAGTAGCTCATTTAACTTGGCCGTATTTTATTTCTAAAATTTTTTCTATATTTTTCTTATGAATATTTGAGTTAATTATGACTCCTCACTTTAGTATAAATATTTTTCTAGACGTTCTAACTGTCCGGACTGACACCGGTCATCTGAACAGTAGAATGTATGGAATTGCTACAGTGAGGGTGTTACAACTCTTTCCCTCTAATTTAAATTTCATCCTCGAAATTTACCTGATGCAAACAGTTGAGGGAACTATTGCCTCATCATCTCTTCACTTTCCCAAGTTGCCTCCTCAGTGTTGTGGTGCTTCCAAAGCACTTTCACCAGTGAAATTTGCTTATTCCTCAACTCTTTCACTTCCCGAGCCAGGATTCATATGGGTTCTTCTTTCATATGTCAAATCTGATTGTACTTCAATTTTTTCCATGGAGATGACATGTGAAGGATCTTAGCGGTATTTTCTTAGCATTGATACGTGGAACACATTGTGGATATTGTCCAGCTCTGGTGGTAAAGCTAGCCTGTAGGCCATTGGACCCACACGTTCAATGACTTCATATGTAACACCCCGAACCTCTGAGTTACGAATAGTACCATTTTTAGTTCGTGACTAGTACTATTCAAAGACACCTTGAGGACCAAAAATAAATATAAAATTAATTGAGATAGACATAATAAAAAATCAAGTGACCCAAAAATATAAGGACTCACCGGGTATATTGTAAAAGAGGGATTATGACCCGATAAGGGGCATTTTGGTCAATTCACCTCAAAAGTTGACTTTTGATCAAAATGTAAATGAAATTAAATGAAAATAATATATTAAATTATGAAATAATTTTTTTTAGGAAAAGAATTCAAGTATAAAGTGAAAAGAAAATAAAAGAAATAAAAATCTAGAATTTTAATTCCATTTTGACCCAATTAAAATTTTAGTATCAATGAGCTTTGGACAACTCAATTAAATGAATTAAATAAATAAAAAAAATGGGGATAAAGATATAAAGGGAAAAACCCTATTCTCTCCCCCATTTAGTTACCACCCACTCTTTCTCCTTCTCTCTTTCTTTCTTTCTTGTTCTTCCTTCTTTCTCCATTGACACCCATTCTCAAAACTCAATTCCTTGATTTTCCTCTATAGGTTTTGCATCTAATTGGTAGAGAATATCAAATTAATCATTATTGAGAGATTAAAAGCATGGGGAGATAAGAGATTTGGAAGAAATTAAAGATTTGGAAAGGTCACAATTAAGGTAAGTGTATTTTCATGTTAGATTAGTTATATAAGCTTTGAATTAAGTTAACTTATGATGAAATAACATGAGAAATTGAAAGGAAAAGCTTTGAATTAAGTTAACTTATGATGAAATAACATGAGAAATTGAAAGGAAACATGTATGAAAATCTAAACTAGGGTTTTGGCCAATTTAGCGAAAATTAGGGTTTTGATGTATTTTAGTTAAATTAATGATAAGTCTAAGTTAAATTGAAGTAGTATGCATGATTAGAGTAAAGAAATTTCATGAAATGTGTATAAATTTAATTATGGGAGATTAGGGTTCATGGGAAAATTGGAGCTTTGGTGCTAGAGAGTGAAATTGGAGTGTGTAGTATTAAATTACTATTATTTGAGGTTTATTTAGTTTGAATTGACATTAGGTTGATGAATAGAGGTAATGAAGTAGTAGGATTAGGGAAAATTACAAACTTTGGTGTTTGAAAATTGTGGAGTTTGTGTTAGGAAGTGCCATTGGTGTGTCAATCCTAAATTATAGTTATTTAGGATGAATTAAATGTGAATTGAGGTTGGTTAGTGGGAATAATTGAAGAAATGAAAAATTGAGCCTAGGGTAGAATTTGCACTCTGAGTTCAGTGTGTTTGATAGCCCATAAATTGAGCTACACAACTCTAATTGGTGGGAAACCAATTGGAAACAAAACTTAAGATGTAGGACTAGAATTTTCGTGAAGATACCCTGCCTCAAAAATGACCTTAAGCTACCCGAAATGAGCTGTGAAATGGAAGATAAAATTCTGGAACCTGCAGAATTTGACCATATGAACAGTAAAATTTTCATGGCCATAACTCTCTCTAGAAAACTCTAATTTAGGCGATTCTTAAACCGATGGAAACCTAAGACATAGTACAACATTTTGTATGAAGAACTTGATGCCAAATTATGGACTTAACCCAATCAAATTGCTGAGCAAATTTGAATCACCAAATCTGCAGAAATCTGGAAATCTGCAGATTTACCATATAAATAGTAAATTTTGCATGGCCATAACTCTCGCTAGAAAACTCAGATTTAGGTAATTCTTGAACCGATGGAAACCTAAGACATAGTAGAACATTTCGTATTGAGAACATTAGATCAAATTATGGACTGAACTTGATCAAATTGCTGAACGAAATCGGATCAATAAATCTGCCAGAACTGAATCTGCAGGGTGAATAGTGATGTGAATAGTAACTGTGTTTTGCTCATAACTTGAGCTACACAGCTCCGAATTAGGCAATTCAAAAAGGAAAATAAAGTTAAGACCTAAATGAACAATTTTCATGAAGAACACCTCACCAAATTATGATCTAAACTAGGTAAAAATTGGGTTCAAAATTGAGGCACAAAGATGTCCCAAAACCAAAATATTCTAAAATTTTAAAAGCTAACTTGGGATACATTAGACATGCATGGAATGAGTTCTTGCCAGCAATTGAGATGGGTATTGAGACATTCTATTTGAGTAGTTTCAGTAGAGAAAGAGGTTGGGACGGACAAGGAATAGTGAGTAAAGAGAAAGGAGAGCATTAAAGGTTTGTGCACAACTAACCTTTTTCTTTGTTTTAACTTTGTAAATGGATTTGAATGAGTTTATTTCAATGAGTTTGATTTGGAATGAGTTTATTTTGAATGAGGTATGGTTTTTCTCTTGCATTTGAGAAATTTGTGTGTTGCCACCTTTATATGGATATTATGATGAATTTAAATGTTTTTTTTTTGGTTTATAAATGTGATTGTTGAGTGGGAAATTTTTAGAAACTGTTTTGAAACCACAGTTAGCATGACAGTCCCTTTCAGAACTCCCCAGTAGTAATGGCTACTTGGGGGTTGATAATTGATATTGATTATGTCTCCCATTAATAACGATTAGTGGGGTAAGACTACATGAGTACTCATTAGCTAGCTAGCCCTTCCCTCATTAATAACGGTTAGTGAGGTTGAGATTGCTTTGTCGTAGTGTACAACACGGCACTGATCGTGAAATTTTGTGTCATGGCCTAAACTGTGTGTTGATGTTGGCAACACTAATGCTTTGTGAATTGTGATTTATGAAGTGTGATTTCTCTTTTGAAATGTTATTCCACTAAATCGCTCTTATAGACTTAGAACTATTGTGAAGTTTTCATGCTTAAGAAAAATGTGATTTATTATGCTTTGACAAATTGTGTTTTACCTTAACTTTTAAAGCTATTAGTTGTGTACCATTGAGCAATATACTCAGCGATAGCTTCTTTATGTTGTCGAAGGTAAGGGAAAGGAGAAGGCTGCTGAGTGAGAGACTTGGAAGCAGTATTTTGATATTGTTTGTGGGTATTTACGTTAGGTATACCCTTGTGATTCCTTTGGATGTATTTTATACCTATATATATGGATGTACTGACATTGAGTAGTTTGTATTAAAAAGTGTTATATTGCTATCACATTTTGAGTTTGTAACTATTTTTTGTATTTTACTTTGAGACTTATAAAAATGTAACTTTTGTAATATTTAGTCTATCATTATTTCCAATGAATGTTTACATTGAATTTTAACTATTCTCATGCAGTTTTTCTGCAAAAGAACTATAAGATAAAAAGCTATGGTTTGTTTTAAAATCCTTTGTAGCATAACTAATGGGTTATCGATAGTTGGAGTTCGGTAATTCATTAGGTATGCTATGGGAACATGTTGTGCCTTACAAGGGATAAGGTGTGACATGTTTTAGTCGTATCAGAGCTTTGGTTTTTATACAAGTTTTGAAATTGCATGTTTGAAAATTTTTGATAAGTACAACTGCTCAACCGTCATTAATTGATACATATAGTGCATTACATCATAAATATGGACTAATTCAGGAAAATCTCCTTGTGTTGGTTGTCCAGGAAGTAGAATTCTTTATGTTTTGGTATGGAAGAGGGGGATCACATGGTAGAATTATCTGTAGCAGCTGAGGTACAGGGGGAGGCCCCAGCTCCTCAGAATGCCAGTGGGTCAGCTGCACCCGTCCCACCCATGCAGTTTCCTGCTCAGTTCGCTCAGCAGATGGTTGTACTATTTCAGCAAATGGCTGGCAATATACTAGTCCAAGCTCTTGCATAGCACCTCCTGTGCAACCAACATCCTCAACCAGACAATATGAAAAGTTAATGACGTATGGGGCAATAGAGTTCAAAGGTACAATGGACCCATCGGAAGCTAAGAAATGGTTAGAACGGATGGAGAGGGTCTTCAAGAAATTGCACTATATAGATTAGTTGAAGTTTGAATATTCAATTTCCTTGCTGCATGGAGATGCATATGAGTGGTGGAAGACCATTCCCCACAGTTTGGCTGAACTGCCAGTGCTGACATGGGATAACTTTCTAAGGGAGTTTAGACAAAAGTATGTTCCTAATACCTATGTGGATATGAAGCTACAGGAGTTTCTCAGTTTGAAGCAAGGGAACAAGACTGTAGCTGAGCATGAGAGAGACTTTTCCCACCTCAGCGACTATGTTGGAAGCCTACTCACTACCAGTAGAGACAGATACAAATGGTTTGAGGCCAGTTTGAGGCCTAGTTTGAGATTGCAAGTGGTTGGGTTTCGACATGACAACTTCTTTGGGTTGATATCACAGGCCCTTGAATTGGAAAGGATAGAACTGGAAGGGGCATCTGATAAGGTAACCACTGAAAAAGAGAAGAGCAGTAAGCCTACAGGTCAGAGTCCAAGTAATAATTCGGGTAAGAGGAAAAGCTTTGGGGGACCAAGTAACAGAGGATCTAGTAGGGGAAGATTCTCAAGGCAGAGGCCACCTAGATCTGGACAGCAGACATCTAGGGGTTCCTTTCCTATTCCTACCTGTGAAACCTGTGGCATGAATCATGGAGGAGTATGTTATAAGGCCATAGGAGCCTGTTATAACTGTGGTGGAAGTGGGCATTTTGCTAGAGATTACACTAGTGCTCACAGGTCTGGGCCGCCTACCACCACTGAGGGATCTGTTCAAGGTTCTACTTCTAGAGGACAACAGACAGCTAGTAGAAGCCGAGGCAGGGGTAGAGGTAACACTTCTAGCAGCCAAGGCACAGCGAGCCAACCAGAGCAGAGTGGTGCATCAGCCAGGGTGTACACCATGTGCTAGAGGGATGAAGTTGAGACATTAGATGTTGTGGCTGGTACTTTCTCCATCTTTAGTAGAGATGTATATGTGTTGTTTGACCTTGGTTCTACACATTCTTACGCTAGTGCCAGTATTGCATGTTATGTTGCCATTCCTTGCTTGAAAATGGATTATGATGTGCTAGTGACTAGTCCCTTAGGGCAAGAGGTTAGGGTGAACAAATTGTATAAGGATTGTCCTTTGGTGATCCAAGGACATACATTCCTGTTAGACTTAATTGACATGCCCTTCCGAGATTATGATATCATCTTGGGCATGGATTGATTAGCCAGGCATCACGCCATGATCGACTGTAGACTAAAGACAGTCACTTTTAGTCTTCCCGAATATGCAGACATAGTGATACACGGGGAGAGGCAGTTATTGCCATCCAACATCATTTCAGCTACACTTGCTAGAAAGATGATTAGAAAGGGATGTGAAGCTTATCTAGCTCATGTGATAGACACCTAGGTAAGGAGTCCAGATCTTAAAGGTATTCCTACGATATGGGGTTTTTCGAATGTCTTTCCGGAAGAATTGTCGGGATTGCCTCCGAAAAGAGAGGTGCAGTTTGAAATTGAGACTATGCCTGGTGTGGAGCCAATCTCCATCACTCCTTATAGGATGGTACCTGCTGAGTTGAAAGAGTTGAAGGTGCAATTACAGGAATTGTTAGATAAGAGTTTCATCCACCCTAGTGTGTTACCTTGGAGAGCACAGTATTATTTGTGAAGAAGAAGGATGGTACTCCTCGCCTATGCATAGACTACAGACAGTTGAATAAGGTGACTATAAATAATAGATATCCTCTGCCACGGATCGATGATTTATTTGATCAGTTGAACGATGCAACTGTATTCTCCAAAATTGACTTGAGATTGGGCTACTACCAGTTGAGGGTGCAGGAGCAAAGTATTCCTAAAACTGCCTTTAGGACTTGATATGGCCACTATGAATTCTTGGTAATGCCATTCGGGTTGACTAATGCTCCAGCTGCTTTTATGGGCCTGATGAATACTATCTTCAGGCCATATTTGGACCAGTTTGTTGTGGTGTTCATTGATGATATTTTGGTGTACTCAAAGAATGCAGAGGAACACGGCAAGCACTTGAAGATAGTATTGCAGACTTTGAGGGAGAAGCAAATGTATGCCAAACTGTTGAAATGTGAGTTTTAGCTAAAGGAGATTTCATTTTTGGGACATATTGTATCTGCAAAAGGTATCCAGGTGGATCCTAGCAGAGTAAAAGCCATTCTTAATTGAAAGCCACCTAGAAATGTCACTAAAGTTTGAAGTTTCCTTGGTTTTACCGGGTATTACCGAATGTTTGTGAAGGGATTCTCCATGCTAGCATCTCCACTGACCAAGCTACTTAGGAAGGATGTAAAATTTCAGTGGACTGATCGGTGCCAGGAAAGTTTTGATGAGTTAAAGAGGTGTTTAACTGAAGCTCCAATCTTAACTTTGCCCACTTTGGGTAAGGAGTATACCATATATAGTGATGCTTCTCATAACGGATTAGGCTGTGTGTTGATGCAAGATAGAAACGTCATTGCCTATGCTTCACGCCAGCTTAAACCACATGAGAGGAATTATCCCACGCATGACTTGGAGCTGGCAGCCATTGTTTTTGCCTTGAAGATCTGGAGACATTACTTGTATGGGGAGAGATGTTATATATACACAGATCATAAAAGTTTGAGGTACTTGGGCATACAAAAGGAGTTAAATTTGAGGCAGAGGAGATGGTTGGAGCTGATAAAGATTATGATTGTTTGATAGACTATCAGTCTGGAAAAGCTAATGTTGTAGCTAATGCTTTAAGTCACAAGACTATGGCTGGTTTGAGGGTTTCTCTATTGTCTATGGTGCATGAGTTAAGGGCATTGCATGCTAATTTGGATATTAATGAAGATGGTCAGATGGTAGCTACTTGGCAAGTGAAGCCAATGCTGGCAGAACAAATTAAAGCAGTTGCACAAGAAGGATGATAAGTATGTGAAGTTGATGGAAGAGGCTCGGGATGGCAAGAAACCAGAATTATCAGTAAATGATGAGGGCATGTTGTTATATAAGGGTAGAATGTGCATTCCTGAGAATGTTGAACTAAGGCAAACCATTTTAAAGGAAGCACATGATTCACCTTTTGCAATGCATCCTGGTGGAACCAAAATGTACAAAAGTGTGAAAGAGCACTATTGGTGGAGAGGAATGAAGAAAGACATTGCAGAATATGTTTCCAAATGCCTAACTTGTCAGCAAGTAAAGGCAGAACACCAAGTGCCTGCAGGGTTGCTACAGCCATTGCCAATTCCCGAGTGGAAATGGGAAAGAATCACTATGGATTTTGTGACAGGACTTCCACGTACACAAAAGAATCATGATGCAGTTTGGGTTATTTTTGATAAATTGACCAAGTCTGCAAACTTTTTGCTAGTGAGGATGGATTACAACCTAGAAAGTTTGGGCAAACTGTACATTGATGATGTGGTGAGGTTACATGGAGTGCCAGTGTCTATTGTGTCAGACAAAGACCCAAGGTTCACTTCTAGATTCTGGGGTAGTCTCCAAAAAGCCCTAGGAACTAAATTAAACTTCAGTACAGCATTCCATCCATAGACAGACGACTAATATGAAAGGATCATTCAGATTTTGAAGGATATGATTCAGGCTTGTGTGATTGAGTTTAAAGGGAGTTGGGACACACACTTGCCTTTAATTGAATTTGCCTACAATAACAGTTATCAATCAAGCATTGGGATGCCTCCATATGAAGCACTTTATGGCAGAACGTGTAAAACTCCCTTATATTGGGATGAAGGGGGCAAGAGGAAGTTGATTGGCCCAAAATTAGTGCAGCAGATGGAAGAAAAGGTTAAGCTCATTAGAGACAGACTCAAAGTTGCAACGGATAGACAGAAGTCCTAGATTGACCTAAAGAGAAGAGATATTCAGTACAATGTGGATGACAAGGTGTTCTTGAAAGTTTCCCCATGGAAGAGGATCATGAGGTTTGGTAGAAAGGGGAAACTAAGTCCTCGCTTCATTAGGCCGTATGAGGTTCTGGAAAGAGTGGGTCCATTGGCATATAGACTTGCATTGCCTCCGGAGTTGGAAAAGATTCACAATGTCTTCCATGTCTCCATGTTGAGGAGGTACATATCAGACCCATCTCACATTTTGCCAGTAGAGGAGATTGAGGTGAATCCAGACCTGACATATGATGAAGAGCCCATAAAGATCTTGGCACATGAGGTGAAGCAGCTGAGGAACAAGCAAATACCTCTAGTGAAAGTGCTGTGGAACCATCATTCAGGCCAAGAGGCTACATGGGGGCATGAGGAGGACATGAGGAGACAGCACCCACAGCTATTCAGAGACTGAGACCAGGTAAATTTTGAGGACGAAATTTATTTTTAAGGAGGGGAGAATTGTAACATCCCAAACCTCCGAGTTATGAATAATACCATTTTTGGTCAATGACTAGTACTATTTAAAGACACCTTGAGAACTAAAAATAAATAGAAAATTAATTGAGATAGACACAATAAAAATACAAGTGACCCAAAAATATAAGGACTCACCGGGTATATTGTAAAAGAGGGATTATGACCCGATAAGGGGCATTTTGGTCAATTCACCTTAAGAGTTGACTTTTGACCAAAATGTAAATTAAATTAAATGAAAATAATATATTGAATTATGAAATAATTTTTTTCTAGGAAAAGAATTCAAGTATAAAGTGAAAAGAAAATAAAAGAAATAAAAATCTAGAATTTTAATTCCATTTTGACCCAATTAAAATTTTAGTATCAATGAGCTTTGGACAAATCAATTAAATGAAATAAATAAATAAATAAATGGGGATAAATATATAAAGAGAAAAACCCTCTTCTCTCCCCCATTTAGTTACCACCCACTCTCTCTCCTTCTCTCTTTCCTTCTTTCTTCTTCTTCCTTCTTTCTCCATTGACACCCATTCTCAAAACTCAACTCCTTGCTTTTCCTCTATGGGTTTTGCATCTAATTGGTAGAGAACATCAAATTAAACATTGATGGAGAGATTAAAAGCAAGGGAGACAAGAGATTTGAAAGAAATTAAAGATTTGGGAAGGTCACAATTGAGGTAAGTGTATTTTCATGTTAGATTAGTTGTATAGGCTTTAAATTAAGTTAACTTATGATGAAATAACATGAGAAATTGAAAGGAAACATGTATGGAAATCTAAACTAGGGTTTTGGCCAATTTATGGCAAATTAGGGTTTTGATGTATTTTAGTTAAATTAATGGTAAATCTAAGTTAAATTAAAGTAGTATGCATGATTAGAGTAAAGAAATTTCATGAAATGTGTATAAATTTAATTATGGGAGATTAGGGTTCGTGGGAAAATTGGAGCTTTGGTGCTAGAGAGTGAAAATGGAGTGTGTAGTGTTAAATTATTATCATTTGAGGTTTATTTAGTTTGAATTGACATTAGGTTAATGAATAGAGGTAATGAAATGGTAGGATTAGGGAAAATTACAAACTTTGGTGTTTTAAAATTGTGGAGTTTGTACTTGGAAGTGCCATTGATGTGTCAATGCTAAATTATAGTAATTTTGGGTGAATTAAATGTGAATTGAGGTTGGTTAGTGGGAATAATTGAAGAAATAAAAAATTGAACCTAGGGCAGAATTTGCAGACTGAGTTCAGTGTGTTTGACAGCCCATAAATTGAGCTATACAACTCCAATTTGTATGAAACCAATTGAAAACGAAACTTAAGACATAGGGCTAGAATTTTCGTGAAGATATCCAGCCCCAAAAATGAACTTAAGCTACCCGAAATGAGCCTTGAAATGAGAGATAAAATTCTGGAATCGGCAGAATTTGACTATATGAACAGTAAATTTTGCATGGCCATAACTCTCTCTAGAAAACTCTAATTTAGGTGATTCTTGAATCGATAGAAACCTAAGACATAGTAGAACATTTTGTATGCAGAACTTGATGCCAAATTATGGACTTAACCCAATAAAATTATTGAGCAAAGTTGAATCACTAAATCTGCAGAAATCTGGAAATCTACAAATTTACCATATGAAAAATAAATTTTGCATGGCCATAACTCTCTCTAAAAAACTCCAATGTAGGAAATTCTTGAATTGATGGAAACCTAAGACATAGTAGAAAATTTCGTACGAAGAACATTAGACCAAATTATGGACTTAACTTGATCAAATTGCTGAACGAAGTTGGATCGATAAATATGCTAGAACTGAATCTGCAAGATGAGCGATGGCGTGCGATAGCAGTGTTTTGGTCATAACTTGAGCTACACAGCTCTGAATTAGGCGATTCAAAAAGGAAAATAAAGTTAAGACCTAAATGAACAATTTTCATGAAGAACACCTCACCAAATTATGATCGAAACTAGGTAAATTGGGTTCAAATATTAGGGCACCAAGCTATCCCAAAACCAAAATATTCTGAAATTTTCAAAGCTAACTTGGGATGCATTAGATATGCATGTAATGAGTCCTTGGCAGCAATTGGGATTGGTATTGAGACATTCTATTTGTGTATTTTCAGTAGAGAAAGAGATTGGGACGGATATGGAATAGTGAGTAAAGAGAAAGGAGAGCATTGAAGGTTTGTGAACAACTAACCTTTTTCTTTGTTTTAACTTTGTAAATGGATTTGAATGAGTTTATTTGAATGAGTTTGATTTGGAATGAGTTTATTTTGTATGAGGTATGGTTTTTCTCTTACATTTGAGAAATTTGTGTGTTGCCACCTTTATATGGATATTATGATAAATTTAAATGTGTTTATTGGTTTATAAATGTGATTGTTGTGTGGGAAATTTTTGGAAACTGTTTTGAAACAACAGTTAGCATGACAGTCCCTTTTGAAACTCCCCAGTAGTAATGGCTACTTGGGGGTTGATAATTGATATTGATTATGTCTCCCATTAATAACGGTTAGTGGGATAAGACTACATGAGTACTCATTAGCTAGCTAGCCCTTCCCTCATTAATAATGGTTAGTGAGGTTGAGACTGCTTTGTCGTGGTGAACAACATGGCATTGATCATGAAATTTTGTGTCATGGCCTAAACTGTGTGTTGATTTTGGCGACACTAATGCTTTGTGAATTGTGATTTATGAAGTGTGATTTCTCTTTTGAAATGTGATTCTAATAAATGGCTCTTAAGGACTTAGAACTATTGTGAAGTTTTCATGCTTAAGAAAAATGTGATTTATTATGCTTTGACAAATTTTGTTTTACCTTAAGTTTTAAAGTTATTAGTTGTGCACCACTAAGCGATATACTCAGCGATAGCTTCTTTATGCTGTCGCAGGTAAGGGAAAGGAGAAGGCTACTGAGTGAGAGACTTGGAAGCAGTATTTTGGTATTGTTTGTGGGTATTTACGTTAGCTATACTCTTGTGATTCCTTTGGATGTATTTTGTATCTATATGTATGGATGTACGGACATTAAGCAGTTTGTATTAAAAAATACTGCATTGCTATCACATTTTGAGTTTGTAACTATTTTGCATTTTACCTTGAGACTTATGAAAATGTAACTTTTGCAATATTTAGTCTATCATTATTTCCAATGAATATTTACATTGAATTTTAACTATTCTCATGCAGTTTTTCTGCAAAAGAACTGATAAGATAAAAAGCTATGGTTTGTTTTAAAATCCTTTGTAGCATAACTAATGGGTTATCAGTAGGTGGAGTTCGGTAATTCATTAGGTATGCTACGGGAACATGTCATGCCTTACAAGGGATAAGGTGTAACATCATGTGGGCTAATGAACCTAGGGCTTAACTTACCTTTTTTTCCAAATCTCAATACCTTTTTCCATGGTGAGACTTTGAGAAACACCTTATCTCCAACTGCATATTCTATTTCTTTTCTCTTCATGTCAGCATAAGATTTCTGTCTATCTGAGGCAACTCTTAGATTGGCTTTAATTAGCTTTACCTTCTCCTCAGTTTATTTCACCAGGTCTGGCCCTACCAGTTTGTCTTCGCCCAATTCATTCCAACACACTAGAGTTCTACATTTCCTCCCATACAGTGCTTTATAAGGGGCCATTTGGATGCTAGCTTGGTAACTATTGTTGTATGCAAATTCTACCAGTGGGAGGTATCTATCCCAACTTCCCTCAAACTCAATGACACAACTCCTCAACATATCCTCAAGGACCTACCATATATTTCATGTTATTATTATCATTTCAGTTCATAATTTGTATTAATTCAATTGGTTTCAATTGTTTACCTGGATTACTCTTTTTGATTGCCCATCCGTCTGAGGATGAAAAGCTGTGCTGAAGTGGAGTTGTGTACCCAAGGATTCATGCAACTTCTTTGAAAATCTCGATGTAAACCTTGGGTCTCGATAAGATATGATGGAAAGTGGAATTCCATGCAGTCTAACTATCTCATTGATATACAATTCTGCTAACTTCTCTAGTGAGTAGTCACCCTAATCGGCAAAAGTGTCTCGACCGTCAATCTATCTACTATCACCCATACTGCATCATGCTTCTTCTGGGTGAGAGGTAGACCATTTACAAAATCCATGGTGACCCGATCCCATTTCCATTCAGGTATGCATATAGGCTATAGCAAACCCGATGGAACTTGATGTTCT
This sequence comes from Hevea brasiliensis, assembly GCF_030052815.1. Taxonomy (NCBI): domain Eukaryota; kingdom Viridiplantae; phylum Streptophyta; class Magnoliopsida; order Malpighiales; family Euphorbiaceae; genus Hevea; species Hevea brasiliensis. Next base: position 580,132 of record NW_026614619.1, on the reverse strand, counting down.
GCCTTAACTTGCTGACATGTCAAGCATTTAGTCACATAGTGAGCTATGTCCTTCTTCATACCAGGCCACCAATAATAAAGCTTCAGGTCATGATACATTTTTGTACTTCCTGGGTGCATAGCATAAACACTGGTGTGTGCCTCTTTCAGGATACTGGCTTTCAATTCCCCATCATCTGGTACACACACTCTTCCTTTGTAGTACAGACACCCATCTGCTTTCACTTCATAGTCAGTTGCCTTTCCTTCTGAGATTTTGCTCATAGTAGTCATTAACTTCTCATCTACCTTTTGCCCATCTAAAATCTGCTGTAGCAGGTTTGGCCTCACTTGCAACTTAGCCAAAATAGCTCCATCTCGAGCCATGGATAGATGGACATCCAATGATCTCAAAGTTGTGATAGATTTTCTGCTCAAAGTATTAGCAACTACGTTTGCCTTCCCAGGATGGTAATCAATCACACAATCATAGTCCTTCAGGAACTCAATCCATCGCTTCTATCTAAGTTTGAGCTCCTTCTGGGTTGGCAAATATTTCAAACTTTTGTGGTTTATGTAAATATAGCACTTTTCACCATACAAGTAGTGCCTCTATATCTTCAGTACGAAGATAATTGCTGCATGTTCTAGATCATGGGTAGGGTAATTCTATTTATGTGGCCATAGCTGCTTGGAAGCATAAGCAACCACCTTCTCCTCTTGCATCAATACACACCCTAACCCATTATGCGAGGCATCACTGTAGACCACAAAGTCCTTTCCTGACACTGGCTGTGTTAACACTGGTGCCTCTGTCAACATAGCCTTCAACTTCTCAAAACTAGCCTAACACTTGTCATTCCAGTCAAATCTGACATTCTTTGTAACAACTTGGTCATTGGAGTAGCTATTAAAGAAAATCCCTTCACAAATATTCTATAATACCCAACTAGCCCCAAGAAACTTCTGACCTCAGTTGTTTTTCTGGGAGGCTTCCATTCCATCACTGCTTCTATTTTCTTGGGATCCACTCTAATTCCATCAGCTGACACTATGTGTCTAAGAAATGCAATCACACTCAACCAGAAGTCACACTTGGACAACTTAGCATATAGCTTCTTTTCTCTCAGGGTTTGCAGAACAATCCTCAAATGTTTATCATGTTCTTCCCTGTTATTGGAATACACCAAAATATCATCAATAAAGACCACTACGAACCGATCTAGGTATGGATGGAAGATACGATTCATAAGGTCCATGAATACTGCTGGTGCATTTGTTAGGCCAAAGGGCATCACTAGAAACTCATAATGCCCATACCGGGTCCTGAATGCAGTCTTTGGCACATCTGCATCCTTCACCCTCAACTGATGATATCCTGATCCGAGATCAATTTTAGAAAATATTCTTGCTCCCTTCAACTGATCAAACAGATCATCAATTCTAGGCAATGGATATTTGTTCTTCACAGTTACTTTATTCAACTGCCAGTAATCGATGCATAACCTCAAAGTCCCATCCTTCTTCTTTACAAACAACACTGGAGCTCCCCATGGTGACATTCTGAGATGTATGAATCCCTTATCCAGTAACTCTTGCAACTGGATTTTCAGCTCCTTTAACTCAGTAGGTGCCATCCTATAAGGAGCAATAGAGATTGGTGTTGTACCCAGCAGTACTTCAATCGCAGATTCGACTTCCCTTTCTGGAGGTAAGCCGGGCAATTCTTCAGGAAACACATTTGGGAAGTCTCTTACTGTGGGTATGTCACACAGATCTGGCTTAGCCTGCCTAGTATCCACCACATGTGCTAGGTAGGCTTCACAGCCTTTTCTCATTAGTTTTCTTGCAACTGTGGCTGAGATGACATTAGACAAAAAATCTATCCTTTCGCCCACAACTGTGATCTCATTACCCTTAGGAGTTTTCAAGGAAATTCTCTTCAATTTACAATCAACCATCACCTGATAACGTGACAACCAGTCCATTCCAAAAATCACGTCAAACTCATGGAAAGGCAATTCAATCAGGTCTGCTAAGAATTCATACCCCTGAATCCTTAATGGGTAACCTTTGTACACCTTGTTCACTACTACACTATGGCCCAGTGGATTAGTGACCAGAATGTCTTGGTCACTTTCCCCTACTAATATCCCCTTTTCTATGGGTAGGTTAATGCAAATGTATGAATGAGTGAATCCTAGATCCACCAATGCATGCACAGATGTGTTGTAGAGGGAGAACCTACCCCTGATAACATCTGGGGCATCTTGCTCCTCCTAAGCTCTCATGGCATAGGCTCTGCCAGGTGCTCTGACCTCTGGCTTCTCAGCTGGCTCAGATGCAGGTCTCAGTGATGGACCAACTACCACAGATTTATTGGACTTCCTACCCTTTTGAGGTGCAGGGATAGGTCTATCAGCTTGTGTTGGGGCCGTTATGGCAGTTCTGCATAGACAGTTTCTTAACTGATGCTCTATCGACCCACACCTTAGGCAGGCACTCGTCACTCTCCAACACTCCCCCTTATGCCACTTCAGGCAATGTGGACAAGCAGAAGATGTTGGGGCTGGTCCTTTGAACACTATCCCTGGAGAGCTGCCCACTGATGGTGTGGACTGGCCTCTCCTAGGTGTGAACTGTGGCCTAGGCCCCTGGGACTGACCCTGACCTTGAGGTTGACCTGAACTCTAAGCAGGTGGACCTTTGAACTTCTTCCCAAGTGTAGGAGATGAGCTAGACTGACCCGGGCCCCTCTTCTACTGTCTCTTTCTCTCCTGACCTGCTCACTTATTCTGACTTTCTCAGCTTTTACTATAGCTTCCACTAACTTGGTGAAGTCTGTGATTCCTAAGGCAGTGATCATTATCTTTATGTTGTAATTTAGCCCCTCTTTAAATCTTTTACACCTTTAGGCCTCATTAGGGACTATTTCCCTTCCATAATGGCTTAGTCTAACAAATTCTTTTTCATACTCTAACACTGTCAGCTGTCTCTGCCTCAGGTTAATGAATTCTCTCCTTCTCTCTTCCAGATATACACTACCCACATACTTCTTTTTGAACTCTGAGAGGAAAAAGTCTCAGGTTATTTGTTCTTGCTGCACTTCACTAGACACTGTATCCCACCATTGATATGCATCATCTTACAGTAGAGATACAGCAGCTTCTAGGTTTTGCTATGGGGTTCAGTGGAGTTGTTTTAAAACCCTTCCTGTTCTGTTCAATCAGTTCTCAGCTGCAATAGAATCATCTTCTCTCTTGCCATCCACTACTCAAATTTCTTCAATTTTTCTAGATGGGATTTCTGTTGTGGAGGTGGTGGTGGTGGTGGCATTACCCCAGCCATTTGTCTGAAAAGCTCAGCTATTTGTGTAATAATCCCACTGTACGTGTTCTGTACGTTCTGTTGCTTCAGTGGCCAAATATCAGTCCAGGCAAGTCAGGATGTTTGGAACTACACTTCAGTGATAGTGAACAGACATATAATGATGAAATAAATAAAAGGAAAATACAAGAAAAATGAAAGAGAGAAAGTGAAGCTAAGTTAAATGAGCCGGCACCGCAGCGATGGGTGACCGCACCGGGAAGGCCGTTGTCGACCCCAGGACTGCGGGGAACCCTCGGAATTTAATTTCAGGATGTAAATAAAGGTCTATTGAAATATAATTGACACTAGAATTATCAAAGAAAAATAAATAAATTAGTATAAAGAAAAATGAAAAATTGAGAAACAGACAAAAATCGGTGTTATTAAAAAATCGAAAAACCCAAAGTGGGTTATTTTGGTCATTTGACTCCTAGAGTTGCCTTTTGACCTCAATGTTCATTAAAAATAAATAATATTGCACTTAAGAAATGTCATGAAAAATTAAAATGGGATACAATATGTAAATAGTAAAAGAATGGAGCAAAATGAGCAAATAAGGAAACTTTAACTAATTAACCATTAAACTATTGCTTAGTGCTCCACTAACTTGAATATTGGGACACCAAAACAAGCCTTGGGACAGTAGATTGCACTCATTATCATCTTTTTCTTTATCTAATTTCACCTAGCTGAAATGAAATTCACCATGGAAACCACCATTGCCGCCCCACATGCAAGCTCTGTTGGTGCATGATCAAGCCATCATTTCCACTTGATTCCTTCATTAAAGCTTGCATACTTACCTTGGGGAAGATATTGGCAACAGGAAAAAAAAGATTTTGTGAAGTTTTGATAAGCTCCAAAAGTTATAAGTGTCCAAAACCTCTCCCTTACTTTAGTAAACCTTGTGTTTAGGTTGAGGTGAGTATTTTGGTAAACAGAAATGAAGAGAATAGTGAGATATGTAATTGTCCATTTTTAGCAGCCATGAATATTTGTTGTATTTGAGTTTTTCTTACCTTTAATGGATGGGAATTAGGGTTGATTAACTAAAATAGAAGATGTAGTAAGTTAAAATCTAAGTATGTGCTTGTTAGTGCTTGAATTAAGGGTTTGAAATGGGACCTTGATACTTTGGCAAACTGCCATGTTTGACAGCCTATAATATCATGAATTTGTGTATGAATATGAAGTTTATTAATGAAATATGATAGTGTTAAATTGTGGGCAGCATGTGTTAGTAGTATGCCCTAGAGCATATCATTTAGTATGTATCTTGTACATATTTTTATTAATAAAAGGCATTTCCACTTTTCCATTTACATAATATATTTATGTGTAATAGAAAAGGTCCATTGATATTTTATTAGAAATATTATTCTTAAGTTGTTAAGAATATGAGTGACAATATTTCTAGCACAAAGTATCATAAATAGGTTCACAATCGAGGATACTTCATAATAAGGACATGACTTATCCAGAAAGATTGTATTCATGTTTGTTACCAAGTTATTTATATGAGATATAAATAAGATGGAATGGTGAGTCTCATGCCATATAACAAACATGATAGGCACTTATAAATGATAAGTAGGCGAACGGTGACACTTATGACAAGCACATGGAGTTTACTCTTGTCAATGTTTTGTCATAAATCATATCAGTGCATATAATCTTTAGACCTGAGATAGCACAGTTATCTTGTATATAGGTAGTTTGAGTTTGATACTGCTTTCATACTTGTACTATGTATGGGTATATGGGCATGTGTTGGCTCCTACTAGTTATATATGGAGATAGGTGTTGATCAAGATGGAATCTGTTCCTCTAAGTAAATAGAGATAAAATCCTATGTTCATTTAATTGTTCTTGATGTTTCATGTTCCTAGCAGAGACAGATAGATTTATCTGAGAAAAGAGTTTACGATGAGAAAATCTTTTAATCAAGAACTGGAATTAAAAGAGAACATAATATTCATAGCAAATGGAGTTTGACATAAACCATGACTCCGGCTTGAGTTGGGATTTTGTACGGAGAGATTCTAGTGCATGGTAACATATGATTATAGGTTCATTTAAGGTAAACCTTATTACTAATTGGGTGGCCATGGCATTCTATGCTAGGTGTTAACCATGGTCTATGAGGTTCATAAAATGATTTAGAGAAATCATTTATGGTAAGAAAGAGTTCTGATGATATTAAGAGTTGATATCATGTCTCATTGCCAATTAGTGATGAGCCTAGTAAGTCACACACATACACAAGTTATCACCTATTTAAATATGATTTAATTAATTAATTAAAGAGTTTAATTGATTAATTAAATAGGTTTGGTTTGCAATTAAATTGCAAAGTCCCTAGCATGACTTGAAACCAAATCTAGATTATTGGATGTGTAGTATAAATTAAATTTATATTTAAAGTGTTTAAATATGAATTTAATTAATGAGAAATTAATTAATAGAGATTAATTAATTAATTTATATTTGATATAAATTAATTAAAAGAAGAAAAATAATTATTTTGAGTTAAGAACTCAAAATTAGGACACAGGGGCATTTTGGTCATTTCACAGTGTGACACGTGGCACCATGAGATGGTGACACATGGGATTACACATAAGCTTGCCAAATGTTTTTAAATCATGTAAGATGATTAAAATCAAGATTAAATATATGTTTGACACTTGGCACAATGTGATTGGGTCACTTAAAACCTAGAGCTAATCAAAGGGTGACATGTGGCAAGGGTTTAATGTGTTAACCTAGCTATTTAAGTGTGGTTATGAAAAGAAAAAATAACCAGCAGCCACTCCTCTCCTTTGTCATGCCACTTTGAGGCTTTTCATCTATTCTTCTTCATCTCTCATCAATTCAAAGAGATTAGCCATCAATCTCTTGAATTAAGAACACTAGAAATTATTTCTAGTGTCCTGTTTACATCTCTAATCTCTTAAAAGGCAGAACTTAAATTTCTAATTAATAGAAAAGGCTTTAGAAGCTGTTCAAAGGCTGCCATAGGTGTTCTTGGTGTGGACAAGCTAGAAGGACAACATCTGGTGTCCTGAAGACGAATCTCAAAGGCGCAGACACGCTGTAGTGTATCAAAAGGTTAGTGTAATCGTTCTTGATTTAATCTAGGGTTCTAAAATTAATCTGATTAATTTTAAAATCTTAAATGGCAAATACAGATCCAAAAACATATTAAAAGAGTTTTAATATGTTGTTTATCATTGAAATCAAATAGATAAAAAATAAATCTTGCATGATGCATGTGACCCTAGTTGAAAAATTTTGAATTCAATGGTATAAACTTGTGTTTTTCACGCTTTTGTTCCTTCAATTGGTATCAGAGCCACTATATTTGCCATTTAGATTGTTGATTATATGATTTAATTTTGTGATTTGATCATGAGATGATTAATCCATTGCTCGTTGCAATGGATGTGTGGCGGCACACACGGTGAAGCCACCATTGGTGGCGACAACAAAGGTTCTTCAAGGTGGTGCAAGGTTTGGTTTTTAATTTAAAATTGTTGTATGATCTAAAAGCTCATCCTATGTCTAATTAAATTGTTTAATTAGAATTTTAATCACGCAATTAAATTATGATTCAAATTAGAATTTTAAAAATTGTTTGAATGTGATTCAAATCTAAATTTTAAAAGTTATTTGAATGTGATTCAAATTTGAATTTTTAAAGTTGTTTGAATCATATTTAAATCTGATTTTTTAAAATTGATTGAATAAAATTCAGATCAGATTTTTTAAAAAATGTATGAATGTGATTCAAATCTGATTTTTTAAAAAATGTTTGAATGTGATTCAAATATGAATTTTTAAATTTGTTTTAATGAGATTCAAATATGAATTTTTAAATTTATTTAAATCATATTCAAATCTGGATTTTTAAGTTGAATATGAGATATTCAATTTAATTTAAGTATGTATGTTTTATTTAATTATTAAATAGTGATATGCATGATGGATGATCATGGGCTATAAAAGACTAATGTGATTAGATTTATTTCTCTTATGTTTCTTTGGGATTGTAAATTAATTAATTTATTTTAATTTATTTTGGGCATGTATTATTAAGTTTGTAATAATTTTTGGGTTGTAATTTCATTTATTTAAGTTCTTGTAAATTCGCATTGGTATGCCACGGATTACCATGTAATATTGGATTGCAAGAAGTTCAAGGAGGTCAAGAGCATTGGTGGGACCAGTGGGAGGAATTCAAGATCAAGTGTTGATTATGTAGTCCTTCAGCAACTCTTGTAAAATGAATGAATGAATGAAATGCACCTAGGAATGCCCTGATTCAATTCTTGGTGGCTCAGAATTGAATCCGTTAGAAAGTCCATGATCATACCATATTTACTGCTTATCCATGAATGCATGAGATGTATGGGAATGTATGCAATTATATGATATATGCATGCTAAATGGATAATGTGCAAAGTGAGACCTTAATAGTAATTAGAATAACCATAAAATCTTCCGAACAAATGATTAAGTTGGATATGCTATAATTAAAGTAATTATAACATAGGCCCTCCAATGGGGCAATTATTTTAGGAAATTTTAAATAGTTGCATAAGATGCAATTAATTTAAGAGATTTTCTTAAGAATAATTGTTAAGCATGAGATGTTGTAAATATGTAAATGGTTTAGTGGCCAATATTGGATGCACCTGAGAACATTAAAATTATTTGCATAATTACTGGCTCAATGGGATCAACTTAACTAATGCAAGATAAGTCAATAATGGATGTACCTGAGATTTTGAGGATTAGGGGCTAGGTAAAGGATTGAACCTCACATGAGATGTGATGGGCAAGGAGTTGCTCACTTATAGTTTATTGTAATTCCAATAATGGATGTACCTGAGGATGATCAATAGAATTATAAGAATTCATTCACCCACTGGAAATCCATCCAACTAGGATTTCCGTTTTCTACTTTGGAAGTGTAGGATTCGCTAAATTAGTGGGAGGACCAATTTGATTAAAAGACCATAATCATTTTGGTTAATTACATGATACATTTACTAATTAATCTGATTATTTTCTGCAGTTAATTTTCTGATAAAAATGAGCACAAAACAACCACTACCATCCAATATCCTTGCAAGCATACTTAATCACAATAGGTTGACAGGACCTGATCTGTCTAATTGGCTAAGAAATTTGAAACTTGTCTTGAACCTTGAACATATAGGATATGTTCTAGATTCAAATGTTCCTGATCCCTTACCTCCAGAGGCCACACAAGAGGAACATGAAACTTTGGACAAGTGGAAGGAGCATGATATGAGAGCTAAGTGTTACATGCTTGCTTCCATGAGTAATGAGTTACAGAAGCAACATGAGAACATGCAGTGCGAGTGAGATCCTCCTTCACCTACAAGAGTTGTATGGTGAGCACACAGAATGCTAGGTATGAGATATCTAGACAATTTATTCCGTATGAGGATGTCCGAGGGACGAATGTTGGAGATTATGTCCACAAGATGATTCGGTGATTGAGCGGTTGGAACATCTTGACTTCAACATGGATTTCCAACTACAAGCGGATTTGATCCTTGATCCCTTCACGAGTCTTTTGGGAATTTTGTGACAAATTTTCATATGACGAAAGCAGAATGCACTTTAGCCGGTTTACTCAACATCTGGTTATTGCCCAAAAGAATATGCCGAGCAATAAAGGGAAAAAGGTAGCTTTGGTTGCATTTTCTTACTGGAAAGTCCAACAAGAAGAAGGGCAATAAGAAAAAGAAACCTCGGATCCTGGTCCTTCCAAGAAAATAGCTAAATAGAAAAGGAAGACTAAAGGCGATGGAGGCAAAGGAAAGTGTTTCCACCGCCAAAGGATGGGCACCTTTGGAAAGGAATTGCCCAGTATCTTTCTTCTCTGAAGGACAAGAAGGATACACCTTGAAAGGTATGTCCATATCTTGTTATTTAGATTCGATGATACTCATAGTTCATCTGACTTGGGTTTTAGATATTGGTGCCGTTCTCACATTTCTAATGATATGCGAGAAACTAGCAAATAGTAGCGACTTGCGTTCTCAAGATATTAGAGTCGGATTGGCAATGGCTCAAGCTGTTGAAGCTTTAGCCATAGGATCTAAATCTTTTTACATGTTTGGACATGTTTTGTGTTTGGATAATGTTTTATATGTACCTGATGCTTTTAAGAACATCATTTCTATATCTAGTTTGACTAGAAATGGTTATGAATTTCAGTTCACAGATGATGTTTGCAATATTTATTTTGGAAATAAATATGTTGGTTCGGGCTATATGAATGATGGTCTTTATTATTTGGATAATAATGACAAACACAAATTGAATGCAAGTGATCTAAAAAAATGCAATGCCATGGTGAAAACCAACTCAAGTTCAAAATATATTTGGCACTTAAGGTTATGTCATGTTGCAGAAGATAGGATTGCGAAACTGGAGAAAATGGGGATTTTATCCTCATTGGGCTTTGAGCTTACTCCAACTTGTGAATCTTGCCTTCAAGGCAAAATGACTAGATCACCCTTTGTTGGACAAAGGCTAAGAGCTGAAAATATTTTGGAGCTAATACATAGTGATGTATGTGGTCCATTTAAAGAAATGGCTAGAGGGGGCTTTCATTATTTTATTACCTTTACTGATGATAAATCAAGGTTTGGGTATTTGTATTTGATGAAATACAAACATGAATCTTTTGAAAAGTTCAAAGAATTTAAATCTGAAGTAAAAAATCAAATAGGAAAGAGTATTAAAGCTCTTCGATCAGATCGTGGAGGTGAATATTTGAGTACTGAATTTGATGAATACTTGAGAGAGCATGGCATTGTTTCTCAGCTGACTCCTCCAGGGCATACGGTGAATGGTGTATCTGAGAGGAGAAATCGTACCCTATTGGATATGGTACGTAGTATGATGAGCTATCTTGATATGCCAATCTTCTTTTGGGGATTTGCATTAGAATCGACTTTGTATATTCGAATAGGATTCCATCAAAATCAGTTTCTTCCACACCTTATGAGATATGGCATGGAAGAAAACCAAGTCTTAAGCATGTTAAGATTTGGGGTTGTCCACTTATATCAAGAAGTGAACAACGATAAATTGGAGACCATATCAGAAAAAGGTCGATTTGTTGGATATCCAAAAGATAGTTTTGGATATTATTTTTATTTGCCTACTTCACAAAAGGTTGTGATAAGTAGAGATGCCACATTTCTTGAACAACAGTTTGTTCAAGAAGGAGGCAAAGGAAGGCAAATAGAGTTAGAATTGGAGAATTCTGACCAACCAATGATCGGATGGATATAGATCCATCTAGTCAACCTATACCCATTGATGAAACATCTACAATTTGTTCCTTGTAGAACAACAGGTATCTCACCCACGGTAGATATGGTTTTCTTCATGAAGAAGAACAAGAGTTGTCTACTCATGAAGAAGTAGATCATGGAGATGATCCACTTACTTATGAAGAAGCTATATCAGATATAGACTCTTCAAAATGGATTGATGCTATGAAATCCGAGATTGATTCCATGTATAAGAATCAAGTTTGGGATCTTGTTGTCCCACCTGAAGGTATTGTACCTGTAGGGAACAAATGGGTTTTCAAGAAGAAAATTGGTTCTGATGGAAAGGAAGAGACCTATAAAGCAAGCCTAGTAGCGAAAGGGTTTCGCCAAAGGCAAGGAATCGACTGTGAGGAGACTTTTTTGCCTGTTGCCATGCTTAAATCAATTAGGATTTTATTAGCAATAGCTGCATACTATGATTATGAGATTTGGCAGATGGATGTCAAAACAGCTTTTCTCAATGGATACATTGAAGAAAACATTTTCATCGAACAACCTAGGGGATTTGAATCCCAAGATGGTTCTAAGGTATGCAAGCTAAAGCGATCCATTTATGGGTTGAAACAAGCTTCGAGGAGTTGGAACTTCCGTTTTGATGAAGCCATTAAATCCTTTGGTTTTATAAAAAATGAGGATGAGCCATGTGTATATAAGAAGGTTAGTGACAGTGCTATCAGTTTCCTTATCTTATATGTGGATGACATATTGTTGATGGATAATGACACAGGTATGTTGACAACTATAAAGGTATGGTTGTCAAATACATTCTCCATGAAAGACTTAGGGGAGGCAACCTATATTCTTGGGATTCGCATTTATAGAGATAGAGCGAAAAGAATAATTGGTTTATCCCAAAGTCTATACCTGGAAAAGGTGTTAAAGAGGTTTAACATGCTTGATTCCAAGAGAGGATTGTTACCAGTGAGACATGGTATCCATCTTTCTAAAGAGATATCTCCAAAGACACCTGAAGAAAGAGATAAGATGGCCAGGATTCCATATGCTTCGGCTATTGGAAGTTTAATGTATGCAATATTTTGTACTAGGCCGGATATCGCATATGCTGTTAGTTTGACTAGTAGGTATCAATCCAATCCAGGTTTGGAACACCGGATAGCTGTCAAGAATATCCTTAAGTACTTGAGAAGAACTAAGGCTTTATTCTTAATTTATGGAGGTGGAGACTTGCAATTGGATGGTTATCACGATTCGATTTCCAATCGGATATCGATGATAGAAAGTCTACCTCGGATATGTGTTCATTTGTAATGGAGGTGCGATCGGTTGGAAGAGTTCCAAATGAGCACATTTGCGATTCCACTACAGAGGTGAGTATATTCTTTGCATCGATCTTTGCAAAGGAAGCTGTTTGGATAAAGAAGTTCGTGACAGAACTTACAGTAGTTCCTTCCATTGAGTCAGCAGTTCCACTACACTGTTACAATAATGGAGCAGTCATACAGGCTAAGGAACCAAGGTCTCATCAGAAATCCAAACACATAGAAAGGCGCTACCACATTATCAGGGAAATAGTTGGGCGAGGCGATGTAGCCATGCAGAAAATATCATTAGCTGAAAATCCAGCTAATCCATTCTCTAAGCCTATGTCACAGACTCAGTTAGATTGACATCTTGAGAAGATAGGTCTAAGATATTGTAATGAATGGCTCTAGTGCTAGTGGGAGATTGTTAGTAGTATGCCCTAGAGCATATCATTTAGTATGTATCTTGTACATATTTTTATTAATAAAAGGCATTTCCACTTTTCCGTTTACATAATATGTTTATGTGTAATAGAAAAGGTTCATTGATATTTTGTTGGAAATATTATTCTTAAGTTGTCAAGAATATGAGTGACAATATTTCTAGTACAAAGTATCGTAAATAGGTTCACAATCGAGGATACTTCATAATAAGGACATGAATTATCCTGTCACACCCTACTCCCCTGTAAGACGCAACATGATCCCGTAGTACACCTAATGAATTACCGTACTTCGCCTACCGATAACCCATTAGATATATTACAAGGCATTTTAAAACAATTTTTGTGAAATTTAAATCATCGGTTAAAATCTGGTATTATATAAATTTTTTTTTTTAAATTTCGGCAAAGTGCCGAGTGTATTTTGAGAAAACAGTTCTTCAATCCTGTAAAAGAAAATGCTCCCAATATGTTTTCTCAAATACAACTTCAATAGCTTCATTTCAATTCACAATTCAATTCTCAATAAACAATCAATTCATTTTCAAACTACTTTCATCATAAAGAAACATTTCATTGATTACAAGACTCAAAATTTATAATACAAAACTATTCAAGTAAATGAAATCTCAACTTTATATTTACGATAATTTACATTTAATTACATACCAAAATGTTTTACAAGAGTTTTTATACAACTGCTCAAATAATTTACATACATATTATTACATGCATACATCAAAACCTATGTACATGGGTATACCTATGATATACACGAGGTGATCTGAATATGTCTTCAAAGAAACTTATTCATCGCTCTATGCTCTTTTACTGCGACATACAAAGCTATCGCTGAGTGGTGAACTCAGTGGTGCACAACTATAATTTAAAACATAGTACAATATACATTGACAAAATTTACAATAAATAATTTGGAAATCTGAATACTCATCAAATTCCAAAAATCAAAATATTCATTGCCAATAATGTAAATCATTTGTATAAAATGACTTTGATCACGAAATTCAATTTATCAAATCATGACTAACCATTTAAGGTAGTTCCAACAAAATCAATTGTACATAAATCATAACTGAAATCACAATTCTTTACTGTTCAAAAACATTCTGTGTCTCAAAAGGCATGTTGTACCTCAAAAATCATTCTTTATCTCACTAACTATGCAAGACTAATCCGATAGGGCCATATTCGATGTGATTCTAACTCCCTATGGTCGGGGAGGTCGAATCATCATGCACAGTACCATCACAATAATGAATCTTCCGCAAGGGCCATAACGATAAAATAAACTTAGATCTAACCTCAAATCAGAGGAAAATCTAAGCCTGTGCACGTACCATGGTAATCAAAACACAACTAACTCCATTGTCTTCTCAACAAATGAGAAAGACGGGTAATAACCTAGTCAAGCATCTGTAGTGAGATATAAAACAACATCACAATTCTTTTAGTGAGCATAAATCACAATATAGTTCGATTCAAATTCAATTCCAATCTCTAATAATTTTTATGCTCATCACAATTCAAATCATAAATTTGCATTTTCCATGAAAATTACCATCACAATTCAAAACATGTTCTATCACAATTTTCTAAAACATAATTTATTCAATCCATAACAATGCTTAATACTTGTGGAAATACCATTTCACAAAGCTAAATTCATACATACTATAACAATTTTCAATAATCATTGAATTAAATCCAATGCTTGTTAAACATAATACATAAGAAAAATATGTCATTTAATCATATGAAATATTCAAACAAAATTAGTTAAAAACTAGTTGTGCAAAAACCTCTGATAACTGTCTCTTGGTCTTGACTCAGTGTTTCCTTCCCTCTCCCTGAGTCTTTGCTAACTGAGAAACACAATTTCAAGTGTTTCAGTACTTAATTAAACTGTCTCTAACGATAATGTTTGATAAATAATTCACTGAATGCTATTATTTGCTTAATCAACCTAATATGTCGACCCTCGATGCATTCTAGGTAAATTAGGTTTTAATGTTACTAACATGTCACATTCGATAGTCTTTTAGGGTTGGTACATTTTACCAAGTTCATTTCCGTGTATACTGCATTTTCTTGCAATTTGCTGGATTCCGGGATACTAGTTTGACCAAGCCGGACGACCTAGTTCCCTCATGTTTTGGGTTTCGGTCAAAACTACAAACTTGTAGATCTATGTCCTATGGAACGCGGGGCAAAATTTCAGGTCATTCTGAGTTATGTAGACCAAGTTATGGTCATTTTACTATTGCTGGTTAACTTGCACTAAAATTGGTCACTTTAGGTCATTTTAGGTCATTTTAGGTTCGGCCAGTTTTTGGACCCGAACTTGTGCAAGCTTTTTGACTTATTTATGGTCATTTATGAGCTTTGGTGTCTTCATAAGACTTGTAGATATGCGTCTTAACTATTCATGGTTAAAATTTCAGGTAAATTGGACCTGTTTTGAGTGAGTTATGGCCTAAACACTAACTGCTTCCCAAATGGTTAATTTTCAGGCCTCATTTGCACTTAATCCGGATTTGGTCATTTTTCAAGCTACCTTGCAAGCAGAAATTTGGCAAGCTTCCTTCATGAAAGTTGGCACATTTTGTGCCTAGTTTCACCTCCAATTGGTCTCATACCAATTGGAGCCACACACTTAAAGTTATAGGCCTAAAACTCAAACTGCCTTATTGAAATTCTTGCATACACATCAAGCATCACTTTTAACACTCACCAAACTTAACCTTCAAACCAATTCTGGTTGTACCACAACCTAAACATAATTTATAACATATTATAGGTCATTTTGGCAGCTTACACTTACATTCAATATGCACCAACAATTGCAGAATTTGTCCAACTCAATTTACAACAATTCAATCACCAATTCATGCCCATTTACATGTCCCACTTTACACCACCATACATACATTCAAACTGCCATAACAACCAACACATTTCAACACCATTATTTCATAAACCAAGCATGAATTCCAGCATTCCTCAAGAGTTAACAAACTGCCACAATAGTACACTTACATTCCATTACTTTCCAAGCTTTAAATTTCATTTTACATTTACATATACTAAGTGTACATTACCCAAACAATTTCCTACACAATATACATTTAATCAATCATTTAATTCACCATTTACAAGCACAAATAAACTGCCTTCAAGGTGTTTCCATGGCTGCCAAAAGTACACATTCACATTCAACATCAAACCTCAAAAATTTCTTCATAAATCAAACACCCAAAACCTCCTCACAAACTTTAATGAAGCACTAATAAAAAATACATACTTACCACTTTGGAAACTCTTCAAAACTTCACCAAAACTTGATCTTCTTACTGCCTATCTATTGCCCATGGTGTGAGGATTAACTTTAATGAAGGGAAGTGGAGAGAAAGAAGCTTGGATCACCCTTGCATAGAGCTCCAAAACCATGCGGCAATGGAGTTCTTCCCTTCTCCATTTTTGGTTGAATTTTGAGAAATGAGGAAGATGACAATCTGCTGGTCCAAGATGAAGATTAAATGGTCCATTTTAATGAGTTAGTGGAGCACTATTGCAAGTTAAATGTTAATTTATTCAAAAGTTTTAATTTCCCACATTTAACTCCCCATTTTTGCTATTTACATTAGGTACCCCTAAATTAATTTTCCATTATATTTTCCAAGTGTAATATTATTTATTTTTGATGGAAATTTAGGTCAAAAGACAAGTTGGGATGTCAAATGACCACAATGCCCCTGTTTGGGTTGCATTCCCGATTTTTCGATAACACCGGGTTTTGTCCGTTTTTCGATTTCTCACTTTTCTTTGTACTAATTATTTAATTTTTCTTTGATATTTCTAAAGATATTTATACTTCAATTGATGTCTCTTTAAGTCTTAAAATTAATTTCCAGGGTTTCTCGCGGTCCAGGGCTAGTCAACGGTCCACGCCGTGGCTTCCCCTTGCGGTCACCCATCGCTAGGGTTCCCGGCTCGCTTAACTTAGTTGCATTTCTTTACTATTATTTTTCCTTTGTTTTTCTTGTATTTTCTTTTCTTGTATTTCATTATTTAATGTCTCCTCACTCATATCGAAGTGTAGTTCTAGGCATCCTAGCTGTTCGGACAACACTGGTTATCGAACGATGAGAGCACTCTAGAACATAAGGGTGTTACAATTCTCCCCCCCTTAAAATAAATTTCGTCCACGAAATTTTACCCAATAGTCATCTTACAATAGTCATACGTTTAATTTTTTCCTTTTTATACGATCTTATAATCTTCTTTTCCTCAAATTTGTATAAGACTTTTAACAATCTAATACAACGTTTAATTTGTTTGTATATCACCAATCTTCTCTCACTATTGTCCTATCTAATATTTCGATTCATGTTCCTTCTTGAATGACCCTTGAGGTCATGTTAGAATCATTTATCTAGTCATTGGTCCTCTGACCATTCTAGTCCATAGTTTTCCTCACATTCGTAACATTTCTTTGTTATATTTGAACCAATTGTTCGAATTTTTTTACTTTCATAACTCTGTTTATCTGTCAATATTCTATAACTTACTTGCTTTTGTACTGAACTATAACCTTTCGATATTCTAACCTTTGAGTTTTAGATCCCTAAGTAGGATTTTCAAACTTATTTCTAACAATTAAATTCTGTCATGGCATAACTATACCAAAATGGATGCCGTTGGTAACTATTCTTATCTAGGTATACTATCGGGTAGTACGTAGCTCTACAGAATAATCTCAAGTCAGTACTGTAATATGCAGCTTACAGTATAAACATCAAGAACATTGCATAGTTACTACGATACATCCCAATAGATCAAACTTTCCTATCTTTTATCCTTTTCGAATTCACCGATATCTGAAACTTATTCTGATTACAATATCCATTAACAATTAACAACTGGAACATCTTTGCCTTCATCTAGAACAATTCTATTACTGCATCTTACTTTTACGTCCTCTTGCCTTACATTAAGTAGGCTTGCCGTTTAGCTTTATAATTTATGGTGTGTTAGAAAATACTTTTTGCCGATAAACTCTTCCAAAACTAATTTCACTTATTATCACAATCCTTATCTTAAGGACTAATCACTAATGCATCAAAATTTATTCCCCTGTAAAGGAATAACAACAGAACATATAGTTCTAACTCTAACATAAAAGTATGCAGACCCTAGGTCAAACAATACAAAAATGAAGAGTGCCATCCTTCTTCTTAACAAACAATACTGGCGCTCCCCATAGTGACACACTAGGGCGGATGAAGCCCTTTTCAAGTAGTTCTTGCAACTGTACCTTCAACTCCTTCAGCTCTGCTGGTGCCATTCTGTATGGTTTTATGGAGATTGGATCCACACCAGGCATAACATTAATTTCAAACTACACCTCTCTTTCCGGAGGTAATTCTGGCAATTCATCAGGAAACACGTCTGGAAAGTCATATACTGTAGGGATGTCCCTCAATGTTGGACTCCCCACTTGGGTGTCTACCACATGTGCCAAGTATGCTTCACACCCCTTGCTGATCATTTTCTGGCTATTGCAGCTGAAATAATGTTTGATGGCAATAGCTGCCTCTTCCCATGTATTACCACATCACTATACTGAGGGAGACCGAAAGTGACTGTCTTCAGCCTATAGTCAATCATGGCATGATGCCTAGCTAACCAATCCATGCCCAAGACGATATCATAATCTCTAAAGGGCATTTCAATAAAATCAGATAGAAAAGTGTGTCCTTGGATCACCAAAGGACAATTTCTATACATTCTATTAACCCTGACCTCCTGTCCTAGCGGACTTGTTACTAGCACCTCAAAGTCCATTTTTGTACATGGAACAGCAATGCAATCAATGATGCTAGCACTCACATAAGAATGGGTAGAACCCAGATCAAATAACACAAACACATCTTAGTTAAAAGTTGAGAAGGTACCAGCCACAACATCAGATGTCTCAACTTCTTCCCTCCGTCTCGTTGCGTAGACTCTACCGAGCACCTTTGTCTTGCTCGATTGTTTCAGCGTGCCTTGGCTGCTTTGGGCTACCTCTACCCTGCCTCAACCTCTGCTAGGTGGTTGTGAACTTCTAGTGTGAGGCTCTGGCCCGACCCTTCTGCAATAGTAGGAGGTGGTCCAACTCTGCGACTACTGGTGCAGTCCTTGGCAAAGTGTCCTGTGCCTCCACAGTTATAACAGGCTCCTATAGCCTTATAGCATATCCCACCATGATATCTTCCACAAGCTTCACGATGTGAGAAGGGTAGGAACTTCTAGTTGTTCGGCATGGACCTTGGTGGTCTCTGCCTTGATGATCCACCTCTGTTATCTCCCGAGCTCGGGGCTCCTCAATTTCTTTTCTCTTTCTCAAATTCTCGCTTGAGCTCGACCCATAGGTTTCTCCTCTTCTCTATTTCATGTTGCCCTTGTGGGGTTGTGTATGCATGCCAGGCTTGGTGTGATTATCAGCCATTTATTAAAAGAAAGTGGCCATTTGCTGGGCCATTTGTGCAGTAATTTGTACCGACAAAACTGGTACAGTCAGGCCTTCGACATTTTGTAGAGCTGGGGCCTCAACTTGTTCTTCTGCCATCACAGACTGTTCTATTGTCTCATTCTTCTCTTCCATATCTTTTCACAAGATTTTATATTCCTGTACAACCAACATAAGGAGATTCCTCTCCATTAGTTCATATTTATGATGTAAATGTACTATATGTATCAAACATTTGAGCGATTGTAATTCTGACAAAAGATTTCAAATTCACAGTTCAAAATTTACTTTAAAACCATTGCTCTGATACCACAAAACATGTCACACCCTACTCCCCTGTAAGATGCAACATGATCCCGTAGTACACCTAATGAATTACCGTACTTCGCCTACCGATAACCCATTAGATATACTACAAGGGATTTTAAAATAATTTTCGTGAAATTTAAATCATCGGTTAAAATTTGGTGTTATATAGTTTTTTTTTTTTTTTAATTTCGGCAAAGTGCAGGTTGTATTTTGAGAAAACAGTTCTTCAATCCTGCAAAAGAAAATGCTCCCAATATGTTTTCTCAAATACAACTTCAATAGCTTCATTTCAATTCACAATTCAATTCTCAATAAACAAATTCATTTTCAAACTACTTTCATCATAAAGAAACATTTCATTGATTACAAGACTCAAAATTTATAATACAAAACTATTCAAGTAAATGAAATCTCAACTTTATATTTATGATAATTTAAATTTAATTACATACCAAATGTTTTACAAGAGTTTTTATACAACTGCTCAAATAATTTACATACATATTATTACATGCATACATCAAAACCTATGTACATGTGTAGACCTATGATATACCTGGAGCTGATCTGAATATGTCTTCAAAGAAACTTATTCACTGCTCTATGCTCTTTTTACCTGCGACAGCATACAAAGCTATCACTGAGTGGTGAACTCAGTGGTGCACAACTATAATTTAAAACATAGTACAATATACATTGACAAAATTTATAATAAATAATTTGGAAATCTGAATACTCATCAAATACCAAAAATCAAAATATTCATTGCCAATAATGTAAATCATTTGTATAAAATGACTTTGATCACGAAATTCAATTTATCAAATCATGACTAACCATTTAAGGTAGTTCCAACAAAATCAATTATACATAAATCATAACTGAAATCACAATTCCTTACTGTTCAAAAACATTCTGTGTCTCAAAAGGCATGTTGTATCTCAAAAATCATTCTTTATCTCACTAACTATGCAAGACTAATCCGAAAGGGCCATATTCGATGTGATTCTAACTCCCCATGATCGGGGAGGTCGAATCATCGTGCACAGTACCATCACAATAATGAATCTTCTGCAAGGGCCATAACGATAAAATAAACTTAGATCTAACCTCAAATCAGAGGAAAATCTAAGCCTGTGCACGTACCATGGTAATCAAAACACAACTAACTCCATTATCTTCTCAACAAATGAGAAAGACGGGTAATAACCTAGTCAAGCATCTATAGTGAGATATAAAACAACATCACAATCCTTTTAGTGAGCATAAATCACAATATAGTTCTATTCAAATTCAATTCCAATCTCTAATAATTTTTATGCTTATCACAATTCAAATCATAAATTTGCATTTTCCATGAAAATTACCATCACAATTCAAAACATGTTCTATCATAATTTTCTAAAACATAATTTATTCAATCCATAACAATGCTTAATACTTATGGAAATACCATTTCACAAAGCTAAATTCATACATACTATAACAATTTTCAATAATCATTGAATTAAATCCAATGCTTGTTAAACATAATCATAAGAAAAATATGTCATTTAATCATATGAAATATTCAAACAAAATTAGTTAAAAACTAGTTGTGCACAAACCTCTGATAACTGTCTCTTGGTCTTAACTCAGTGTTTCCTTCCCTCTCCCTGAGTCTTTGCTAACTGAGAAACACAATTTCAAGTGTTTCAGTACTTAATTAAACTGTCTCTAACGATAATGTTTGATAAATAATTCACTGAATGCTATTATTTACTTAATCAACCTAATATGTCGACCCTCGATGCATTCTAGGTAAATTAGGTTTTAATGTTACTAACATGTCACATTCGATAGTCTTTTAGGGTTGGTACATTTTACCAAGTTCATTTCCATGTATGCTGCATTTTCTTGCAATTTGCTGGATTCCGGGATACTAGTTTGACCTAGCCAGAGGACCTAGTTCCCTCGATTTTCGGGTTTCGGTCAAAACTACAAACTTGTAGATCTATGTCCTATGGAACGCGGGGAAAAATTTCAGGCCATTCTGAGTTATGTAGACCAAGTTATGGTCATTTTACTATTGCTGGTTAACTTGCACTAAAATTGGTCACTTTAGGTCATTTTAGGTTCGGCCAGTTTTTGGACCCGAACTTTTGCAAGCTTTTTGACTTACTTATGATCATTTATGGGCTTTGGTGTCTTCATAAGACTTGTAGATATCGGTCTTAATTATTCATGGTTAAAATTTCAGGTCAATTGGACCTGTTTTGAGTGAGTTATGGCCTAAACACTAAATGCTGCCCAAATGGTTAATTTTCAGGCCTCATTTGCACTTAATCCGGATTTGGTCATTTTTCAAGCTACCTTGCAAGCAGAATTTTGGCAAGCTTCCTTCATGAAAGTTGGCACATTTTTTTCCTAGTTTCACCTCCAATTGGTCTCATACCAATTGGAGCCACACACTTAAAGTTATAGTCCTAAAACTCAAACTGCCTTATTGAAATTCTTGCATACACATCAAGCATCACTTTTAACACTCACCAAACTTAACCTTCAAACCAATTCTGGTTGTACCACAACCTAAACATAACTTATAACATATTATAGGTCATTTTGGCAGCTTACAATTACATTCAATGTGCACCAACAATTGCAGAATTTGTCCAACTCAATTTACAACAATTCAATCACCAATTCATGCCCATTTACATGTCCCACTTTACACCACCATACATACACTCAAACTGCCATAACAACCAACACATTTCAACACCATTATTTCATAAACCAAGAATGAATTCCAGCATTCCTCAAGAGTTAACAAACTTCCACAATAGTACACTTACATTCCATTACTTTCCAAGCTTTAAATTTCATTTTACATTTACATATACTGAGTGTACATTACCCAAACAATTTCCTACACAATATACATTTAATCAATCATTTAATTCACCATTTACAAGCATAAATAAACTGCCTTCAAGGTGTTTCCATGGCTGCCAAAAGTACACATTCACATTCAACATCAAACCTCAAAAATTTCTTCATAAATCAAACACCCATAACCTCCTCACAAACTTTAATGAAGCACTAATAAAAAATACATACTTACCACTTTGGAAACTCTTCAAAACTTCACCAAAACTTGATCTTCTTGCTGCCTATCTACTGCCCATGGTGTGAGGATTAACTTTAATGAAGGGAAGTGGAGAGAAAGAAGCTTGGATCACCCTTGCATGGAGCTCCAAAACCATGCGGCAATGGAGTTCTTCCCTTCTCCTTTTTTGGATGAATTTTGAGAAATGAGGAAGATGACAATTTGCTGGTCCAAGATGAAGATTAAATGGTCCACTTTAATGAGTTAGTGGAGCACTATTGCAAGTTAAATGTTAATTTATTCAAAAGTTTCAATTTCCCACATTTAACTCCCCATTTTTGCTATTTACATTAGGTACCCCTAAATTAATTTTTCATTATATTTTCCAAGTGTAATATTATTTATTTTTGATGGACATTTAGGTCAAAAGACAACTCGAGGTGTCAAATGACCACAATGCCCTTGTTTGGGTTGCATTCCCGATTTTTCGGTAACACCGGGTTTTGTCCGTTTTTCGATTTCTCACTTTTCTTTGTACTAATTATTTAATTTTTCTTTGATATTTCTAATGATATTTATACTTCAATTGATGTCTTTTTAAGTCTTAAAATTAATTTCCAGGGTTCCCCGCGGTCCAGGGCTAGTCAACTGTCCACGCCGTGGCTTCCGCTTGCGGTCACCCATCGCTAAGGTTCCCGGCTCGCTTAACTTGATTGCATTTCTTTACTATTATTTTTCCTTTGTTTTTCTTGTATTTTCTTTTCTTGTGTTTCATTATTTAATGTCTCCTCACTCATATCGAAGTGTTGTTCTAGGCATCCTAGCTGTCCGGACATCACTGGTTACCGGAACAGTAGAACGCACTACCGAACATAGGGGTGTTACATATCCAGAAAGATTGTGTTCATGTTTGTTGCCAAGTTATTTATATGAGATATAAATAAGATGGAATAGTGAGTCTCATGTCATATAACAAACATGATAGGCACTTATAAATGATAAGTAGGCCGAACCAGTGACACTTATGACAAGCACATGGAGTTTACTCTTGTCAATGTTTTGTCATAAATCATATCAGTGCATATAATCTTTAGACCTGAGATAGCAAAGTTATCTTGTATATAGGTAGTTTGAGTTTGATACTACTTTCATACTTGTACTATGTATAGGTATATGGGCATGTGTTGGCTCCTACTAGTTATATATGGAGATAGGTGTTGATCAAGATGGAATCTGTTCCTCTAAGTAAATAGAGATAAAATCCTATGTTCATTTAATTATTCTTGATGTTTCAAGTTCCTGGCCAGGACAGATAGATTTATACAGAGAAGAGTTTCTGATGAGAAAATCTTTTTAATCAAGAACTGGAATTAAAAGAGAACATAATATTCATAGCAAATGGAGTTTGACCTAAACCATGACTCCAGCTTGAGTTGGGATTTTGTAACAGAGAGATTCTAGTGCATGGTAACATATGATTATAGGTTCATTTAACGTAAACCGTATTACTAATTGGGTGGCCATAGCATGCTATGCTAGGTGTTAACCATGGTCTATGAGGTTTATAAAATGATTTAGAGAAATCATTTATGGTAAGAAAGAGTTCTGATGATATTAAGAGTTGATATCATGTCTCATTGCCAATTAGTGATGAGCCTAGTAAGTCACACACATACACAAGTTATCACCTATTTAAATATGATTTAATTAATTAATTAAAGAGTTTAATTGATTAATTAAATATGTTTGGTTTGCAATTAAATTGCAAAGTCCCTAGCATGACTTGAAACCAAATCTAGATTATTGGATGTGTAGTATAAATTAAATTTATATTTAAAGTGTTTAAATATGAATTTAATTAATGAGAAATTAATTAATAGAGATTAATTAATTAATTTATATTTGATATAAATTAATTAGAAGAAGAAAAATAATTATTTTGTGTTAAGAACTCAAAATTAAGACACAGGGGCATTTTGGTCATTTCACAGTGTGACACGTGGCACTATGAGATGGTGACATATGGGATTACACATAAGCTTGCCAAATGTTTTTTAATCATGTAAGATGATTAAAATCAAGATTAAATATAGGTTTGACACTTGGCACAATGTGATTGGGTCACTTAAACCTAGAGCTAATCAAAGGGTGATATGTGGCAAGGGTTTAATGTGTTAACCTAGCTATTTAAGTGTGGTTATGAAAAGAAAAAATAACCAACAGCCACTCCTCTCCTTTGTCACGCCACTTCGAGACTTTTCATCTATTCTTCTTCATCTCTCATCAATTCAAAGAGATTAGCCATCAATCTCTTGAATTAAGAACGCTAAAAATTGTTTCTAGTGACCTGTTTACATCTCTAATCTCTTAAAAGGCAGAACTTGAATTTCTAATTAATAGAAAAGGCTTTCGAAGCTGTTCAAGGGCTGCCATTGGTGTTCTTGGTGTGGACAAGCTAGAGGGACAACATCTGGTGTCCTGAAGACGAATCTCAAAGGCGCATACACGCTGCAGTGTATCAAGATATTAGTGTAATCGTTCTTGATTTAATCTAGGGTTCTAAAATTAATCTGATTAATTTTAAAATTTTAAATGGCAAATACAGATCCAAAAACATATTAAAGGGGTTTTAATATGTTGTTTATCATTGAAATCAAATAGATAAAAAATAAATCTTGCATGATGCATGTGACCCTAGGTGAAAATTTTTGAATTCAATGGTATTCACTTGTGTTTTTCACGCTTCCGTTCCTACAGCATGTGTAAGTGATATTGAAGTATGAGTATATTGAAGTGTATGTGCAATATTGATATTGAGATATATTGAATTTTGGTGGAAGTGAATGTTGAACTTAAATGGTGAATTGCGTGCATTGAGCACATGAGTGTTCTGCCCAATATGCTTGCTGGAATTGTGTACAATATATATATATATATATATATATATATATATATATATATATATATATATATATATATATATATATATATATATATATGAAAGTACCATTGATTGAATGTTTAAGTAATGAGGAGGAGAAGGAATATCAGATTAGAAGTGTAAGTGTTTTGTGCAGGTTGTGTATTGATGGCAGTGCCTAAATTAGGTCATAAGTGCCAAACTGTGAATCTAATTGGTATGAGGCTAATGGAGGGGGGGGGGGGTGAAAATAGAAACCAAATAGGCCAACTTTCATGTAGAAATGTTGTCAAAATTCTGCCTAGAAACTGACCTTAAAAATGACCAAATCCGGATTGGCAACCTTGCAACCCAGATTTTTGACCATATAAACAATAATAATTAGGATGACCATAACTCACTCAAAAAAGGTCCAATTGACCTGAACTTTTTACCATGGATAGCTTAGATATAGAGCTACAATTCTTATGAAGACACCAAAGCCCAGAAATGGCCAGAACCAAGTCAAATAGCTTGCACAAAATCGAGTACCAAAACTGCCAGAACTAAAAGTGACCTAAAATTGACCAAATTTTGCACTAAAGGTGCAATCTGTCCAGCTTTAGTAAATTGACCATATCTTGGTCTATACAACTTAGAATGACCTGAAATTTTCCCCGAGTGCAATAAGACATAGAGCTACAATTTTGCTTCTTTAACCAGAAGCTAAAAACCAAGAGCAATAGGACTTTAAGCTAGACCAATCTAGTACACCAAAAATTGAGAATTTGACATTTACATACAATGATGCTTGAAGCAATTTGGCAATGATCAAAATGGTAAATTGCACTATATTGGCAGCATATTAAATTACAATATGTGACATGTTGATACTAGAAACGACTTATCCATAGTACCTAAAAAGGTCAACATGTGCATTGACTTATGAATTACATAATAGCTAGTAAACTCTAAAAAATTTGATGAATTAAACAATTAATTTATAATGTGCCCTAGTTTGCCTAGTTGACTAATTTGGATAGTTTGGCATACCAATAGGATTCTGATAGCTGTTCTGTAAATGGCTTCATGCCATACTGTATTTTTACGGCTTATTATGCCGCACTGTGACTTTAATAGCCTACGACTATACATATTGTGTACTTATTCTTGGCTTATCACCAGATTGGCTATATGGCTTTTTAGCCACACTATTTGCACATCGGGAGACACTTTGTAACCGATGGTGTGATGGCCCAAGGTACTAGGTATCCAGTGCCAGTATATCTATTTATCCAGTCTGGTCAGTATATAGGCTACATAGGCAGTAATTCAAGTACTATTAAATTCAAATAGCTAAATCCAGTCTTTTGACATACAGCACTACCAAAATTAGCAAATATTGGAATGTTAGCAAATAAAGGTATTATCAACAATTGTAAAGAATACCGATGTCATAAATTCAATTACTTTATTTTAGTGTATATTCTTTTTTTTATATTTGGCACCACTAAGCAAAATTGCTTAACGCGTTGCTTTTGTAACGCGTAGGTATTGGAGACACAGCTAGGGAGCCCAGCAGACCTATGACCGGGTGAGACATTAGATCTGCATAGGAGTCCAGAGTCATCTGCACTGCATTGCATACATGGTAGGACTTAGGATATCTTGTATTTTGTACTTTTGTTGTATTTTTGAAATTCAGCCTTGTATTTTGTAATGTTATGAAAGCTCTAAAGTTTGTAATATTTTGAACATATTAAATAACATGGAGATTTTCTGGATATATTTAAATTATTATGGACTATATTATGAAACTATTTAATGACTGTAAAAGTCTATTGACTTTACTGAGAAATAGAGACTGTGAAATATTTAAGATTTTGATATTATCATATTAAACTGTTTTCAACAGGTTTTGAAGGACAGTTTGTCCGAAATACAGATGATACCTTGCCAAATTTTTTTTACCATCTTTGAAACACTGATTTTATCAAAGTATGAAAATAGTATCAACATGATATGAATATTATATAAAAGACTTCTTAAAATCAAATTGAGTTTAGGAAATGAAATAATCATAGACTAGGTGTTCTGGCACGCTGTGTAGCACGCCTTGCTCGGCTATGCTGAAGACGAGTGAGGGGTGTTAGATTTAGTGGTACAAGAGCACGGTTTAGGCGTTTCTGGACCTAGATAGATTGTATATCATGCATTGCATTGTAAGTGTTAAGATGACTCTAATGCAGATCTTTTGATTTGATTTGTTATTTTGATCAGAATATGGACTCCACATCACAGAGAGCGATCGATGAGGAAGTGGAAAGTCATGCTCCATCTATGACTGAACTAGGAGACAGGAGGGAACCTGTTCCACCAGTACCAGGTGCACCAACCACATTTTAGCAAATGGCTAAGTTCTTTAGATAGATGGTAGGAGTTATGCCACCACCACCACCTCCACATCAAAAATCTCATATGAAGAGACTTAGGAAGTTTGGAGCAGTGGATTTTCTGGGCAAAAGGGAAGATGATTCTGTCACAGCTAAAAAACTGGTTGAATAGAACTGGAAGAGTCTTAAAACAACTTCATTGTACTCTAGAGTAGAATTTGGAAGCTGTTGTATCACTACAACAAGATGATGCATACCAATGGTGGGATACAATAACTAGTGAGGTGCCACCAGAATAGATAACTTGGGATTTCTTTCTCATTGAGTTCAGAAAGAAGTATGTGGGTAGTGTATACCTGGAAGAGAAGAGAATGGAGTTTATTACCCTAGGCCAGGGACAGCTGACAGTGGCTGAATATGAAAGAGAATTTGTCAGACTGAGCCGCTATGGGCAGAAAATAGTCCCTAATGAGGCAGAGAGATGCAAGAGATTTGAGGAAGGACTCAATGATAGCATTAAAGTAATGATTACAGCCTTGGGGATTATAGAGTTTGCCAAATTAGTGGAAGCTTCACTGAAGGTTGAAAAAGTTAGAATGAATGAGCAAAACAGAAGGGACAGATAGCAGAAAAGAGGTCAGGTCAGACCGATACATCTTCTGCCCCTAGTAAGAAATTCAGAGGTTCGCCTACTCAGAGCTTCAGTAGAGCACCGAATCAGGGTTAGTCACAGAGGCCCAAATCTCAGTTTGCACCAAGGAGAGGCCAGTCCACACCTTCAATGGCTAGCTCTCCAGGGACAGGATTCAGGGGACCAGCCCAACAGTATCTGTTGCTTACCCACATTGCCAAAAATGGCATAAGGGTGAATGTTGGAGGATGATAGGTGCTTGTTTATGGTGTGGATCTACAGACCACTTAGTCCGAGACTGTCCTCACAGAACTGCTACATCCACTCCAGTATCAACTGTTAGGCCTGCCCCTCCAGCTCCAAGGGGTAGAAAGCCGGGTAAGGCTGAGGCAGCCAATACTTCACGGAAACCTGTATTAGAATCTGTGAAGAGAGCAGAAGGTAGAAAACCAGCCAGAGCCTATGCTATAAGGGCATAGGAGGAACAGGATGCTCTAGATGTCATCAAGGGTACGTTCCTCCTCTATAATACTTCTGTACATGCATTAGTGGATCCTGGATCTACTCATTCATATATTTGTATCAAGTTACCCGTAGAAAAGGGAATACCAGTAGAGGAAAGTGACCAAGACATCCTGGTCACAAATCTGCTAGGCCACAGTGTGGTAGTAAACAAGGTGTATAAGGGCTGTCCATTGAAGATTCAAGGGAAAGAGTTCTCAGTAGACTTAATATAACTGTCTTTCCATGAGCTTGATGTGAACAAGGTGTATAAGGGTTGTCCATTGAGGTGTTAGTAGTATGCCCTAGAGCATATCATTTTGTATGTATCTTGTACATATTTTTATTAATAAAAGGCATTTCCACTTTTCTATTTATATAATATATTTATGTGTAATAGAAAAGGTCCATTGATATTTTGTTAGAAATATTATTCTTAAGTTGTTAAGAATATGAGTGACAATATTTCTAGCACAAAGTATCATAAATAGGTTCACAATTAAGGATACTTCATAATAAGGACATGACTTATCCAGAAAGATTGTATTCATGTTTGTTCCCAAGTTATTTATATGAGATATAAATAAGATGGAATGGTGAATCTCATGCCATATAACAAACATGATAGGCACTTATAAATGATAAGTAGGCCGAACCAGTGACACTTATGATAAGCACATGGAGTTTACTCTTGTCAATGTTTTGTCATAAATCATATCAGTGCATATAATCTTTAGACACGAGATAGCACATTATCCGTATATAGGTAGTTTGAGTTTGATACTGCTTTCATACTTGTACTGTGTATGGGTATATGGGCATCTGTTGGCTCCTACTAGTTATATATAGAGGTAGGTGTTGATCAAGATGGAATCTGTTCCTCTAAGTAAATAGAGATAAAATCCTATGTTCATTTAATTGTTCTTGATGTTTCAAGTTCTGGCCAGACAGATAGATTTATTCGTAAAAGAGTTTCGATGAGAAAAATCTTTTAATCAAGAACTGGAATTAAAAGAGAACATAATATTCATAGCAAATGGAGTTTGACATAAACCATGACTCACTTGAGTTGGGATTTTGTAACAGAGAGATTCTAGTGCATGGTAACATATGATTATAGGTTCATTTAAGGTAAACCTTATTACTAATTGGGTGGCCATGGCATGCTATGCTAGGTGTTAACCATGGTCTATGAGGTTCATAAAATGATTTAGAGAAATCATTTATGGTAAGAAAGAGTTCCGATGATATTAAGAGTTGATATCATGTCTCATTGCCAATTAGTGATGAGCCTAGTAAGTCACACACATACACAAGTTATCACCTATTTAAATATGATTTAATTAATTAATTAAAGAGTTTAATTGATTAATTAAATAGGTTTGGTTTGCAATTAAATTGCAAAGTCCCTAGCATGACTTGAAACCAAATCTAGATTATTGGATGTGTAGTATAAATTAAATTTATATTTAAAGTGTTTAAATATGTATTTAATTGATGAGAAATTAATTAATAGAGATTAATTAATTAATTTATATTTGATATAAATTAATTAGAAGAAGAAAATAATTGTTTTGGGTTAAGAACTCAAAATTAAGACACAGGGGCATTTTGGTCATTTCACAGTGTGACACGTGGCACCATGAGATGGTGACACATGGGATTACACATAAGCTTGCCAAATGTTTTTTTAATCATGTAAGATGATTAAAATCAAGATTAAATATAGGTTTGACACTTGGCACAATGTGATTGGGTCACTTAAACCTAGAGCTAATCAAAGGGTGACATGTGGTAAGGGTTTAATGTGTTAACCTAGCTATTTAAGTGTTGTTATGAGAAAATAAAACACAACTAGCAGCCACACTCCTTTGTCACGCCACTTTGAGGGTTTTCTTCTCTTCTTCTTCATCTCTCATCAATTCAAAGAGATTAGCCATCAATCTCTTGAATTAAGAACACTAGAAATTGTTTCTAGTGTCCTGTTTACATCTCTAATCTCTTAAAAGGCAGAACTTGATTTTCTAATTAATAGAAAAAGCTTTAGAAGCTATTCAAGGGCTGCCATAGGTGTTCTTGGTGTGGACAAGCTAGAGGGACAACATCTGGTGTCCTGAAGACGAATCTCAAAGGCGCAGACACGCTGCAGTTCATCAAGAGGTTAGTGTAATCGTTCTTGATTTAATCTAGGGTTCTAAAATTAATCTGATTAATTTTAAAATATTAAATGGCAAATACAGATCCAAAAACATATTAAAAGAGTTTTAATATGTTGTTTATCATTGAAATCAAATAGATAAAAATAAATCTTGCATGGTGCATGTGACCCTAGGTGAAAATTTTGAATTCAATGGTATAATCTTGTGTTTTTCAAGCTTCTGTTCCTTCAATTGGTATCAGAGCCACTATATTTGCCATTTAGATTGTTGATTATATGATTTAATTGTGTGTTTGATCATGAGATCAAAAGTTCATTGCTGGTTGCAAAGCAAGTTGGCGGCATACTTGAAAAAACACCATCAATGGTGCACATGGTTTGGCTTCCATGGGTGGTTTAAGGTTTGACTTTTAATTCTGCAATTGTTGTATGATCTAAGGCCTATTCTTTGACTAATTAAAGTGTTTAATTAGTAGTTTTTATCACACAATTAAATTATGATTCAAATCAGAATTTTAAAAATTGTTTGAATGTGATTCAAATCTGAATTTTAAAAGTTGTTTGAATGTGATTCAAATCTGAATTTTTAAAGTTGTTTGAATCATATTTAAATTTGATTTTTTAAAATTGATTGAATAAAATTCAGATCTGATTTTTTAAAAAATGTTTGAATGTGATTCAAATCTGATTTTTTAAAAAATGTTTGAATGTGATTCAAATCTGAATTTTTGAAGTTGTTTGAATGTGATTCAAATATGAATTTTTAAATTTGTTTGAATGAGATTCAAATCTGAATTTTTAAATTTATTTGAATCATATTCAAATCTGAATTTTTAAGTTGAATATGAGATATTCAATTTAATTTAAGTATGTATGTTTTATTTAATTGTTAAATAGTGATATGCATGATGGATGATCATGGACTATAAAAGACCAATGTGATTGGATTTATTTCTTTTATGTTTCTTTGGAATTGTAAATTAATTAATTTATTTTAATTTATTTTGGGCATGTATTATTAAGTTTGTAATAATTTTTGGGTTGTAATTTCATTTATTTAAGTTCTTGTAAATTCGCCTTGGAATGCAAAGGATTACTATGTAATATTGGATTGCAAGAAGTTCAAGGAGGTTAAGAGCATTGGTGGGACCAGTGGGAGGAATTCAAGATCAAGTGTTGATTATGTACTCCTTTAGCAACTCTTGTAAAATGAATGAATGAAATGCACCTAGGAATGCCCTGATTCAATTCTTGGTGGCTCAGAATTGAATCCCTTAGAAAGTCCATGATCATACCATATTTACTGCTTATCCATGAATCCATGAGATGTATGGGAATGTATGCAATTATATGATATATGCATGCTAAATGGATAATGTGCAAAGTGAGACCTTAATAGTAAATAGAATGACCATAAAATCTTCCAAACAAATGATTAAGTTGGAAATGCTATAATTAAAGTAATTATAACATAGGCCCTCCATTGGGGCAATTATTTTAAGAAATTTTAAATAGTTGCATAAGATGCAATTTATTTAAGAGATTTTCTTAAGAATAATTGTTAAGCATGAGATGTGGTAAATATGTAAATGGTTTAGTGGCCAATATTGGATGTACCTGAGGACATTAAAATTATTTGCATAATTACTGGCTCAATGGGATCAACTTAACTAATGCAAGATAAGTCAATAATGGATGTACCTGAGATTTTGAGTATTAGGGGGATAGGTAAAGGATTGAACCTCACATGAGATGTGATGGGCAAGGAGTTGCTCACTTATAGTTTACTGTAATTCCAATAATGGATGTACCTGAGGATGATCAATAGAATTATAAGAATTCAATCACCCACTAGAAATCCATCCAACTAGGATTTCCGTTTTCTACTTTGGAAGTGTAGGATTCGCTAAGTTAGTGGGAGGACCAATTTGATTAAAAGAACATAATCATATTTGGTTAATTACATGATACATTTACTAATTAATCTGGTTATTTCTACAATTAATTTTCAGATAATAATGAGCACAGAACAACCACCACCATCCAATATCCTTGCAAGCATACTTAATCACAATAGGTTGACAGGACCTAATCTATCTGATTGGCTAAAGAAATTTGAAACTTTTCCTGAACCTTGAATATATAGGATATGTTCTAGATTCAAATGTTCCTGGTCCCTTACCTCCAGAGGCCACACAAGAGGAACATGATACTTTGGACAAGTGGAAGGAGCATGATATGAGAGCTAAGTGTTACATGCTTGCTTCCATGAGTAATGAGTTACAGAAGCAACATGAGAACATGCAGAGTGCGAGTGAGATCCTCCTTCACCTACAAGAGTTGTATGGTGAGCACAGCAGGAATGCTAGGTATGAGATATCTAGACAGCTATTCCGTATGAGGATGTCTGAGGGACAGAATGTTGGGGATCATGTCCATAAGATGATTCGGCTAATTGAGCAGTTGGAACATCTTGACTTCAACATGGATTTCCAACTACAGACGGATTTGATCCTTCAGTCCCTTCCTGAGTCTTTTGGGAATTTTGTGACAAATTTCCATATGACTAAACAGGAATGCACCTTAGCTGGTTTACTCAACATGTTGGTTATTGCCCAAAAGAATATGCCGGGCAATAAAGGAAAAGAGGTAGCTTTGATTGCATCTTCTTCTGCTGGAAAGTCCAACAAGAAGAAGGGCAATAAGAAAAAGAAACCTCAGATTCCTGGTCCTTCTAAGAAAATAGCTAAACTAAAAAGGAAGACTAAAGCTGATGAAGGCAAAGGAAAGTGTTTCCACTGCCAACAGGAAAGTGTTTCCATTGCCAGTAAGAAAGTGTTTCCACTGGCCAGAGTATAGCAATCTAAATGAATGCAATGCCGTGGTGAAAACCAACTCAAGTTCAAAATATATTTGGCACTTAAGGTTATGTCATGTTGCAGAAGATAGGATTACAAAATTGGAGAAAATGGGGATTCTATCCTTATTGGACTCTGAGCCTACTCCAACTTGTGAATCTTGCCTTCAGGGCAAAATGACTAGATCACCCTTTGTTGGACGGGGCTAAGAGTGAAAATATTTTGGAGCTAATACATAGTGATGTATGTGGTCCATTTAAAGAAATGGCTAGAGGGGGCTTTCATTATTTTATTACCTTTACTGATGATAAATCAAGGTTTGGGTATTTGTATTTGATGAAATACAAACATGAATCTTTTGAAAAGTTCAAAGAATTTAAATCTGAAGTAGAAAATCAAACAGGAAAGAATATTAAAGCTCTTCGATCAGATCGTGGAGGTGAATATTTGAGTACTGAATTTGATGAATACTTGAGAGAGCATGGCATTGTTTCTCAGCTGACTCCTCCAGGAACGCATACGGTTGAATGGTGTATACGAAGGAGAAATCGTACCCTATTGGATATGGTACGTAGTATGATGAGCTATACTGATATGCCAATCTCCTTTTGGGGATTTGCATTAGAATCAGCTTTGTATATTCTGAATAGGATTCCATCAAAATCAGTTTCTTCCACACCTTATGAGATATGGCATGGAAGAAAACCAAGTCTTAAGCATGTTAAGATTTGGGGTTGTCCAGCTTATATCAAAAAGCTGAACACTGATAAATTGGAGACCAGATCAGAAAAAGGTCGATTTGTTGGATATCCAAAAGATAGTTTTGGATATTATTTTTATTTGCCTAATTCACAAAAGGTTGTGATAAGTAGAGATGCCACATTTCTTGAACAACAGTTTGTTCAAGAAGGAGGTAAAGGAAGGAAAATAGAGTTAGAATTGGAGAATTCTAACCAACCAACAGATCAGATGGATATAGATCCATCTAGTCAACCAATACCCGTTGATGAAACATCTACAGCTGTACCTCGTAGAACAACCAGGGTATCTCACCCACCAGTGAGATATGGTTTTCTTCATGAAAAAGAACAAGAGTTGTCTACTCATGAAGAAGTAGATCATGGAGATGATCCACTTACCTATGAAGAAGCTATATCAGATATAGACTCTTCAAAATGGATTGAAGCTATGAAATCCGAGATTGATTCCATGTATAAGAATCAAGTTTGGGATCTTGTTGACCCACCTGAAGGTATTATACCTATAGGGAACAAATGGGTTTTCAAGAAGAAAATTGTTTATGATGGAAAGGTAGAGACCTATAAGGCAAGGCTAGTAGCGAAAGGGTTTCGCCAAAGGCAAGGAATCGACTATGAGGAGACTTTCTCGCCTGTTGCCATGCTTAAATCAATTAGGATTTTACTAGTAATAGCTGCGTACTATGATTATGAGATTTGGCAGATGGATGTCAAAACAGCTTTTCTCAATGGATACATTGAAGAAAACATTTTCATGGAACAACCTAGGGGTTTTGAATCCCAAGATGGTTCCAAGGTATGCAAGCTAAAACGATCCATTTATGGGTTGAAACAAGCTTCGAGGAGTTGGAACATCCGTTTTGATGAAGCCATTAAATCCTTTGGTTTTATCAAAAATGAGGATGAGCCATGTGTATATAAGAAGGTTAGTGACAGTGCTATCACTTTCCTTGTCTTATATGTGGATGACATACTGTTGATGGGTAATGACACAGGTATGTTGACGACTATAAAGGTATGGTTGTCAAATACATTCTCCATGAAAGACTTAGGGGAGGCAACCTATATTCTTGGGATTCGCATCTATAGAGATAGAGCGAAAAGAATAATTGGTTTATCCCAAAGTCTATACTTGGAAAAGGTGTTAAAAAGGTTTAACATGCTTGATTCCAAGAGAGGATTGTTACCAGTGAGACATGGTATCCATCTTTCTAAAGAGATTTCTCCAAAGACACCTGAAGAAAGAGATAAAATGGCCAGGATTCCATATGCTTTGGCTATTGGAAGTTTAATGTATGCAATGTTGTGTACTAGGCCGGATATCGCATATGCTGTTAGTTTGACTAGCAGCTATCAATCCAATCCAGGTTTGGAACACTGGATAGCTATCAAGAATATTCTTAAGTACTTGAGAAGAACTAAGGATTTATTCTTGATTTATGGAGGTGGACACTTACAATTGGATGGTTATACTGATTCTGATTTCCAATCAAATATCGATGATAGAAAGTCTACCCTTGGATATGTGTTCATTTGTAATGGAGGTGCAGTCAGTTGGAAGAGTTCCAAGCGAGCACATTGCAGATTCCACTACGGAGGTGAGTATATTCTTTGCATCGGATCTTGCAAAGGAGGCTGTTTGGATAAAGAAGTTCGTGACAGAACTTACAGTAGTTCCTTCCATTGAGTCAGCAATTCCACTACACTGTGACAATAATGGAGTAGTCATACAGACTAAGGAACTAAGGTCTCACCCAAAATCCAAACACATAGAAAGGCACTACCACATTATCAGACATATAGTTGGGCAAAGGCGATATAGCCATGCAGAAAAATAGCATCAGCTGAAAATCCAGCTGATCCATTCACTAAGCCTATGTCACAGACTCAGTTAGACCGACATCTTGAGAAGATAGGTCTAAGATATTGTAATGAATGGCTCTAGTGCTAGTGGGAGATTGTTAGTAGTATGCCCTAGAGCATATCATTTAGTATGTATCTTGTACATATTTTTATTAATAAAAGGCATTTCCACTTTTTTGTTTATATAATATATTTATGTGTAATAGAAAAGGTCCATTGATATTTTGTTAGAAATATTATTCTTAAGTTGCTAAGAATATGAGTGACAATATTTCTAGCACAAAGTATCATAAATAGGTTCACAATCAAGGATACTTCATAATAAGGACATGACTTATCCAGAAAGATTGTATTCATGTTTGTTCCCAAGTTATTTATATGAGATATAAATAAGATGGAATGGTGAGTCTCATGCCATATAACAAACATGATAGGCACTTATAAATGATAAGTAGGCGAACGGTGACACTTATGACAAGCACATGGAGTTTACTCTTGTCAATGTTTTGTCATAAATCATATCGATGCATATAATCTTTAGACACGAGATAGCACCGTTATCTTGTATATAGGTAGTTTGAGTTTGATCTCGCTTTCATACTTGTACTTGTGTATGGGTATATGGGCATCTGTTGGCTCTACTAGTTATATATAGAGGTAGGTGTTGATCAAGATGGAATCTGTTCCTCTAAGTAAATAGAGATAAAATCCTATGTTCATTTAATTGTTCTTTATGTTTCAAGTTCCTGCCAGACAGATAGATTTATTCATAAAATAGTTTGTGATTAGAAAAATCTTTTAATCAAGAACTGGAATTAAAAGAGAACATAATATTCATAGCAAATGGAGTTTGACATAAACCATGACTCAGCTTGAGTTGGGATTTTGTATGAGAGAGATTTTAGTGCATGGTAACATATGATTATAGGTTCATTTAAGGTAAACCTTATTACTAATTGGGTGGCCATGGCATGCTATGCTAGGTGTTAACCATGGTCTATGAGGTTCATAAAATGATTTAGAGAAATCATTTATGGTAAGAAAGAGTTCTGATGATATTAAGAGTTGATATCATGTCTCATTGCCAATTAGTGATGAGCCTAGTAAGTCACACACATACACAAGTTATCACCTATTTAAATATGATTTAATTAATTAATTAAAGAGTTTAATTGATTAATTAAATAGGTTTGGTTTGCAATTAAATTGCAAAGTCCCTAGCATGACTTGAAACCAAATCTAGATTATTGGATGTGTAGTATAAATTAAATTTATATTTAAAGTGTTTAAATATGAATTTAATTGATGAGAAATTAATTAATAGAGATTAATTAATTAATTTATATTTGATATAAATTAATTAGAAGAAGAAAATAATTGTTTTGGGTTAAGAACTCAAAATTAAGACACAGGGGCATTTTGGTCATTTCACAGTGTGACACGTGGCACCATGAGATGGTGACACATGGGATTACACATAAGCTTGCCAAATGTTTTTTAATCATGTAAGATGATTAAAATCAAGATTAAATATAGGTTTGACATTTGGCACAATGTGATTGGGTCACTTAAACCTAGAGCTAATCAAAGGGTGACATGTGGCAAGGGTTTAATGTGTTAACCTAGCTATTTAAGTGTTGTTATGAGAAAATAAAACACAACCAGCAGCCACACTCCTTTGTCACGCCACTTTGAGGGTTTTCTTCTCTTCTTCTTCATCTCTCATCAATTCAAAGAGATTAGCCATCAATCTCTTGAATTAAGAACACTAGAAATTGTTTCTAGTGTCCTGTTTACATCTCTAATCTCTTAAAAGGCAGAACTTGATTTTCTAATTAATAGAAAAAGCTTTAGAAGCTATTCAAGGGCTGCCATAGGTGTTCTTGGTGTGGACAAGCTAGAGGGACAACATCTGGTGTCCTGAAGACGAATCTCAAAGGCGCAGACACGCTGCAGTTCATCAAGAGGTTAGTGTAATCGTTCTTGATTTAATCTAGGGTTCTAAAATTAATCTGATTAATTTTAAAATCTTAAATGGCAAATAAAGATCCAAAAACATATTAAAAGAGTTTTAATATGTTGTTTGTCATTGAAATCAAATAGATAAAAATAAATCTTGCATGGTGCATGTGACCCTAGGTGAAAATTTTGAATTCAATGGTATAATCTTGTGTTTTTCACGCTTCCGTTCCTTCATTAAGATTCAAGGGAAAGAGTTCTCAGTAGACTTAATAGAACTGTCTTTCCATGAGCTTGATGTGATTTTAGGAATGGACTGGTTATCCCATCATCAAGCAATAGTAGATTGTAAATTGAAGAGAATCTCTCTGAAAACTGCTGAGAATGAAGAAATAACAGTTGTGGGTGAAGGGACAGATTTCTTGTCCAATGTCATCTCAGCTACAGTTGCAAAGAGATGGTTGAGAAAAGGGTGTGAAGCCTATCTGGCACACGTGGTTGAGACTAGGCAGGGTAAACTTAACTTGTCTGACATACCCATAGTAAGGGATCTCTCTGAGGTATTTCCTAAGGAATTGCCTAGTTTGCCACCAGAAAGGGAAGTTGAATTTGCAATTGAGATTATGCCGGGTACAGCTCCAATTTCAATTGCTCCATATAGGATGGCACCTATTGAATTGAAAAAGTTAAAAATCCAGCTGCAAGAATTGCTAAACAAGGGGTTAATATGCCCCAGTGTGTCACCGTGGGGAGCTCCGGTACTGTTTGTTAAGAAGAAAGATGGCACACTGAGGTTATGTGTTGACTACCGGTAGTTAAACAGAGTAACAGTGAAGAACAAGTATCTGTTACCTAGAATTGATGATCTATTTGATCAGTTGAAGGGATTCTAAGATTGATCTCAGATCAGGATATCATCAGCTAAGGGTCAAGGATGCAGATGTGCCTAAGATTGCATTTAGAACCCGGTATGGGCATTACGAATTCTTGGTGATGCCCTTTGGGTTTACAAACGCTCCTACAGCATTCATGGACCTTATGAACCATATCTTCCAGCCATACTTAGATCAGTTCGCCGTGGTCTTCATTGATGACATCTTGGTGTATTCCAAAGATAAAGTAGAACATGATGAGCATTTGAGAATTGTTCTACAGACTCTGAAAGAGAAGAAACTGTATGCTAAATTGTCCAAGTGTGAGTTCTGGTTGAATGAGATTGCATTCCTTGGACATGTAGTTTTAGCTGAAGGGATTAGAGTGGATCCCAAGAAAATTAAAGCAGTGATGGAATGGAAGCCTCCCAGAAATACAACTGAGATCAAAAGTTTCTTGGGGTTAGCTGGATATTATAGAAGATTTGTAAAGGGATTTTCCCTGACAGCTGCTCTAATGACCAAATTACTGCTCAAGAATATGAAATTTTATTGGAATGACAAGTGTCAAGCCAGTTTTGAGAGGCTGAAGGCTATGTTGACAGAGGCACCAGTGTTAACACAGCCAATGTCTGGAAAAGACTTTGTAGTCTACAGTGATGCCTCACACAATGGGTTAGGGTGTGTACTAATGCAAGAAGGGAAAGTGGTTGCATATGCTTTCAGGCAGTTAAGGCCACATGAAAAGAATTACCCTACTCATGATTTAGAGTTAGCAGCAATTATCTTCGCATTGAAGATATGGAGGCATTACTTGTATGGAGAAAAATGCTACATATACACAGACCATAAGAGTCTGAAGTATCTGCCAACCTAGAAGGAACTTAATTTGAGACAGAGGTGATGGATTGAATTCCGGAAAGATTATGATTGTGTGATTGATTACCACCCTGGGAAGGCAAATGTAGTCGCTGATGCTTTAAGCAGAAAATCTATTCTAGCATTAAGATCTCTGAATGCCCAACTATCCTTAACTCATGATGGAGTTATTTTGGCTGAGTTGCAAGTGAAGCCGAATCTGTTATAACAGATACAGGATAGGCAGAAAACAGATGAGAAATTAATGGTTGTTATGGGCAAAATCACTAAAGGGAAGGAAACCGAATATGAAGTGAAAGAAAATGGGCGCCTGCACTATAAAGAAAGAGTGTGTGTTCTAGATGATAAAGAATTGAAAATCAGTATTATGAGAGAAGCACATAACAATGTGTATGCTATGCACCCAGGAAGCACAAAAATGTACCATGACCTGAAACTTCGATACTGGTGGCCAGGTATGAAGAAGGACATAGCTGACCATGTAACTAGATGCTTGACATGTCAGTAAGTCAAAGCAGAACATTAAATTCCATCAGGTTTGTTACAGCCCATAAACATACTTGAATGGAAATGGGACCGAGTCACTATGGACTTTGTTAGTGGTCTACCTCTCACTCAGAAGAAGCATGATGCAGTATGGGTGATTCTGGATAGGTTAACCAAATTAGCACATTTTCTGCCACTCAGAACTAACTACTCACTGGAAAGGCTAGCAGAATTGTACATCAGTGAGATTGTTAGACTACATGAAATTCCACTTTCCATTATATCTGATAGAGACTCGAGGTTTACATCTAGATTTTGGAAGAAATTACAAGAGTCCTTGGGCACACAACTCCATTTTAGTACGGCTTTTCATCCTCAGACAGATGGATAGTCAGAAAGAATAATCTAGGTAAATTCTGAAACTCACTGAGTTATTATAAACAATAATTGAACTGATAATGATAATAATAACCGAACATATGTGATAGGTTCTCGATGATATGCTAATTTATTGAGTTTAAGGGAAGTTGGGACAGATACCTTCCACTGGCAGAATTTGCATACAACAATAGCTATCAAGCTAGCATACAAATGGCACCCTATGAAGCACTATATGGGAGAAAATGCAGAACACCTGTGGGTTGGACTGAATTGGGTAAAGATAAGCTAGTGGGGCTAGACTTAATAAAACAGACAGAGGAAAAGGTTAAACTGATAAAGGCCAATTTGAAAGTTGCCTCAAACCGACAGAAATCTTATGCTGACTTGAGGAGAAAGGACATTGAGTATGAAGTTAGCGAGAAGGTATTTCTCAAAGTATCACCATGGCAGAAAGTATTGAGATTCGGGAAAAAGGGAAAATTAAGCCCTAGGTTTATTAGCCCATATGAACTTATGGAACGTGTGGGACCAGTAGCCTACAGATTAGCCTTACCACCTGAGCTAGACAAGATACATAATGTGTTCCATGTCTTGATGCTCAGAAGATACAGATCAGATCCTTCACATGTCATCTCAGCAGAAGAAATTGTGGTACAACTTGACCTGGCATATGAAGAAGAACCAATTAAAATCTTGGCACGAGAGGTAAAAGAGCTCAGAAACAAGACAATTCCACTAGTGAAAATCCTATGGAGGCACCACAACACGGAAGAGGCAACATGGGAGAGTGAGGAGACAATGAGGCAACAGTTCCCTCAGTTGTTCACATCAGGTAAATTTCGAGGACGAAATTTTTATTTAGAGGGAAGAGTTGTAATATCCCCACTGTACGTGTTCTGTACGTTCTGTTGCTCCAGTGGCCAAATATCAGTCCAGGCAAGTCAGGATGTCTGGAACTACACTTCGGTGATAGTGAACAGACATATAATGATGAAATAAATGAAAAGAAAATACAAGAAAAATCAAAGAAAAATGAAAGAGAGAAAGTGAAGCTAAGTTAAACGAACCGGCACCGCAGCGATGGGTGACTGCACTGGGAAGGCCGTTGCCGACCCCAGGACCATAGGAAACCCTCGGAATTTAATTTCAGGATGTAAGTAAAGGTCTATTGAAATATAATTGAGACTAGAATTATCAAAGAAAAACTAATAAATTAGTACAAAGAAAAACAAAAAATTGAGAAACAGATAAAAATCGGTGTTACCGAAAAATCAGAAATATAACCCGAAGTGGGGTATTTTGGTCATTTGACACCTAGAGTTGCCTTTTGACCTCAATTTTCATTAAAAATAAATAATATTGCACTTAGGAAATGTCATGAAAAATTAAAATGGGATACAATATATAAATAGTAAAAGAATGGAGCTAAATGAGCAAATAAGGAAACTTTAACTAATTGACCATTAAACTATTGCTTAGCGCTCCACTTACTTGAATATTGGGACACCAAAACAAGCCTTGGGACAGTAGATTGCACTCATTATCATCTTCTTCTTCATCCAACTTCACCTTGCCGAAATGAAATTCACCATGGAAACCACCATTGACGCCCCACATGCAAGCTTTATTGGTGCATGATCAAGCCATCATTTCCACTTGATTCCTTCATTAAAGCTTGCATACTTACCTTGGGGAAGATATTGGCAACAAGAAAAATAAGATTTGGCAAAGTTTTGATAAGCTCCAAAAGTTGTAAGTGTCCAAAACCTCTCCCTTGCTTTAGTAAACCTTGTGTTTAGGTTGAGGTGAGTATTTTGGTTAAGAGAAATGAAGAGAATAGTGAGATATGTAATTGTCCATTTTCGGCAGCCATGAATATTTGTTGTATTTGAGTTTTTCTTACCTTTAATGGATGGGAATTAAGATTGATTAACTCAAATGGAAGATGTAGTAAGTTAAAATCTAAGTATGTGCATGTTAGCGCTTGAATTAAGGGTTTGAAATGGGACCTTGATGCTTTAGCAAATTGCCATGTTTGGTAGCCTATAATATCATGAATTTGTGTATGAATATGAAGTTTATTAATGAAATATGATAGTGTTAAATTGTGGGCAGCATGTGTAAGTGATATTGAAGTATGAGTATATTAAAGTGTATGTGTAATATTGATATTGAGATATGTTGAATTTTAGAGGAAGTGAATGTTGAACTTGAATGGTGAATTATGTACATTGAGCACTTGAGTGTTCTGCCCAATATGCTTGCTGAAATTGTGTACAATATATATATGGAAGTGCCATTGATTGAATATTTAAGTAATGAGGAGAAAGAATATCAAATTGGAAGTGTAAGTGTTTTGTTCAGGTTATGTATTGATGGGAGTGCCTAAATTAGGTCATAAGTGCCAAATTGTGAATCCAATTGGTATGAGGCCAATGGGGGGTGAAAATAGACACAAAATAGGCCAACTTTCATGTAAAAATATTGCCAAAATTCTACCTAGAAACTGACCTTAAAAATGACCAAATCCAGAATGGTAACCTTGCAACCCAGATTTTTGACCATATGAACAGTAATCATTAGGATGACCATAACTCACTCAAAACAGGTCCAATTGACCTGAAATGTTTACCATGTATAGCTTAGATATAGAGCTACAATTCTTATGAAGACACCAAAGCCCAGAAATGGCCAGAACCAAGTCAAATAGCTTGCACAAGTTCGGGTACCAAAACTATCAGAACTAAAAGTGACCTAAAATTGACCAAATTTTGCACTAAAGGTGCAATCTGTCCAGCTTTAGTAAATTGACCATATCTTGGTCTATACAACTCAGAATGACCTAAAATTTTTCCCCGAGTGCAATAAGACATAGAGCTACAATTTTGCTTCTTTGACCAGAAGCTAAAAACAAAGAGAAATAGGACTTTAAGCTAGACCAATCTAGCACACCAAAAATTGAGAATTTGACATTTACATACAATGATGCTTGAAGCAATTTGGCAATGAATGCCAACTTATCAAAATGGTAAATTGCACTATATTGGCAGCATATTGAATTATAATATGTGACATGTTGATGCCAGAAACAACGTATCCATATTACCTAAAAAGGTCAACATATGCATTGACTTATAAATTACATAATAGCTAGTAAACTCTAAAAAATTTGTTGAATTAAACAATTGATTTATAATGTGCCCTAGTTTGCCTAGTTGACTAGTTTGGATAGGTTGGCATGCCAATAGGATTCTGACAGCTGTTCTGTAAATGGCTTCATGCCATACTGTGTTTTTACGGCTTATTATGCCGCACTGTGACTTTAATAGCCTATGGCTATACATATTGTGTATTTATTCTTGGCTTATCGCCAGATTGACTATATGGCTTTTTAGCCACACTATTTACACACTGGGAGACACTTTGTGACTGATGGTGTGACGGCCTGAGGTACTAGGTACCCAGTGCCAGTATATCTGTTTATTCAGTCTGGTCAGTATATAGGCTACACGGGCTGTAATTCAAGTACTATTAAATTTAAATAGCTAAATCCAGTCTTCTGACATACAGCACTACCAAAATTAGCAAATATTGAAATGTTAGCAAATAAAGGTAGAATCAACAATTGTAAAGGATACCGATGTCATAAATTCAATTACTTTATTTTAGTGTATATATATATATATTTATATTTATATTTGGCACCACTAAGCAAAATTGCTTAGCGCGTTGCTTTTGTAACGCGTAGGTGTTGGAGACACAGCTGGGGAGCCCAGTAGACCTACGACCGGGTGAGACATCAGATCTGCACAGGAGTCCAGAGT
The DNA here is from genome assembly GCF_030052815.1 of Hevea brasiliensis. NCBI lineage: Eukaryota > Viridiplantae > Streptophyta > Magnoliopsida > Malpighiales > Euphorbiaceae > Hevea > Hevea brasiliensis. Next base: position 535,304 of record NW_026614619.1, on the reverse strand, counting down.
CATCTGCACTGCATTGCATACATGGTAGGACTTAGGATATCTTGTATTTTGTACTTTTGTTGTATTTTTGAAATTCGGCCTTGTATTTTGTAATGTTATGAAAGCTCTAAAGTTTGTAATATTTTGTACATATTAAATAACATGGAGATTTTCTAGATATATTTAAATTATTATAGACTGTATTATGGAACTATTTAATGACTATAAAAAGTCTATTGACTTTACTGAGAAATAGAGACTGTGAATTATTTGAGATTTTGATATTATCATATTAAACTGTTTTCAACAAGTTTGGAAGGACAGTTTGTCCGAAATACAGACGGCACCTTGCCAAATTTTTATTACCATTTTTGAAACACTGATTTTATCAAAGTATGAAAATAGTATCAACATGATATGAATATTACATAAAAGACTTCTTAAAATCAAATTGAGTTCAGGAAATGAAATAATCACAGACTAGGTGTTCCGGCACGCCGTGTAGCATGCCTTGCTCGGCTATACTGTAGACGGGTGAGGGGTGTTATAATTTGCTGGAACATGGCCTGTGGAGGTTGAGTAGGCTCTGCTGGAGTTGGTGGAGCAGGTTCTCCCCTACCCCCAGTTTCAGCTACTACATGTGAAGCATGACTCTCCACTTCCTCCTCAACTGCCCTCTGAGACATAGGGTCCATATCCTAATCAAAATAACAAAGACAAACATATCTGCATTAGTGTCACCTCGACTCTTACAAATACAATGCATGGTATGGACTCGATCTAGATCCAGAAATGCCTAAACCGTGCTCTGATGCCACTAAATATGACACCCCTTACTTGTCTATAGTATAGCCGAGCAAGATATACCACACTGTGTACTGGAATACATATTTTATCTCAATTATTTTTATCCTTCCTTAATTTATTTCTTTATGATGATGAAATGCAATTTGGGAGATTTGACTCATTTAAGCCATTTATAGAAATTATAAATTCATTTGAGGTTTTGAAAATTTTATAGAAAATCCAGCAGAGTACCGGCTAAAAATGGAGAAAACAGTTCTTTGGAACCTGTGAAAAACACTTCCAATAATCATTTTATTCCACAACTCCCAATTTATCACATCAACTTCTCAAACTTTCTAATCATTCAATTCACATCATATTTATACTCAAATCATAAATAAATACTCAACTTTCATTTATAAACACCATTTACAGATAATTTCATTAATACATAATCACATAAGTTTCAATATACATGACAAAATAATAGTTTAATTACAAAATTTATAAAAATACAAAACACAAAATACAAAATGTAGCCTAGCATCCTACCAATGCACTGTAACTGAGAGGTGACACTGGACACTAGCAGATCTGACTCTCACCCTGACTGGGGTCTACTGGGATCGCGCTCCATATCTCCAGTACCTACGCGTAGCAAAAAGCAATGCGCTAAGCAATAATGCTTAGTGTGTCAATAATAAAATAAAAAGAACTAAAAGAGAATAAATATGCAGTATGCATATTGATGTCTCATGCAAACAAATTTTTGGTAATTATTTGTAGTCTTATTTATTTAGTACTTGTTATATCCATTATTTTATTAAATTTATCAACTTTCATTTTTGGTTGCCCAAGTAACCTATACTTGATGACTGGACTAGATAAATGGGTAAATTGGCACTAGGTACCAAGTACCTTGAGCTGTCACACTATCAGTCACATAGTATCTCCCGGTGTGCAACAGAACAGCTGATAAGCTATAATAACATTAGGCACAAGGCCAAGTATCATCATAACATTAGAATGGCTAAAAGCCATAAAATCATAGAATGGCATAATGCCATGTGCAATATTGCTAATTGAACCCTATTGGCATGCTAACCTATCCAAACCAATCTTACTAGGTGTACTAGGGCACATTACCAAGTTATTGATTGAATTTTCATGCTTTACGTGTAAGGTTACTATTCATTTTACTATTTAGGTCAAATTATTGACTTTCCAATGCAAAATAGCTACATAAGTCCTAATCACATAAATTTACCACATTTTGGTTCCCAAAAGAGTTGGCATTAGTTGCCAATGCATACTTCTAATCAATGGTGAATTAATCAGAAATTTCAGTTTTGGATACTAGAGTTCACTGTTCCATTAAGCCATTCTACAGTGAGAATTTGGCCAAATATTCTTCATCAAAGTTGTTCCTTATTGTGTCTAGTTACATTTCTTTTTTTGAATCACTCCATTTGGAGTTTTTTAGCTCAAGTTATGGCCTAAACACCATAATTGGCTGGATTGTAATTTTTCCATAAATTTTGGGCAGAATCAATTCTGTAGTTTTTGTACACTGACTGCAGGTCAGTTTTTGGACATGTTATGGTCACAATTTGAGTTTGTTTTCTTCATAAAAGTTATAGGGCTATGTCTCAGCTTTCTATTGGTAAAAATTCAAGTCAATTGGACCTTTATACACTAAGTTATGACCAAATGAATGAACACTGCTCATTTAGTCATTTTCCAGGGACTAATATTGGTCACCCAGATTAGGTCAATTTTTAGAGTCACTTGGGTTGATTTTCTGGGCAAGGTACCTTCACCAAAATTGTGGGATTATGTATCTAGTTTCACCTCCAATTAGCCTTGCACCAATTGGAGCTACACAAGTTTAGTTAAGGCTCTCCAAACACACTGGACTTCAAGAGTCCAAACTCCAGAACACAAGGTAGCCTACCCTTTCCAACATTCAATGACTCAATTCACTTCATATTCAGTTTAAAGCTTACCAAATGGTCACTATTTGACCATTAAAATTTTCCTACACCATTATAAGAGCAAAACCTCAATTTGCTCAAAACCCTAAATTCTCAATTTCTCTATTCTTCCATTAACTTACAATTTAATGTACTAAATGTTAAGTTCATATCAAGGGCAGCTTATATACTCATTTAATCCAAGAAAAGTCATCAAGGCCCTAATAAGTCCATGGCTACTGAAATTTGTAGAAATTCAACCATGCAAAATTTATTTAAATTAGCTAAATTTCACTCTCAATTCATGTTCTCCATGATGTATACACAAAATAATTAAGATTAATTTGCACTAACCTTGATTTAGCTAATTCCCAAAGCTTGAGAACTCCTCTTTTTCTCTTTCTTTTTATTACCCAAGACTTGCTCTAGGTGTAAGGATAAATATTTGTGAAGGGAAGCTAGAGTTTTTGGGTGATTTGGGTGGGTTAGCTCAAGCTTGATCAAGCTTCCATGGAGTTTTCTTTCCTCTCTCTCTCTCTCTCTCTATGTTTTTGGCTGCCCAAAGGTTGAAGATAGCTATTTAGTTCTTTAATTTTTATCTCCTTTTATTCATTTTTAAGTAGTTTATAATGATGTGTCAAAATTTGGTTGGGTGAAAATATTTTAATTGCATCATGCTTATATCATAAATATGACTTTTATTTTATTTTCTTTTTTTTTATTTTCTATTCATTTTCAATTAATTTTTCTACAATATTTATTTATATTTTATGTCACAATAATTATTTACTTAACTGGACAAGTCGGCCAAAAATCATCTCTGAAGACGAAATGACCAAAAATGCCCTCCGTTTAGCTTATTGAGCCAAAATTGTCTGTACTGATCGAAAAATTTTTCTAAGCCTTTTCTTGGCATTCTAATGCCATAGAAACCTCAATGACTCTTCTCTAGAGTCTAATAAATTATTTTATGAAATTTCTCCTGGGTTTAGGGCTCCTAGTTGCGAATACCGCAACTTTCTACTAGGTTACCCATCGCTAGGGCACCGGCTCATTTAACTTGGTTGTATTTTTTTTCAAAAATTTTTTCTATATTTTTCTTATGAATATTTGAGTTAATTATGACTCCTCACTTTAGTATAATATTTTTCCAGACATTTTAACTTTCCGGACTGACATTAGTCACCTGAACAGTAGAATGTAATGAATTTTTACAGTTAGGGTGTTACATTAGGAATAAAGTAAGATAAGATAGGGTGCTCCAGCACCGAGTGTGATATGCCTCGCTCGCCTACACTGTAGATGGATGAGGGGTGTCACATTTAGTGGTATCGAGTTGACAATAAATTTTTGTTAGAGGGGAAGAATTGTAACACCCTCACTTTAGGTAGTTCAGTACATTCTACTGTTCCAGTAACCAATTTCTGTTCGGAGAGCCAGAATGTCTGGAACTACATGTAAACTAGAGTGAGGAGTCATAAATAATTCAAATAAGTGTAAGAAAAATTAAGGAAAAATTTTGGAAATAAAATACAACGAATTTAAATGAGCTGGTGCCCCGGTGATGGGTGATCCTAACGGGAAGTTGCTATCTTTATAGCTAGTGGCCCTAAACCCGAGGAAAATTTCATGAACTAATTTCTGGGATGCCAAAGAAGAGTTATGGTGCTCTAGGTAGCATTAGAATGCCAAGAAAAGGTTAGGAGAATTTTTAAAATCAGTACAGACAGTTTTAACTCAATAAGCTAAACAAAGGGCATTTTGGTCATTTCGCCTTCAGAGACAAATTTTCACCGATTTGTCCATTTATGTAAGTGAGATATATGACATTAAATATGAATAAATATTCATGAAAAATTTATTAAAAATAATAAAAGAAAGAAGAAAAGAAAAATGAAAGTAAATGAGACTTATTACATCATGTATAAGTCACCATGATAAAATAAAAAATGCCTAGTCAATTAAACTTGGACAAATATGATTAAGGGACATTAAAGGAGATAAAGAAGTCCAAAAATTGACCCATCTTCTTCCTTCTATTTTAGTTGGCTGAACCAGCTATCCCTCACTTCCTCCATTTTAATATTTTTTTTTCTTTCTTTTCCTTAAGCTTGATTCTCCTTACATCTCACCCGAAAACCCTAAACCATCTTCACTAAAATTCATCCCTACATCACAAAAAAGCTCTTGGCAGCCACAAGGATTGGAAATGGTGAAGTTTAAGCAAGGTTAAGTGAAGATCCAAAGAGGTTAGTGCTAATTTTACCTTTCTCCTTCTTCTAACTTTGAAATCTAGTAGAATTATAAGGAAATTACTTGAAAAACCAAAGAAAATGTCCATGAAGGAACAATATAAAAATTTCGGCCAGCCTTGGTATGTGGCTAGTTAGATGTGTTTGATGAGTTTATATATGTTTATGAATGATGAAGGATGCTTATATATGCATTAGAAGGGAAGATTGAATGAGTTGCATGAATTAGGGGAGAAGGTGAATTAGGGTTTGAGGCATGAAGTTAGGGTTTTACTCATGTGTTGATGAATGGAAGTCCTAATGGTCAATTAGTGACCATTTGGCTGTGTTTGATTAGGAATTGAAGTGAATTATGGCTTTGGATTTGAGGTTGGATATGCTGCCTCATAGGACCTGTAGGGCTGGATGTGAGTTCAGCAAGTTTGGATAGCCGTAACTTGAGTGGTGTAGGTTCAATTGGTGCAAGGCCAATTGGACATGAAACTAGACACATAATGGCACAACTTTGATGAAGAAACCTTGCCTAGAAAACAAACTTAAAATACCCTAAAAATTGACCAAATCCGGGTAACCAACCTACTGGTCTTGGAAATTGACTAAATGAACAGTGTTTGTTTATTTGGCCATAACTCAGTGTAAAAATCTCCAAATGACCTAAATTTTATATCAATAGAAAGGTTAGACAATTTAGAACAACTTTCATGCAGAACACAAACTCAAATTCTAAATTTAACCAAATGAAATTGCTAGCCAAATTTGAGCTACCAAATCTGGCAAAACCAGGACTACTCAGAATTCTGGGTACAGGTCATTCCGGCCAGTTACGGTAAAATGACCATAACTTGAGCTATAAAACTCCAAATGGAGTGATTCAAAAAGGGAAGTAAACAAGACACATAAAGGAACAACTTTGATGGAGAAAAGCTTACCAAATTCTCACTGTAGAATTGCTTAATAGAACAGTAAACTCTAGCACCCAAAACTAAAATTTTTGAGTTATTTCCTATTGGTTTGAAGTATTGATTGGCAATGAATGCCAACACTTTTGTGAACCAAAATGTGTTAATGTCATGTGGTTAGAACCCATGTAACCATTATGTATGAGAAAGTCAACCTTTGAAGGGAAATGGTCAAGTGAATAGTAACCCCAATGATATAGGAAATGGTATACTAAATTAGAAAAACTATTAGGATGGTTAATATGGATAATGTGATGAATGAAATTAAATTCTTGAAGTTGAGTGACTCTAAGATTTAAGAAAAATTTAGTTAAATTTGAAATCCATGAAATATTCATGGATTACTTGAAATATGAATGATAATTTATAAAAATAGTATAATGAACAAATAGATCATGTTAATGTATGAATGAGACATTAGTTCTTATTATTGTAGAAAGGATTAATACTTTGAGTACAATGGTATAGAAGGATAATTGATATGAATTGCGATCATATGAATGATGAAATGAATGTATAAATTATAATTGCAATTTGTCATGAAATAATGAAGTCATAAAACACAATATATTAACATTTAATGGTACCAGTATGACCAAGTATTGCCTAGACACGTGTGTCAGATTGGTTAGATTGGCATGCCAATAGGGTATTGTTTTAGAAGTACTGCGTAAGGGTTTATGCCTGTATTCATGGCTTTATGCCTGCACTCATGGCTTTTATGCTCGATTACTTGTTATCATGGCTTTTAACCATACTGATATGTTATCATGGCTTTTTAGCCATACTGAATGCATATGTGGTTGACGTACTATGCTTACACGTCCCATGGTATTATGGCCCGAGACACTACGGTGTCCAGTGCCAACGACCCAACTTATCTAGTTTAGTCAGCCTGTCATAGGTTACTTGGATAGTAATATTTATTGAAATAAGTTAAGAATATTAGCAATTAAAAATATTAGAAATTAAATAAATGAGTAAGACGACCTAAAATAAATAAGAATAGTTATTTAGTAGAAAGTACTGAATGAAATGAAAAAAAGATTAGCAATAGAAATATAACTTAAATAAAAATTAGAAATGCACTTTTTCATAATAATATAAAGCTAAGAATAATCTTCTTGGAATTTTTGGGGATGGTATATTATTACTGTGAATTTAGGAATTAAGCGCTTCTGAAGAGGAATAAATTAGAACAAATGATAGTTGATACTAGAAGTATTATATTAAATTAGATTAAATTCCAGAGTATCCAAATTATGATCCATTTCTTTCTTTATTGTATATTATTTTCTTTGTTATATTATTGCACCACTAAGCAGCAATGCTTAGCGCGATAGATTTGTTTCCTCGCACAGGTACTGAGGATAAAGCCCAGTGGATATTAGACTGGGATTTTGGAGTTCTGATCTGCAGAAGTATTCAAGTTGTCACCTCCTCAGCAATACATGTAGATAGGGCCCATATAGGTCATATTATGTATTTTGTACATTATAATTAGTTATTATTGTAATGTAAACTATGAATTGTATATTGAAATATAGATTATGGTATTGTAATTAATTTGTAGATCATGTAAATTATGAATTTATGTAATTAGTCTCTAAATCATGTAAATTAATGAAACTTGAGAATTTATGTATATATAAATTGTGCATGAATAGAAATGCACGGAAATGAATATGAAATTGAAATATATGGATAATATTTGAAATATGAGATGATTATGAGAATAATTGATGAGATTTTTATTATAGAATGTTATTGAAAAATTTCAAGTAGGTGAATAGTGAAACACGCCAAACGACAATACAATAGGGGAAACTCTGCCAGTTTCACCCTCATAAATAAATTGAATGATTAATTAAAAGAGTGAGAAAAAAAATTATTTAGGAATAAAGTATGATAAGATAGGGTGCTCCGGCACCGAGTGTGACATGCCTCGCTCACTTACACTGTAGATGGGTGAGGGGTGTCACAGGAAATGTAAATTGCTTGTTATTGAAAATGTAAATGTTTTTATCGAAAAAGTAAATTGAAAGCTAGATTATAGAAAAGATAATTGATTAATTGAACTAGAAATTAGAAATATGTACTAAATTGAAATTGAAGGGCCAATTGGACAAAAAACACCAAACTTTTTTGTCATTTTGCAATTTTATGCTAAGGTTTTAATTTCGGTTTTTGTACCAATTATACCAAAAATTTAAAATCAAATTTGTAATTAGACATAAAAGCCAAATGTTTGCGATAATTTGCAATTATATTCAAACTTTCCAATATTGGATCACAAATCCAAATATTTGAGAATTATAGCAAAAACCTAAAATTGATTCAAAGAAATTTTAATTTTGTCCACTAAATTTACAATTATGGTAATCAAACATCCTAAACTTAAAATTTGATTGCCCAAATCTATAAAAATCCATCATATATGTTTTAAATGCGTTAATTTTATTATTTTGATTGATGTTATTATAATTTTTAAAATAATAAATCAGTTTAATTATTATAGTACAAAATCTTTTTTTGTTCGTTTGGTTACTATAATTAAGTTTAAGACATTTGACAACCATAATTATAAGTTTAGAGGACAAAATTTAAATTTCCTAAATCAATTTTAGGTTTTAGCTATAATTGCACCAAATCTCAAGGGTTGGTATTAATTTTATCCAAAATTGAAAGGTTTAGCGATAATTATACTGCAAACGTTTGACTTTTTACATTCAATTGAAAAATTGAATTTAAATTGCAGCCAGTGTTAAACATTAGGATACTAAAATCAAAATTGAAACATTAATATAAAATTGCAAAATAGCGAAAAGGTTTAGTTTTTTTGGTCCAATTGCCCAAATTGAAATATGCTTAACAATTGAATTAAACTAGAAATTGAAATTTTTTTATGAACTAAACTAGAATTGAATGAAGAGAAAAAATTAATGAACATGGTTCCTAAACCATGCCCATGCAAGTATCTAAGATCCACAAGTTTGCAACACTAGTCATAAAGATAATCACATGTTAATACATGAACTAAATCTATAAATCACAATCTAGATTCACGCCTTGTTTGTAGAATATTGATAATTTAGTAAAATGTAGAGATTGAAAGTATTAAAAGAGCCAAGAAACAAAATTGCACAAGTAATGGCCACACTTTCAATATACTGTATCAATGAATTTTAATCTCTTTTTGTACATCTTGAAATGATCAGGATGCTTACATATATATCTTCTCCCTTTAGAGACATTATAACCATTTCAATTTATCCATCTTTCAGTGAAAAATGGCAATGCATTCTATGGCAATTACACATACTTTGGCTCTTTTTATTTTATTATATTATTTGTTAGTTATGAAGACATGGAACTGAGTTCGACCCATATGGGTGACTTGTTTCAATCCCTTCGTCTCCCACTCACACATAATTGATCAATTCTTATTTCAATTTCTGCAACATTCATACATTACAAATAAACCGTATGGCCAATGTATACTTCAAGAGCTCAGTTGTTATATACTTATTAGGATAATATAACATCTTCATTAATGGAGCTTAGAGTAGATATATTATGCAGTACCCTAGATCATTTATCACATATATATCTCTCATGATCTCTTTTCCATAATTTTTAGTTTATAATTACGTCTATCCCAAATAAACATAATTGATCAATCAATGAACACAACTTATTATGAAAATACTATAATAATCTTCCTCATCTTATGATTCTCATGATCTTAATTTAATTTGCTTTCTAGGAATGTCATACTAGATTGAATCATTCAAGATCCATTGGCAACAAGCTAAGATAGCAAGCACCAAATTAAATTTCGAGTAACTAATTGGAGTCATAAGGGTACAAAGTGAAGATTTCTTATAATATTCAAGGCTTCACACCATACCAAGTAGAAATTAAACTTATATTGCCTTAGCTGAATATTTATCGCATACATGGTATGAATCAAGTACCACATTATTATCTCCTTTCCCGTGGAGCGTGAAGGAGTGGAAGCATAGTAATTGGTTCATTGGAGCATTGAATTTCAAAAATTTTTCTTCTAGGGTTTCATGCATCATGCCACATCTCTTATGTGCCTAATTAATTTCAATGCTCAATTGCATATAAAAACGCTTTTAATATATATTAGGATCTATGTTTGCCAATTAAGATTGTGAATTAATAAATTAAATCATTTAAACCCTAATTTAAAAGAAAAGTTTGGGCACTAACCTCTTTGATGCACTATGGATGCAATTGGCACCTTTAGGAAGCACCTAGGACCCCAAGTGTTGTCCCTATAGCTTGTTCACACCAAGATCACCAATGGGCAGCCCCCAAATCAGCTTCTCAAGCCTTACCAACCAATTATAATTTGGGTTTTTGCCTTTAGAGAGGCTGTATGAGTGTATAGGACACTAGAAACAATTTCTAGTAATTTTAATTCAAAGGAATTTGGGTTATTCTCTTTGAATTGATGAAAAAAGAAGTAGAGGAGAGGGAGTGTATCAATGAATTTTAATCTCTTTTTGTACATCTTGAAATGATAAGGATGCTTACATATATATCTTATCCCTTTAGAGACACTATAACCATTTGAATTTATCCATCTTTCAGTGACAAATGGCAATGCATTCTATGGCAATTACACATACTTTGGCTCTTTTTATTTTATTATATTACTTGTTAGTTATGAAGACATGGAACTGAGTTCGACCCATATGGGTGACTTGTTTCAATCCCTTCGTCTCCCACTCACACATAATTGATCAATTCTTATTTCAATTTTTGCAACATTCATATATTACAAATAAATCGTATGGCCAATGTATACTTCAAGAGCTCAGTTGTTATATACTTATTAGGATAATATAACATCTTGATTAATGGAGCTTAGAGTAGATATAATATGCAGTACCTTAGATCACTTATCACATATATATCTCTCATGATCTCTTTTCCATAATTTTTAGTTTATAATTATGTCTATCCCAAATAAACATAATTGATCAATCAATGAACACAACTTATTATGATAATACTATAATAATCTTCCTCATCTTATGATTCTCATGATCTTAATTTAATTTGCTTTCTAGGAATGTCCTACTAGATTGAATCATTCATGATCCTTTGGCAACAAGCTAAGATAGCAAGCACCAAATTAAATTTCGAGTAACTAATTGGAGTCATAAGTGTACAAAGTGAAGATTTCTTATAATATTCAAGGCTTCACACCATACTAAGTAGAAATTAAACTTATATTGCCTTAGCTGAATATTTATTGCATACATGGTATGAATCAAGTACCACATTATTATCTCCTTTCCCGTGGAGTGTGAAGGAGTGGAAGCATAGTAATTGGTTCATTGGAGCATTGAATTTCAAAAATTTTTCTTCTAGGGTTTCATGCATCATGCCACATCTCTTATGTGCCTAATTAATTTCAATGCTCAATTGCATATAAAAACGCTTTTAATATATATTAGGATCTATGTTTGCCATTTAAGATTGTGAATTAATAAATTAAATCATTTAAACCCTAATTTAAAAGAAAAGTTTGGGCACTAACCTCTTTGATGCACTATGGATGCAATTGGCACCTTTAGGAAGCACCTAGGACCCCATGTGTTGTCCCTATAGCTTGTTCACACCAAGATCACCAATGGGCAGCCCCCAAATCAACTTCTCAAGCCTTACCAACCAATTATAATTTGGGTTTTTGCCTTTAGAGAGGTTGTATGCGTGTATAGGACACTAGAAATAATTTCTAGTAATTTTAATTCAAAGGAATTTGGGTTATTCCCTTTGAATTGATGAAAAAAGAAGTAGAGGAGAGGGAGTGTATCAATGAAATTTTATCTCTTTTTGGACATCTTGAAATGATAAGGATGCTTACATATATATCTTATCCCTTTAGAGACACTATAACCATTTGAATTTATCCATCTTTCAGTGACAAATGGCAATGCATTCTATGGCAATTACACATACTTTGGCTCTTTTTATTTTATTATATTACTTGTTAGTTATGAAGACATGGAACTGAGTTCGACCCATATGGGTGACTCGTTTCAATCCCTTCGTCTCCCACTCACACATAATTGATCAATTCTTATTTCAATTTCTGCAACATTCATACATTACAAATAAACCGTATGGCCAATGTATACTTCAAGAGCTCAGTTGTTATATACTTATTAGGATAATATAACATCTTGATTAATGGAGCTTAGAGTAGATATAATATGCAGTACCTTAGATCATTTGTCACATATATATCTCTCATGATCTCTTTTCCATAATTTTTAGTTTATAATTATGTCTATCCCAAATAAACATAATTGATCAATCAATGAATACAACTTATTATGATAATACTATAATAATCTTTCTCATCTTATGATTCTCATGATCTTAATTTAATTTGCTTTCTAGGAATGTCCTACTAGATTGAATCATTCATGATCCTTTGGCAACAAGCTAAGATAGCAAGCACCAAATTAAATTTCGAGTAACTAATTGGAGTCATAAGGGTACAAAGTGAAGATTTCTTATAATATTCAAGGCTTCACACCATACCAAGTAGAAATTAAACTTATATTGCCTTAGCTGAATATTTATCGCATACATGGTATGAATCAAGTACCACATTATTATCTCCTTTCTCGTGGAGCGTGAAGGAGTGGAAGCATAGTAATTGGTTCATTGGAGCATTGAATTTCAAAAATTTTTCTTCTAGGGTTTCATGCACCATGCCACACCTTTTATGTGCCTAATTAATTTCAATGCTCAATTGCATATAAAAACGCTTTTAATATATATTAGGATCTATGTTTGCCATTTTAGATTGTGAATTAATAAATTAAATCATTTAAACCTTAATTTAAAAGAAAAGTTTGGGCACTAACCTCTTTAATGCACTATGGATGCAATTGGCACCTTTAGGAAGCACCTAGGACCCCAAATGTTGTCCCTATAGCTTGTTCACACCAAGATCACCAATGGGCAGCCCCCAAATCAGCTTCTCAAGCCTTACCAACCAATTATAATTTGGGTTTTTGCCTTTAGAGAGGTTGTATGCGTGTATAGGACACTAGAAACAATTTCTAGTAATTTTAATTCAAAGGAATTTGGGTTATTCTCTTTGAATTGATGAAAAAAGAAGTAGAGGAGAGGGAGTGTATCAATGAATTTTAATCTCTTTTTGTACATCTTGAAATGATAAGGATGCTTACATATATATCTTATCCCTTTAGAGACACTATAACCATTTGAATTTATCCATCTTTGAGTGACAAATGGCAATGCATTCTATGGCAATTACACATACTTTGGCTCTTTTTATTTTATTATATTACTTGTTAGTTATGAAGACATGGAACTGCGTTCGACCCATATGGGTGACTTGTTTCAATCCCTTCGTCTCCCACTCACACATAATTGATCAATTCTTATTTCAATTTCTACAACATTCATAGATTACAAATAAACCGTATGGCCAATGTATACTTCAAGAGCTCAGTTGTTATATACTTATTAGGATAATATAACATCTTGATTAATGGAGCTTAGAGTAGATATAATATGCAGTACCTTAGATCATTTATCACATATATATCTCTCATGATCTCTTTTCCATAATTTTTAGTTTATAATTATGTCTATCCCAAATAAACATAATTGATCAATCAATGAACACAACTTATTATGATAATACTATAATAATCTTTCTCATCTTATGATTCTCATGATCTTAATTTAATTTGCTTTCTAGGCATGTCCTACTATATTGAATCATTCATGATCCTTTGGCAACAAGCTAAGATAGCAAGCACCAAATTAAATTTCGAGTAACTAATTGGAGTCATAAGGGTACAAAGTGAAGATTTCTTATAATATTCAAGGCTTCACACCATACCAAGTAGAAATTAAACTTATATTGCCTTAGCTGAATATTTATCGCATACATGGTATGAATCAAGTACCACATTATTATCTCCTTTCCCGTGGAGTGTGAAGGAGTGGAAGCATAGTAATTGGTTCATTGGAGCATTGAATTTCAAAAATTTTTCTTCTAGGGTTTCATGCATCATGCCACATCTCTTATGTGCCTAATTAATTTCAATGCCCAATTGCATATAAAAACGCTTTTAATATATATTAGGATCTATGTTTGCCATTTAAGATTGTGAATTAATAAATTAAATCATTTAAACCCTAATTTAAAAGAAAAGTTTGGGCACTAACCTCTTTGATGCACTATGGATGCAATTGGCACCTTTAGGAAGCACCTAGGACCCCAAGTGTTGTCCCTATAGCTTGTTCACACCAAGATCACCAATGGGCAGCCCCCAAATCAGCTTCTCAAGCCTTACCAACCAATTATAATTTGGGTTTTTGCCTTTAGAGAGTTGTATGCGTGTATAGGACACTAGAAACAATTTCTAGTAATTTTAATTCAAAGGAATTTGGGTTATTCTCTTTGAATTGATGAAAAAAGAAGTAGATGAGAGGGAGTGTATCAATGAATTTTAATCTCTTTTTGTACATCTTGAAATGATAAGGATGCTTACATATATATCTTATCCCTTTAGAGACACTATAACCATTTGAATTTATCCATCTTTCAGTGACAAATGGCAATGCATTATGTGGCAATTACACATACTTTGGCTCTTTCTATTTTATTATATTACTTGTTAGTTATGAAGACATGGAACTGAGTTCGACCCATATGGGTGACTCGTTTCAATCCCTTCGTCTCCCACTCACACATAATTGATCAATTCTTATTTCAATTTCTGCAACATTCATACATTACAAATAAATCGTATGGCCAATGTATACTTCAAGAGCTCAGTTGTTATATACTTGTTAGGATAATATAACATCTTGATTAATGGAGCTTAGAGTAGATACAATATGCAGTACCTTAGATCATTTGTCACATATATATCTCTCATGATCTCTTTTTCATAATTTTTGGTTTATAATTATGTCTATCCTAAATAAACATAATTGATCAATCAATGAACACAACTTATTATGATAATACTATAATAATCTTCCTAATCTTATGATTCTCATGATCTTAATTTAATTTGCTTTCTAGGAATGTCCTACTAGATTGAATCATTCATGATCCTTTGGCAACAAGCTAAGATAGCAAGCACCAAATTAAATTTCGAGTAACTAATTGGAGCCATAAGGGTACAAAGTGAAGATTTCTTATAATATTCACGGTTTCACACCATACCAAGTAGAACTTAAACTTATATTGCCATAGCTGAATATTTATCGCATACATGGTATGAATCAAGTACCACATTATTATCTCCTTTCCCGTGGAGTGTGAAGGAGTGGAAGCATAGTAATTGGTTCATTAGAGCATTGAATTTCAAAAATTTTTCTTCTAGGGTTTCATGCATCATGCCACATCTCTTATGTGCCTAATTAATTTTAATGCTCAATTGCATATTAAAACGCTTTTAATATATATTAAGATCTAAGTTTGCCATTTAAGATTGTGAATTAATAAATTAAATCATTTAAACCCTAATTTAAAAGAAAAGTTTGGGCACTAACATCTTTGATGCAGTA
Organism: Hevea brasiliensis; assembly: GCF_030052815.1. Lineage (NCBI taxonomy): Eukaryota > Viridiplantae > Streptophyta > Magnoliopsida > Malpighiales > Euphorbiaceae > Hevea > Hevea brasiliensis. The sequence goes on along the minus strand of NW_026614619.1, from coordinate 519,746 downwards.
TGGATGCAATTGGCACCTTTAGGAAGCACCTAGGACCCCAAGTGTTGTCCCTATAGCTTGTCCACACCAAGATCACCAATGGGCAGCCCCCAAATCAGCTTCTCAAGCCTTACCAACCAATTATAATTTGGCTTTTTGCCTTTAGAGAGGTTGTATGCGTGTATAGGACACTAGAAACAATTTCTAGTAATTTTAATTCAAAGGAATTTGGGTTATTCTCTTTGAATTGATGAAAAAAGAAGTAGAGGAGAGGGAGTGTATCAATGAATTTTAACCTCTTTTTGTACATCTTGAAATGATAAGGATGCTTACATATATATCTTATCCCTTTAGAGACATTATAACCATTTGAATTTATCCATCTTTCAGTGACAAATGGCAATGCATTCTATGGCAATTGCACATACTTTGGCTCTTTTTATTTTATTATATTACTTGTTAGTTATGAAGACATGGAACTGAGTTCGACCCAGATGGGTGACTAATTTCAATGCCTTCGTCTCCCACTTACACATAATTGATCAATTCTTATTTCAATTTCTGCAACATTCATACATTACAAATAAATTGTATGGCCAATGTATACTTCAAGAGCTCAGTTGCTATATACTTATTAGGATAATATAACATCTTGATTAATGGAGCTTAGAGTAGATATAATATGCAGCACCTTAGATCATTTATCACATATATATCTCTCATGATCTCTTTTCCATAATTTTTAGTTTATAATTATGTCTATCCCAAATAAACATAATTGATCAATCAATGAACACAACTTATTATGATAATACTATAATAATCTTCCTCATCTTATGATTCTCATGATCTTAATTTAATTTGCTTTTCTAGGAATGTCCTACTAGATTGAATCATTCATGATCCTTTTGGCAACAAGCTAAGATAGCAAGCAACAAATTAAATTTCGAGTAACTAATTGGAGTCATAAGGGTACAAAGTGAAGATTTCTTATAATATTCAAGGCTTCACACCATACCAAGTAGAAATTAAACTTATATTGCCTTAGCTAAATATTTATCGCACGCATGGTATGAATCAAGTACCACATTATTATCTCCTTTCCCGTGGAGTGTGAAGGAGTGGAAGCATAGTAATTGGTTCATTGGAGCATTGAATTTCAAAAATTTTTCTTCTAGGGTTTCATGCATCATGCCACATCTCTTATGTGCCTAATTAATTTCAATGCCCAATTGCATATTAAAACACTTTTAATATGTATTAGGATCTATGTTTGCCATTTAAGATTGTGAATTAACAAATTAAATCATTTAAACCCTAATTTAAAAGAGAAGTTTGGGCACTAACCTCTTTGATGTACTATGGATGCAATTGGCATCTTTAGGAAGCACCTAGGACCCCAAGTGTTGTCCCTCTAGCTTGTCCACACCAAGATCACCAATGGGCAGCCCCCAAATAAGCTTCTCAAGCCTTGCCAACCAATTATAATTTGAGTTTTTGCCTTTAGAGAGGTTGTATGCCTGTATAGGACACTAGAAACAATTTCTAGTAATTTTAATTCAAAGGAATTTGGGTTATTCTCTTTGAATTGATGAAAAAACAAGTAGAGGAGAGGGAGTGTAACACCCCCACTTGTGTAGCCTGGTATATTTCACTGTTCCGGTGACCGGAGTCGATCCGGACAAGTAAGGGGATTAGAACCACACTTAAGACAACTAGATAAGCTATAAACACAAATAATTAGTAATTGTCTATTAGTTAAGTATAATCAGAAAAACAGAACATAAGAAGTTAAACCAGCCGAGAGCCACAATGATGGGTGACCTTCTCGGGAACGACTGCGAAGTCGATTTAAACTCAAATTTCGAGCCGTAAAATGTGACGCCGCGGTCCTTAAGACTATTAAAAACACAGTGGAAAAGAGAAAATCACAAAAAAGAATTGTTAATCCAGTCAAATAATTAGGTCAGGGAGCCAGAAGAGATATTGAATTATTTACAAACCGGGTTGAATCGGTGAGGGGCAATTTGGTCAATTGACCCCGAGAGCTGACTTCTGACCTAACTGTCAAATAAAATCGAAGAAAAGAAAATTTCGGAGTCGGGAATTAAATTAAAGAACTAATAGAAAAATAAATAGAAAAAAGAAAGAAAAATAAAAAAGTGAGGGGAGATGACATCATGCATGACATCATGCATGATGCCATAAATAGTATAATTAATAAATTTAATTAATTTGATTTTTTGGTCTTCCATAAGACAAAATAACATTAAAAAAAAAAAAGAAAACCCTCATCTTCTTCCCTCACCCAACTAGCCGAACTCACTCTCTCTCCCTTCTCCATGATTGTCCACCATTAAAGAGTTATTCAACCTTGAATAACTTGATGTTCTTTCACCAAATTTAACCCTAAACCCTAGAAATCTCCTCAAGAACCCTAGACAAGAAGTATAAAAGAAAGAAGGAGGAAGAAAAATAGAAAATTGAAGTTTTGGGAATCCAAAGCAAAGGTTAGAGTTTTAACTCTCTATTTCCTAAATTTAATTTATGTGTAGTTAGTGAAATAGCTTGAAAATTATGAGAAAATTGAAACAAATTAAAAGTGTGGAATATAAGTGAATTTCATCCAGCATGTGTGTGGGGGTATTATTGCATGGTTTGATTGAATTAGAAGGGGATATGAACATCTAGGAGTTAAATGATTATGGTTAAAGGCTTTGAATTAGCTAAATGCAAAGAATTGGTAAACTAGGGTTTTGGACACTTAGGGTTTAGAGTTAAAAATGTGAGAAATTAGTAAATGATGTCTTTGACCTAGTTTGAGGTAAGAAATGGTCATTTGTGACCAAATGAAATGCGTTGGAAGTGTTGGAGTTAAGGTTAAATTCAAATTCAATGTGGTCTTACTGCAGGTAGCAGGACCAAGATCCCTTTGGGGGAACAAAACTAAAAATTTACAAGTCTAATTGGTATGAGACCAATCGAGATTGAAAATAGACACAAAATTACACAATTTTCATTTAGGAATCATGCCCAAAAAGTGACCAAAACCTAGTGAACAAATTGACCAAATCCGGAAATTCTCATTCTGACCTATACAAACTGACCAAATGAATAGTGTTTGTTCATTTGGCCATAACTTGAGCTAGGCAGGTCTAAATGACCTGAAATTTTACCAGTGGACAGATGAGATATAGACCTAAAACTTTCATGAAAAACACAAACCCAAATTATGCCATTAACTTAGTCATTTGGCCACCCAAATTTGGTGACCTAAAACTACTAGAACCAAAATTTACCCAGAAATCTGGGTTAAGTCCAATCCAACAGCCATGGTTCAAATTGCTATAACTTGAGCTACAAAACTCCAATTAGAGTGATCCAAAAAGGAGAATAAAATTAAGACAATAGGGAACATTTTCTAAGAAGGAAGCTCTGCCAAATTCTAACAGAAAGATGACCAATGGAATAGTGTAACTTAAGATACCAAAACTGAAAATTTGCAAATTTGCCTAAAAGACATAGAAATTGAGTAAACAACCAAAACCAAAAAATTTAGTGACTAAAATGTGGTATGTAGGTGAAGTTGGAATTCCCATACCTATTAAGCCTCAGAAAGTCAACAAAATAACTTGAATAGTATAGTGAATAGTAACCCCGAAACACAAAATTTAAAGAACGTCAAGTTTGGCACATTAGAGCTAGGTAAAAGTGAATTTAAATTTATTTTTGGATTTATGCTAAGTTATGATACAGAAACACTGTGAAACTATGTGTTTCAGTGGAAAAGAACACCGGGAAAGAATCCGTGGAATCGAGTCATGGCTAAGAGGCGATTCGCTTAAGGTTTGTGCACAACGTAGAATTTCAGTAAATTTTCTTTTGCATATTGTTTTGAATAATTTGAAATATTGAATTGTGACATCATTGTGCTTAAATGTTTATTATGTTTTTGATTTAAATTTTTGAAAGTTATTTGTATATATATTTGAGATGGCATAAATGTTTAGTAAATTGTTAAGATAAGTTTTGAAACCACAATGTCATAACCATATCTTTGAACACCTCACTAGCATGACTAGTGGGGGTAATCAGTTTCGAATTTTGATTCCTTTGCTGGCTGAAGTGTTGAGGTGTGTGCCAGTAGATGAAGAAAAAGAATGGGTTCCCATATACTTGAGCTAGCTAGCCTTATGATGTGACTTCTCCTTATCCTCTAGCTATTGAGATTATATTTGTTTCGAATGGCATGATATAACTGTGGGTTTTATGAAATGTGTTTTGATACTTTGAAATGAACTTGTTTGGATTAAAATTTCATAATTCATGTTTTATATTTAATTATCATGTTTAGTTCAATTTTTGAATAAATGTGATTTAAATTCTACATAAAGAATATTTTAGTATGTTGTGCACCACTGAGTCCTAGTACTCAGCGATGGCTGTTATTGCTATCACGAATTTAGAGACTAGATGAGTAGCAGACTTAGCTGTTAAGGATTGAGGACCTACCTGTTTAAAGTTATCGGGTATAAGTTATACCCTCACTGTAATTATTTATTTTGATGTATGTGATGCACGTAATTGTATGGACATGTAAAATCGGTCTTGAGCAACTTGTACAAAGTTTGTATAAAGTTTGTAGTAAAATTTAGTTTGAATTTCTTTTAATGTAAATTCTTAGTATGATGTATATATAAATTGTTTATCTTTAATGAAATATGAATGAATGAAATTGATTGACAGCATCTTGATGATTACTGAATTTTTTTAGAAATTGAGAAATGAGGATTGTTGAATTTTGAAACTTGAGAAATTGGTTGAGATTGATTATGAATTTGAAGAAGTTGTTGAGAAAAATTATTGGAAGTGCTTTTTTTTTCAGGTACTTGAAGAACTGTTTTCTCAAAATACAGATGACACTCTGCCGAAATTTTTATAAAATTTACAGAAAAACAAAATGGGCCAAAAATTTTTACTAGTTTGAAAACTTCAAATAAATGATTTTAATACCTATTAGAAAATGCTCACAACTTATAAAAGTAAGAAAATTGTTTTAAAATCTCTTGTAGGGTACTTAATAGGTTCACAATCGAGGATACTTCATAATAAGGACATGACTTATCCAGAAAGATTGTATTCATGTTTGTTCCCAAGTTATTTATATGAGATATAAATAAGATGGAATGGTGAGTCTCATGCCATATAACAAACATGATAGGCACTTATAAATGATAAGTAGGCCGAACCAGTGACACTTATGACAAGCACATGGAGTTTACTCTTGTCAATGTTTTGTCATAAATCATATCAGTGCATATAATCTTTAGACCTGAGATAGCACAGTTATCTTGTATATAGGTAGTTTGAGTTTGATACTGCTTTCATACTTGTACTGTGTATGGGTATATGGGCATGTGTTGGCTCCTACTAGTTATATATGGAGGTAGGTGTTAATTAAGATGGAATCTGCTCCTCTAAGTAAATAGAGATAAAATCCTATGTTCATTTAATTATTCTTGATGTTTCAAGTTCCTGGCTAGGACAGATAGATTTATTCGTAAAAGAGTTTCGATGAGAAAATCTTTTAATCAAGAACTGGAATTAAAAGAGAACATAATATTCATAGCAAATGGAGTTTGACATAAACCATGACTCACTTGAGTTGGGATTTTGTAACAGAGAGATTCTAGTGCATGGTAACATATGATTATAGGTTCATTTAAGGTAAACCTTATTACTAATTGGGTGGCCATGGCATGCTATGCTAGGTGTTAACCATGGTCTATGAGGTTCATAAAATGATTTAGAGAAATCATTTATGGTAAGAAAGAGTTCTGATGATATTAAGAGTTGATATCATGTCTCATTGCCAATTAGTGATGAGCCTAGTAAGTCACACACATACACAAGTTATCACCTAATTAAATATGATTTAATTAATTAATTAAAGAGTTTAATTGATTAATTAAATAGGTTTGGTTTGTAATTAGTTTGCAAAGTCCCTAGCATGACTTGAAACCAAATCTAGATTATTGGATGTATAATATAAGTTAAATTTATATTTAAAGTGTTTAAATATGAATTTAATTAATGAAAAATTAATTAATAGAGATTAATTAATTAATTTATATTTGATATAAATTAATTAGAAGAAGAAAAATAATTATTTTGGGTTGAGAACTCAAAATTAAGACACAGGGGCATTTTGGTCATTTTTGCAGTGTGACACGTGGCACCATGAGATGGTGACACATGGCATAACACATAAGCTTGCTAAATGTTTTTTAATCATGTAAGATGATTAAAATCAAGATTACATATAGGTTTGACACTTGGCACAATGTGATTGGGTCACTTAAACCTAAAGCTAATCAATGGGTGACATGTGGCAAGGGTTTAATGTGTTAACCTAGCTATTTAAGTGTTGTTATGAGAAAATAAAATACAACCAGCAGCCACACTCCTTGGTCACGCCATTTTGCAGCCCTCCCTCTATTCTTCTTCATCTCTCATCAATTCAAAGAGATTAGCCATCAATCTCTTGAATTAAGAACACTAGAAATTGTTTCTAGTGTCCTGTTTACATATCTAATCTCTTAAAAGGCAGAACTTGAATTTCTAATTAATAGAAAAGGCTTTAGAAGCTGTTCAAGGGCTGCCCATAGGTGTTCTTGGTGTGGACAAGCTAGAGGGACAACATCTGGTGTCCTGAAGACGAATCTCAAAGCGCGAACACTTTGCAAAGGCATCAAGAGGTTAGTGTAATCGTTCTTGATTTAATCTAGGGTTCTAAAATTAATCTGATTAATTTTAAAATCTTAAATGGAAAATACAGATCCAAAAACATATTAAAAGAGTTTTAATATGTTGTTTATTATTGAAATCAAATAGATAAAAATAAATCTTGCATGATGCATGTGACCCTAGGTGAAAATTTTTGAATTCAATGGTATAAACTTGTATTTTTCACGCTTCCGTTCCTTCAATTGGTATCAGAGCCACTATATTTTCCATTTAGATTGTTTATTATATGATTTAATTGTGTGATTTGATCATGAGATGATTGATCCATTGCTAGTTGGATCAAGAGGTGTGGCGGCATGCTTGATGAACTCCAACATGGTGCGCATGGCTTTGGAAGATCATGGTGCACATGGTTGTTATTAAATTCTGCAATTGTTGCATGATGAAAGGTTCATCATATGGCTAATTAAAATGTTTAATTAGGATTTTTAATCACACAATTAAATTATGATTCAAATCAAAAATTTTAAAAATTGTTTGAATGTGATTCAAATCTGAATTTTAAAAGTTGTTTGAATGTGATTCAAATCTGAATTTTTAAAGTTGTTTGAATCATATTTAAATCTGATTTTTTAAAATTGATTGAATAAAATTCAGATCTAATTTTTTAAAAAATGTTTGAATGTGATTCAAATCTGAATTTTTGAAGTTGTTTGAATGTGATTCAAATCTGAATTTTTGAAGTTGTTTGAATGAGATTCAAATCTGAATTTTTAAATTTATTTGAATCATATTCAAATCTGGATTTTTAAGTTGAATATGAGATATTTAATTTAATTTAAGTATGTATGTTTTATTTAATTGTTAAATAGTGATATGCATGATGGAAGATCATGGACTATAAAAGACCAATGTGATTTGTAACACCCTCCCGGTAGCAACTCCGTACATTCTACTGTTCCGGTGACCGGTGTCGGTCCGGACAGCTAGAACGTTCGGAAAAATATTCAAACTAAAGTGAGGAACCATAATTAACTCAAATATTAATAAGAAAAAAATTTAGGAAAAATTTTAAAAAATAAAATACAACCAAGTTAAATGAGCCGGTGCCCTAGCGATGGGTAACCTAGTGAGAAGTTGCGGTTCTCGCAACTAGGAGCCCTAGACCCAGGTAAAAATTCATAAAATAATTTTTGGGACTCCGGAGAAGGGTCATTGAGGTTCCTATGGCATTAGAATGCCAAGAAAATATTTAAAAAAAATTTTCAATCGGTACAGACAATTTTCACCCGTTAAGCCAAACGGAGGGCATTTTGGTCATTTCGCCTTCAGAGACGATTTTTGGCCGACTCATCCAGTTAAGTAAATAATTATTATAACATAAAATATGAATTAATGTTGATGAAAAAAATTAATGTGAAGCTAGTAGAAATGAAAAGAAAAGAAAAATCCATAAAAAGCAAATTATGACATCATTATGATGTCAATTAAAAGTTCCCACCAATTGCATTTAAACAACTATTTAATTAACTAATAAAAGAGACAATAAAGACCAAAGAAATCAAAAAGCCAACAGCCACCTTCATCCTCCCCAAACCAGCCGAAACATTGCCCTAGCACCAAACCTCCATTAACACCTTCAACAAGCTCAATTTCTCTCCTCATTTCACCATAAATCCTCCTATTCCTTTCACTAAAATTCATCCTTGCACCTTGCATAACCTTTTGGCAGCCAAGAAAAGGGAAGGAAGTGAAGTTTAAGCTTGGAAAATTCTACCCTACAAGAGGTTAGTGCACATATATATCTAAAACTCTTTATTTCCATGTTAGAGACTTAAAAAGGAGTAAGAATTTGTAAGCCAAATGAATACAATTTATGTGTATGTTTACCATGAATTTCGGCAGCCCTAAGGAAGGGATAGGGTTGATTGTTTTGATGGACTTAAAGTGGACTAGAGATCATGTTTAAAGCATATATATATGTGGATAGTGAATTAGCTAGTTAATTAAGGCATTTTGTGTGAATCATAATGGGAAATTAGGGTTTTGGGAGTGAAAATTGGACTTGGCTTATGAAATGATTAGTGAACATTCTAATGGTCAATTAGTGACCATTTGAGGTAAGTTAATCATAATTTTAAGTGAACTAGACTGTTACAAACCAAATTAGTAGGCTGCCTAGTGACAGCAGCAGGCAGGCTGTGAGTCCAGCCTGTTTGGACTGCCATATCTTGGGCTGTGTAGGTTCAATTGGTGTTTGGCCAATTGGACATGAAATTAGACATATAATGGCAAAATTTTACTGAAGAAACCATGCCCAAAAGCCCAAAGTAAGTGGACCAAAAGTTGGCCCCAATCTGGATACCCTGCAAGCAGATTCTGCAGAATGACCAAATGACTGTTCATTTGGCCATAACTCACTGTAAAATGGTCCATTTGACCTGAAATTTTACAGCAACAAGATAAGATATAGACAAACAACTTTCATGAAGAAACCTACCCCAAATTATGACCAGAACCTGTCCAACAAGGCACTCACAGTCACTGTTCATTGTACTGTAGATTTGGTAAATTCTACAGTTTTCCAATCCGGCCAGCTGTGGTTCTTGGACCATATCTGGAGCTACAAAACTCCAAATGGAGTGATTTGAAAAAAGAAATTCAACTAGACAAAATAAGGAACAACTTTCATGTTTACCATTTCCTCAAATTTCCACTGTAACAGTCCCTAATGGAACAGTAAATTTATGGTACAAAAACTGAAAATTCTGCCCCTTAGTGCTAAGTTTGGAAATGGATTTGGTGATTAATTCCAACAAGTTTTAAATGCAAAATGTGGTACATTGGGAGTGTTAAAACCAATACACCTATTTTTTATCCAAAAGTCAACATTTTTGTTGATTAATGAAGTGAATAGTAACACCAAAACTTGAAATTCACAAATTGAAGAATTTTAAAGTATCAAATGCCCTAGTATACCTAACAAGATTAGTTTGGATAGTTTGGCATGCCAATAGGGTTCGATTAGCGATCGCACATAGCATTATGCCATTACGTGATTTTATGGCTTTTAGCCATTTTGATATTGTGTTGAGACTTGGCCTCATGCCTAATATTATTCTGACTTGTTATTTGCACACCAGGAGATACATATGTGACCGATGGTATGACGGCCCGAGGTACTTGATACCAAGTGCCAGTTTACCCGTTTATCTTGTCCAGTTGTTCAGTATAGGTTACTTGGGCAACCAAATGAATGAAAATGGACAAAGCTAAAGAAATAAATGAATATAACAAATACAAAACAAATAAGACATATACATTCAATACATATTTATTTTTTACTATTTTCTTTTATTTTATTATTGCACCACTAAGCATCATTGCTTAGCGCGTTGCCTTTGCCACGCATAGGTTCTGGAGATACTGATCGTGAGCCCAGTAGACCGCAGACTGGGTGAGTTCATCCTGCAGCTCTGCATAGTGTCCGTGTCACCTCACCCTCCACAGTGCATTGGTAGGACACTAGATTTCATTTTGATATTTTGTAACTAATTTTTATTTTCTCATATGTAATCGAACTTATGAAATGTATTTTGATGTTCATGTAAATAATGAGAATTGTGTTTGTGAATGGAAAAGTGAATATTTATCTGTGATTTATACATGATTATCACATGAGACGAATGATTGAGAAATGAAATTGAAAAATGTTGAGATTTTGATATTGGAGTTTGGGATTGATTGAATATGAATATTGGAAGTGTTTTTCACAGGTTCCGAAGAACTGTTTTCTCCATTTTTAGCCGGTACTCTGCCGGATTTTCTTTAAAATCTTCGGAACCTCAATAAATTATAATTTTGAAAAATGGCTCAAAGATATTATATTTCACAAGTTATATTCAAAAGCATGATAAAAGTTAATTAAGGTATAATAGAGTGTGCCGGTACACCGTGAGACATTGCTTACTCGGGTATACTGTACACGGGTAAGGGGTGTCACATTTAGTTGTATCAGAGCACAGTTTAGGCATTTCTGGGCCTAGATTGAGTCCATACCATGCATTGCATTTGTAAGAGTCGAGGTGACACTAATGTAGATCTGTTTGTCTTTGTTATTTTGAATAGGATATGGACCCCACGTCACAGAGAGCAGTTGAGGAGGAACTGGAGAGTCATGCTCCACTGCGGCGGTGAGGCGGGGGTATGGGAGGACTCTGCCCGGCTCAAGCAGAGCCTGCTCAGCCTCCACAGGCCATGTTTCATCAAATGGCCAAATTCTTTAAACAAATGGCTGGGGTAATGCCACCACCACCACCACCTCCACAACCGAAATCACACCTGGAAAGATTAAGAAAGTTTGGAGCAGTGGACTTCTTTGGCAAGAGAAAAGATGATTCTGTTGCAGCCGAAAATTGGTTGAACAGAACAGGCAGAGTTCTAAAACAACTCCACTGCACTCCATAGCAAAATCTAGAAGCTGCTGTATCTCTGCTACAAGACGATGCATATGAATGGTGGGATACTGTGTCGATGAAATCTGACCAGAAATAGTAACTTGGGACTTCTTCCTCTCCGAATTTAAGAAGAAATATATGGGTAGTGTATACCTGGAAGAGAGAAGAAGAGAGTTCATTAATCTGAGGCAGAGACATCTGTCAGTGGCTGAGTATGAAAAGGAATTTGTCTGATTAAGCCGCTATGGAAGGGAGATAGTCCCTAATGAAGCTGAAAGGTGCAAGAGATTTGAAGAGGGACTAAATGACAACATAAAGATCATGATCACTGCTTTGGGAATTACCGACTTCACTAGGTTAGTGGAAGCTGCAATAAAGGTTGAAAAGGTAAGAATCAATGAGCAGACTAGAAGGGAAGGACAGCAGAAGAGGGGCCCAGGTCAGTCTAGTTCAGCTCCTGCATCTGGGAAGAGGTTCAAGGGTCCACCTGCACAGAGTTCAGTCAACCACAAGGTCGAGTCGGTCTCGGGGCGGGCCACGATTTACCCCTAGGAGAGGTCGGTCCACACCATCGGTGGGCAGGCTCTCGAGGATGGGGTTCAGGGACTAGCCCGGCATCTTCTGCATGCCCACACCGCTTGTTTGAAAGTGGCACAAGGGAGTGTTGGAGAAATGGCGGTGCTGCTAAGGTGTGGGTCAACAGGCATCGGTTGAAGAAGCGTCACGCAGAACTACTCTGTTGCTCCAACACAAGCGACAGACTGCTCTGCACCATAAAGGGGTAGGAAATCGGCAAATCGGCGGTGGGACCATCACGAGGCACATCGAGCCAGCAGAGAGGCGGATAACGGACCACTGCGAGCTTATGCCATTAGAGCTCGGGAGGAGCAAGATGCCGGACATCATCGAGGTATGTTCTCCTCTACAATACACTGTGCATGCATTGGTGGATCCAGGATCCACCCATTCATACATCTGCATCAACTTACCGTAGAAAGGGGATACTAGTAAGGGAGAGTGACCAAGACATTACGGTCACTAATCCATTGGGCCACGATGTAGTGGTGAACAAAGTATACAAGGGTTGCAGTTAAGGATTGAGGTATGAATTCTTGGCGGACCTAATTGAGTTGCCCTTCTATGAGTTTGGCGTGATTTTGGGAATGGGTGGTTATCACGTCATCGGGCAATAGTTGAATGCAAATTGAAGAGAATTTCTTTAAAAACTTACGAAGGTAATGAGATCACATTGTGGGGAAAGGATGATTTTTGTCCAATGTCATCTCGACCACGATTTGCAAGAAGAATGATGAGAAAAGGTGTGAAGCCTACCTAGCACATGTGGTGGATACTAGGCGAGCTAAGCCAAACACAGTGACATACCCACGATAGAGACTTCCGAAGTATTTCTGAAGAGTTGCTGGTTTGCCACGAGAAAGGAAGTTGAATTTGCTATTGAGACAACTGCAGATGCAGCACCCATTTCCATTGCTCCTTATAGGATGGCACCCACGGAATTGAGGAGTTGAAAACTTCGATTGCAAGAGTTGCTTGATAAGGGGTTCATACGCGATGTGTCACCATGGGGAGCTCGGTCTTGTTTGTAAAGAAAAAGGATGGGACTTTGAGGCTATGTATCGATTCTGGCAGTTGAATAAAGTAGTGTGAAGAACAAATATCCGTTGCCTAGAATTGATGATCTGTTTGATCGGTTGAAGGAAGCAGGAGTATTTTCTAAGATTGATCTCGGATCGAGGATATCATCGATTGAGGGTGAAGGATGTAGATGTGCCCAAGGCGCATTCGGGACCCGTATGGGCATTATGAGTTTACGGTGATGCCCTTTGGCCTAACAAATGCACCAGCGGCATTTATGGACCTTATGAACCGTATCTTCCATCCATACCTAGATCGGTTCGTAGTGGTCTTTATTGATGCTATTACGGTGTATTCCAAGACTAGGAAGAACATGATGAGCATTTGAGGATTGTTTGCAAACCACGAGAGAAAAGAAGCTGTATGCTAAGTTGTCCAAGTGTGACTTTTGGTTGAATGAGATTGCATTCCTTGGACACATAGTGTCAGCTGATGGGATTAGGGTGGATCCCAAGAAAATAGAAGCAGTGATGGAATGGAAGCCTCCCAGGAATACAACTGAGGTCAAAAGCTTCTTGGGGCTAGCTGGGTATTACAGAAGATTCGTGAAGGGATTTTCCTTAATAGCTGCTCCAATGACCAAGTTGTTACACAAGAATGTCAGATTTGACTGGAATGACAAGTGTCAGACCAGTTTTGAGAAGTTGAAGACTATGTTGACAGAGGCACCAGTGTTAACACAGCCAGTGTCAGGAAAGGACTTTGTGGTCTACAGTGATGCCTCTCATAATGGGTTAGGGTGTGTATTGATGCAAGAGGGAAAGGTGGTCGCTTATGCTTCTAGGCAGCTAAGGCCACATGAACAGAATTACCCTACCCATGATCTAGAGCTTGCAGCAATAATCTTCGCACTGAAGATATGGAGGCATTACTTATATGGTGAAAAGTGCTAAATTTACACAGACCATAAAAGTCTAAAATATTTGCCAACTCAGAAGGAGCTCAACCTTAGACAGAGGCGATGGATTGAGTTCCTGAAGGACTATGATTGTGTAATTGACTACCATCCTGGGAAGGCAAATGTAGTTGCTGATGCTTTGAGCAGAAAGTCCATCACAGCTTTGAGATTATTGAATGCCCGTCTAACTTTGATTCGAGATGGAGCTATTTTGGCTGAGTTGCAAGTGAGGCCAAACCTGCTACAGCAGATTTTAGATGGGCAAAAGGCAGATGAAAAGTTAATGGCTATTATGAGCAAAATCCCAGAGGGAGAAGTAACTGACTATGGGGTAAAAGCAGATGGGTGTCTGTATTACAAAAGAAGACTGTGTGTACCAGATAATAGGGAATTGAAGGCCAGTATTCTGAAAGAGGCACACACCAATGTATATGCTATGCACCCAGGAAGTACAAAGATGTATCATGATCTGAAGCTTCAGTATTGCTGGCCTGGTATGAAGAAAGACATAACTGACTATGTGACTAAATGTTTGACATGTCAGCAAGTCAAGGCAAAACATCAAGTTCCATCGGGTTTGCTACAGCCTATACGCATACCTGAATGGGAATGGGATCGGATTACCATGGATTTTGTAAGTGGTCTACCTCTCACCCAGAAAAGACATGATGCAGTATGGGTGATAGTGGATAGATTGACAAAGTCAGCACACTTTCTGCCAGTTAGGACTGACTACTCACTGGAGAAGTTAGCAGAATTGTATATCAGTGAGATAGTTAGACTGCATGGAATTCCACTTTCCATCATATCTGATAGAGACCCAAGGTTTACATCGAGATTTTGGAAGAAGTTGCATGAGTCCTTGGGTACACAACTCCACTTCAGCACAGCTTTCCATCCTCAGACGGATGGGCAATCCGAAAGAGTAATCCAGGTAAACAATTGAACCAATTGAATTAATACAACTATTGAATTAAAATGATAATAATAACATGAAATATATGTCAGGTCCTTGAGGATATGATAAGGAGTTGTGTCATTGAGTTTGAGGGAAGTTGGGATAGATACCTCCCACTGGCAGAATTTGCATACAACAATAGCTACCAAGCTAGTATCCAAATGGCCCCGTATGAAGCACTGTATGGGAGAAAATGTAGAACTCGGTGTCTTTGGACTGAATTGGGTGAAGACAAGCGGTGGGGCGGACACAGTGAAAGCAGGCGAGGAGAAAGTGAAACTAATCAAAGCCAATCTAAAGGTTGCCTCGCAGACGAGAAATCTTATGCACGAAGAGAAAAGAAATAGAATATGCGGTTGGCGACAAAGTGTTCCTCAAGGTGTCACCGTGGAAGAAGGTATTGAGGTTTGGAAGAAAAGGTAAATTAAGCCCTAGGTTCATTGGTCCATATGAAGTCATTGAACGTGTGGGTCCAGTGGCCTATAGGCTAGCTTTACCACTAGAGCTGGACAAGATCCACAATGTGTTCCATGTGTCCATGCTCAGAAGATACCGCTCAGATCCTTCACATGTCATCTCCAGGGAAGAAATTGAAATACAACCAGATTTGACATATGAAGAAGAACCTCTACGGATCCTCGCTCGGGAAGTAAAAGAATTGAGGAACAAGCAGATTCCATTGGTGAAAGTGCTTTGGAGGCACCATAACATCGAGGAGGCAACTTGGGAAAGTGAAGAGACGATGAGGCAACAGTTCCCTCGACTGTTTGCATCGGGTAAATTTCGAGGAGGAAATTTAAATTAAAGGGGAAGAGTTGTAACACCCTCCCGATAGCAACTCCGTACATTCTCTTTGCAGTGACGGTGTCGGTCGGACGCTAGAAACGTTCGGAAAAATATTTAAACTAAAGTGAGGAACCATAATTAACTCAAATATTAATAAGAAAAAAATTTAGGAAAAATTTTAAAAAATAAAATACAACCAAGTTAAATGAGCCGGTGCTCTAGCGATGGGTAACCTAGTGAGAAGTTGCGGTTCTCGCAACTAGGAGCCCTAGACCCGGGTAAAAATTTATAAAATAATTTTTGGGACTCCAGAGAAGGGTCATTGAGGTTCCTATGGCATTAGAATGCCAAGAAAATATTTAAAAAAATTTTTCAATCGGTACAGACAATTTTGACCCGTTAAGCCAAACGGAGGGCATTTTGGTTATTTCGCCTTCAGAGATGATTTTTGGCCGACTTGTCCAGTTAAGTAAATAATTATTATAACATAAAATATGAATTAATGTTGATGAAAAAAATTAATGTAAAGCTAGTAGAAAAGAAAACAAAAGAAAAATCCATAAAAAGCAAATTATGACATCATTATGATGTCAATTAAAAATTCCCACCAATTGCATTTAAACAAATATTTAATTAACTAATAAAAGAGACAATAAAGACCAAAGAAATCAAAAAGCCAACAGCCACCTTCATCCTCCCCAAACCAGCCGAAACATTGCCCTAGCACCAAACCTCCATTAACACCTTCAACAAGCTCAATTTCTCTCCTCCTTTCACCATAAATCCTCCTATTCCTTTCACTAAAATTCATCCTTGCACCTTGCATAACCTTTTGGCAGCCAAGAAAAGGGAAGGAAGTGAAGTTTAAGCTTGGAAAATTCTGCCCTACAAGAGGTTAGTGCACATATATATCTAAAACTCTTTATTTCCATGTTAGAGACTTAAAAAGGAGTAAGAATTTGTAAGCCAAATGAATACAATTTATGTGTATGTTTACCATGAATTTTGGCAGCCCTAAGGAAGGGATAGGGTTGATTGTTTTGATGGACTTAAAGTGGACTAGAGATCATGTTTAAAGCATATATATATGTGGATAGTGAATTAGCTAGTTAATTAAGGCATTTTGTGTGAATCATAATGGGAAATTAGGGTTTTGGGAGTGAAAATTGGACTTGGCTTATGAAATGATTAGTGAACATTCTAATGGTCAATTAGTGACCATTTGAGGTAAGTTAATCATAATTTGAAGTGAACTAGACTGTTACAAACCAAATTGGTAGGCTGCCTAGTGAGTGTGAGGGAGGCTGTGAGTCCAGCCTGTTTGTACTGCCATATCTTGGGCTGTGTAGGTTCAATTGGTGTTTGGCCAATTGGACATGAAATTATACATATAATGGCACAATTTTTCTGAAGAAACTATGCCTAAAAGACCAAAGTAAGTGGACCAAAAGTTGGCCCCAATCTGGATACCCTGCAAGCAGATTCTGTAGAATGACCAAATGAACAGTAACTGTTCATTTAGCCATAACTCACTGTAAAATGGTCCATTTGACCTGAAATTTTTACAGCAACAAGATAAGATATAGAAAAACAACTTTCATGAAGAAACCTACCCCAAATTATGACCAGAACCTGTCCAACAAGGCACTCACAGCCACTGTTCATTGTACTGTAGATTTGGTAATTTCTGCAGTTTTCCAATCCGGCCAGCTGTGGTTTTTGGACCATATTTGGAGCTACAAAACTCCAAATGGAATGATTCAAAAAAATAAATTCAACTAGACAAAATAAGGAACAACTTTCATGTTTACCGTTTCCTCAAATTTCCACTGTAACAGTCCCTAATGGAACAATAAATTTATGGTACAAAAACTGAAAATTCTGCCCCTTAGTGCTAAGTTTGGAAATGGATTTGGTGATTAATTCCAACAAGTTTTAAATGCAAAATGTGGTACATTGGGAGTGTTAAAACCAATACACCTATTTTCTATCCAAAAGTCAAAATTTTTGTTGACTAATGAAGTGAATAGTAACACCAAAACTTGAAATTCACAAATTGAAGAATTTTAAAGTATCAAATTCCCTAGTATACCTAACAAGATTTGTTTGGATAGTTTGGCATGCCAATAGGGTTCAGTTAGCAGTACTGCACATGGCATTATGCCATTCTATGATTTTATGGCTTTTAGCCATTTTGATATTGTGTTGAGACTTGGCCTCGTGCCTAATATTATTCTGACTTGTTACATTTGCCTGCACAAGGAGATACATATGTGACCGATGGTGTGGCGGCGAGTACTTGATACGGTGCGGTTTACCCGTTTATCGATCCGATCGTCGTATAGGTTACTTGGGCAACCAAATGAATGAAAATGGACAAAGTTAAAGAAATAAATGAATATAACAAATAAAAAACAAATAAGACATATACATTCAATCCATATTTATTTTCTGCTATTTTCTTTTATTTTATTATTGCACCACTAAGCATCATTGCTTAGCGCGTTGCCTTTGCCACGCGTAGGTTGAGAATCGATCGTGAGCCCAGTAGACCTTAGGCGGGTGAGTTCATCCTGTGACTCTGCATAGTGTCAGTGACACCTCACCCTCCTGATGCATTGGTAGGACACTAGATTTCATTTTGATATTTTGTAACTAATTTTTATTTTCTCATATATAATCGAACTTATGAAATGTATTTTGATGTTCATGTAAATAATGAGAATTGTGTTTGTGAATGGAAAAGTGAATGTTCATCTGTGATTTATACATGATTATCACATGAGACGATTGATTGAGAAATGAAATTGAAAAATGTTGAGATTTTGATATTGGAGTTTGGGATTGATTGAATATGAATATTAGAAGTGTTTTTCACAGGTTCCGAAGAACTGTTTTCTCCATTTTTAGTCGGTACTCTGCCGGATTTTCTTTAAAATCTTCGGAACCTCAATAAATTATAACTTTGAAAAATGGATCAAAGATATTATATTTCACAAGTTATATTCAAAAGCATGATAAAAGTTAATTAAGGTATAATAGAGTGTGCCGGTACACTGTGTGATATTGCTTACTCGGGTATACTGTACACGGGTAAGGGGTGTCACAAGATTGGATTTATTTCTTTTATGTTTCTTTGGGATTGTAAATTAATTAATTTATTTTAATTTATTTTGGGCATGTATTATTAAGTTTGTAATAATTTTTGGGTTGTAATTTCATTTATTTAAGTTCTTGTAAATTCGCCTTGGTATGCCAAGGATTACTATGTAATATTGGATTGCAAGAAGTTCAAGGAGGTCATGAGCATTGGTGGGACCAGTGGGAGGAATTCAAGATCAAGTGTTGATTATGTACTCCTTCAGCAACTCTTGTAAAATGAATGAATGAAATGCGCCTAGGAATGCCCTGATTCAATTCTTGGTGGCTCAGAATTGAATCCCTTAGAAAGTCCATGATCATACCATATTTACTGCTTATCCATGAATGCATGAGATGTATGGAAATGTATGCAATTATATGATATATGCATGCTAAATGGATAATGTGCAAAGTGAGACCTTAATAGTAATTAGAATGACTATAAAATCTTCCAAACAAATGATTAAGTTGGATATGCTATAATTAAAATAATTATAACATAGGCCCTCCATTGGGGCAATTATTTTAAGAAATTTTAAATAGTTGCATGAGATGCAATTAATTTAAGAGATTTTCTTAAGAATAATTGTTAAGCATGAGATGTTGTAAATATGTAAATGGTTTGGTGGCCAATATTGGATGTACCTGAGGACATTAAAATTATTTACATAATTACTGGCTCAATGGGATCAACTTAACTAATGCAAGATAAGTCAATAATGGATGTACACAGATTTTGAGCATTAGGGGCTAGGTAAAGGATTGAACCTCACATGAGATGTGATGGGAAAAGAGTTGCTCACTTATAGTTTATTGTAATTCCAATAATGGATGTACCTGAGGATGATCAATAGAATTATAAGAATTCAATCACCCACTAGAAATCCATCCAACTATGATTTCCGCTTCCTACTTTGGAAGTGTAGGATTCGCTAAGTTAGTGGGAGGACCAATTTGATTAAAAGACCATAATCATTTTGGTTAATTACATGATACATTTACTAATTAATCTGGTTATTTTCTGCAGTTAATTTTCTGATAAAAATGAGCACAAAACAACCACCACCATCCAATATCCTTGCAAGCATACTTGATCACAATAGGTTGACAGGACCAAATCTGTCTGATTAGCTAAGAAATTTGAAGCTTGTCCTGAACCTTGAACATATAGGATATGTTCTAGATTCAAATGTTCCTGGTCCCTTACCTCCAGAGGCCACACAAGAGGAACATGATACTTTGGACAAGTGGAAGGAGCATGATATGAGAGCTAAGTGTTACATGCTTGCTTCCATGAGTAATGAGTTACAGAGGCAACATGAGAACATGCAGAGTGCGAGTGAGATCCTCCTTCACCTACAAGAGTTGTATGGTGAGCACAGCAGGAATGCTAGGTATGAGATATGTAGACAGCTATTCCGTATGAGGATGTCTGAGGGACAGAATGTTGGGGATCATGTCCACAAGATGATTCGGCTGATTGAGCAGTTGGAACGTCTTGACATCAACATAGATTTCCAACTACAGACGGATTTGATCCTTTAGTCCCTTCCTGAGTCTTTTGGGAATTTTGTGACAAATTTTCATATGACTAAACAGGAATGCACCTTAGCTGATTTACTCAACATGCTGGTTATTGCCCAAAAGAATATGCCAGGCAATAAAGGGAAAGAGGTAGCTTTGGTTGCATCTTCTTCTGCTGGAAAGTCCAACAAGAAGAAGCGCAATAAGAAAAAGAAACCTTAGATTCCTGGTCCTTCCAAGAAAATAGCTAAACAGAAAAAGAATACTAAAGCTGATGGAGGCAAAGGAAAGTGTTTCCAATGCTAAAAGGATGGGCACTTGAAAAGGAACTGCCCAGAGTATCTTGCTTCTCTGAAGGACAAGAAGGATACACCTTCGGAAGGTATGTCCATATCTTGTTATTTAGATTCTGATGATACTCATAGTTCATCTACAGCTTGGGTTTTAGATACTGGTGCCAGTTCTCACATTTCTAATGATATGCAGGAACTAGTAAACAGTAGCAGCTTGGGTTCTCAAGATATTAGAGTTCGGATTGGCAATGGCTCAACTGTCGAAGCTTTAGCCATAGGATCTAAATCTTTTTACATGTTTGGACATGTTCTGTGTTTGGATAATATTTTATGTGTACCTGATGCTTTTAAGAACATCATTTCTATATCTAGTTTGACTAGAAATGGCTATGAATTTCAGTTCACTGATGATGTTTGCAATATTTATTTTGGAAATAAATATGTTGGTTCGGGTTATATGAATGATGGTCTTTATTATTTGGATAATAATGACAAACACAAATTGAATGCAAGTGATCTAAATGAATGCAATGCCATGGTGAAAACAACTCAAGTTCAAAATATATTTGGCACTTAAGATTATATCATATTGCAGAAGATAGGATTGTAAAATTGGAGAAAATGGGGATTCTATCCTCATTGGGCTCTGAGCCTACTCCAACTTGTGAATCTTTCCTTCAGGGTAAAATGACTAGATCACCCTTTGTTGGACAAGGGCTAAGAGCTGAAAATATTTTGGAGCTAATACATAGTGATGTATGTGGTCCATTTAAAGAAATGGCTAGAGGGGGTTTTCATTATTTTATTACCTGTCTTGATGATAAATCAAGGTTTGGGTATTTGTATTTGATGAAATACAAACATGAATCTTTTGAAAAGTTCAAAGAATTTAAATCAAGTAAAAATCAAGCAGGAAAGAATATTAAAGCTCTTCGACCGGATCGTGGAGGTGAATATTTGAGTCTTGAATTTGATGAATACTTGAGAGAGCATGGCATTGTTTCTCGGTGACTCCTCCAGAACGCATACGGTGAATGGTGTATCTGAAAGGAGAAATCGTACCCTATTGGATATGGTACGTAGTATGATGAGCTCTACTGATATGCCAATCTTCTTTTGGGGATTTGCATTAGAATCAGCTTTGTATATTCTGAATAGGATTCCATCAAAATCAGTTTTTTCCACACCTTATGAGATATGGCATGGAAGAAAACCAAGTCTTAAGCATGTTAAGATTTGGGGTTGTCCAGCTTATATCAAAAAGCTGAACACTGATAAATTGGAGACCGGATCGAGAAAAGGTCGATTTGTTGGATATCCAAAAGATAGTTTTGGATATTATTTTTATTTGCCTACTTCACGAAAGGTTGTGATAAGTAGAGATGCCACATTTCTTGAACAACAGTTTGTTCAAGAAGGAGGCAAAGGAAGGCAAATAGAGTTAGAATTGGAGAATTCTGACCAACCAACAGATCAGATGGATATAGATCCATCTAGTCAACCAATACCAGTTGTTGAAACAACTACACTGTTCCTCATAGAACAACCAGGGTATCTCACCCACCAGTGAGATATGGTTTTCTTCATGAAGAAGAACAAGAGTTGTCTACTCATGAAGAAGTAGATCATGGAGATGATCCACTTACCTATGAAGAAGCTATATCAGATATAGACTCTTCAAAATGGATTGATGCTATGAAATCCGAGATTGATTCCATGTATAAGAATCAAGTTTGGGATCTTGTTGACCCACCAGAAGGTATTATACCTATAGGGAACAAATGGGTTTTCAAAAAGAAAATTGGTTCTGATGGAAAGGTAGAGACCTATAAGGCAAGGCTAGTAGCGAAAGGGTTTCGCCAAAGGCAAGGAATCGACTATGAGGAGACTTTCTTGCATGTTGCCATGCTTAAATCAATTAGGATTTTATTAGCAATAGCTGCATACTTTGATTATGAGATTTGGCAGATGGATGTCAAAACAGCTTTTCTCAATGGATACATTGAAGAAAACATTTTCATGGAACAACCTAGGGGATTTGAATCCCAAGATAGTTCAAAGGTATGCAAGCTAAAGCGATCCATTTATGGGTTGAAACAAGCTTCGAGGAGTTGGAACATCCGTTTTGATGAAGCCATTAAATCCTTTGGTTTTATCAAAAATGAGGATGAGCCATGTGTATATAAGAAGGTTAGTGACAGTGCTATCACTTTCCTTGTCTTATATGTGGATGACATACTGTTGATGGGTAATGACACAGGTATGTTGACGACTATAAAGGTATGGTTGTCAAATACATTCTCCATGAAAGACTTAGGGGAGACAACCTATATTCTTGGAATTCACATCTATAGAGATAGAGCGAAAAGAATAATTGGTTTATACAAAGTCTATACTTGGAAAAGGTGTTAAAGAGGTTTAACATGCTTGATTCCAAGAGAGGATTGTTACCAGTGAGACATGGTATCCATGTTTCTAAAGAGATGTCTCCAAAGACACCTGAAGAAAGAGATAAGATGGCCAGGATTCCATATGCTTTGGCTATTGGAAGTTTAATGTATGCAATGTTATGTACTAGGCCGGATATCGCATATGCTGTTAGTTTGACTAGCAAGTATCAATCCAATCCAGGTTTGGATCACTGGATAGCTGTCAAGAATATTCTTAAGTACTTGAGAAGAACTGAGGATTTATTCTTGATTTATGGAGGTTGAGACTTGCAATTGGATGGTTATACTGATTCTAATTTCCAATCAGATATCGATGATAGAAAGTCTACCTCTGGATATGTGTTCATTTGTAATGGAGGTGCAGTCAGTTGGAAGAGTTCCAAACAGACCACGACTGCAGATTCCACTACAAAGGCTGAGTATATTCTTTGCATCGGATCTTTGCAAAGGAAGTCTATTTGGATAAAGAAGTTCGTGCAGAACTTACAGTAGTTCCTTCCATTGAGTCGAGTTCCACTACCTTTGTGACAATAATGGAGCAGTCATACAGGCTAAGGAACCAAGGTCTCACCAGAAATCCAAACACATAGAAAGGCGCTACCACATTATTAGAGAAATTGTTGAGCGAGGCGATGTAGCCATGCAGAAAATAGCATCAGCTGAAAATCCAGCTAATCCATTCACTAAGCCTATGTCACAGACTCAGTTAGACCTACATCTTGAGAAGATAGGTCTAAGATATTATAATGAATGGCTCTAGTGCTAGTGGGAGATTGTTAGTAGTATGCCCTAGAGCATATCATTTAGTATGTATCTTGTACATATTTTTATTAATAAAGGCAGTTCCACTGTTCCGTTTACATAATATCTGTATGTGTCATAGACAAGTTCCATTGATATGTTGTTAGAAATATTAGTCTTAAGTTGTTAAGAATATGAGTGACAATATTTTTAGCACAGTATCATAAATAGGTTCACAATCGAGGATACATCATAATAAGGACATGACTTATCGAGAAAGATTGTATTCATGTTTGTTCCCAAGTTATTTATATGAGATATAAATAAGATGGAATGGTGAGTCTCATGCCATATAACAAACATGATAGGCACTTATAAATGATAAGTAGGTGAACGGTGACACTTATGACAAGCACATGGAGTTTACTCTTGTCAATGTTTTGTCATAAATCATATCGATCCATATAATCTTTAGACTGAGATAGCACAGTTATCTTGTATATAGGTAGTTTGAGTTTGATATTGCTTTCATACTTGTCTGTATGGGTATATGGGCACGTGTTGGCTCCTACTAGTTATATATGGAGGTAGGTGTTGATCAAGATGGAATCTATTCCTCTAAGTAAATAGAGATAAAATTCTATGTTCATTTAATTGTTCTTGATGTTTCAAGTTCCTGGCAGACAGATAGATTTATTCGAGAAAGAGTTTACGATGAGAAAATCTTTTAATCAAGAACTGGAATTAAAAGAGAACATAATATTCATAGCAAATGGAGTTTGACATAAACCATGACTCGGCTTGAGTTGGGATTTTATGCGGAGAGATTCTAGTGCATGGTAACATATGATTATAGGTTCATTTAAGGTAAACCTTATTACTAATTGGGTGGCCATGGCATGCTATGCTAGGTGTTAACCATGGTCTATGAGGTTCATAAAATGATTTAGAGAAATCATTTATGGTAAGAAAGAGTTCTGATGATATTAAGAGTTGATATCATGTCTCATTGCCAATTAGTGATGAGCCTAGTAAGTCACACACATACACAAGTTATCACCTAATTAAATATGATTTAATTAATTAATTAAAGAGTTTAATTGATTAATTAAATATGTTTGGTTTGCAATTAGTTTGCAAAGTCCCTAGCATGACTTGAAACCAAATCTAGATTATTGGATGTATAATATAAGTTAAATTTATATTTAAAGTGTTTAAATATGAATTTAATTAATGAGAAATTAATTAATAGAGATAAATTAATTAATTTATATTTGATATAAATTAATTAGAAGAAGAAAAATAATTATTTTGGGTTGAGAACTCAAAATTAAGACACAGGGGTATTTTGGTCATTTTTGCAGTGTGACACGTGGCACCATGAGATGGTGACACATGGCATAACACATAAGCTTGCCAAATGTTTTTTAATCATGTAAGATGATTAAAATCAAGATTACATATAGGTTTGACACTTGGCACAATGTGATTGGGTCACTTAAACCTAGAGCTAATCAAAGGGTGACATGTGGTAAGGGTTTAATGTGTTAACCTAGCTATTTAAGTGTTGTTATGAGAAAATAAAATACAACCAGCAGCCACACTCCTTGGTCATGCCATTTTGCAGCCCTCCCTCTATTCTTCTTCATCTCTCATCAATTCAAAGAGATTAGCCATCAATCTCTAGAATTAAGAACACTAGAAATTGTTTCTAGTGTCCTGTTTACATCTCTAATCTCTTAAAAGGCAGAACTTGAATTTCTAATTAATAGAAAAGGCTTTAGAAGCTGTTCAAGGGCTGCCATAGGTGTTCTTGGTGTGGACAAGCTAGAGGGACAACATCTAGTGTCCTGAAGATGAATCTCAAAGGCGCAGACACGCTGCAATGCATCAAGAGGTTAGTGTAATCATTCTTGATTTAATCTAGGGTTCTAAAATTAATCTGATTAATTTTAAAATCTTAAATGGCAAACACAGATCCAAAAACATATTAAAAGAGTTTTAATATGTTGTTTATCATTAAAATTAAATAGATAAAAATAAATCTTGCATGATACATGTGACCCTAGGTGAAAATTTTTGAATTCAATGGTATAAACTTGTGTTTTTCACGCTTCCGTTCCTTTAATTGGGCCACTGGAGCCTGTTTTAATTGTGGAGGCAGGGGCCATCTTGCTAAAGACTGCACTAGTGCTCCTAGATACTGTCTAGCTCCTACATCGCGAAGGATCCATTGAGTCACCTTCCAGTTCACAACTTTGTTGGCAGAGGAAGAGGCAGAGGTAGAGGCACTGCTTCTAGCAGTCATGGTACGGTTGGTCAGTCAGCACAAAGAAGTGCTTCAGCCAGAGTTTACACGATGAGACAATGAGAAGAGGCTGAGACTTCTGATGTTGTAGCCGGTATATTCTCTATCTATGATCAAGAAGTATTTGTGCTGTTTGATCCAGGTTCAACCCATTCATATGTTAGTGCTATCATAGTCAGTTCAGTTGCTGTTCCATGTGTCCAAATGGGTTTTGAAGTGCTAGTAACTAGTCCGTTAGGACAAGAGGTCTGGGTCAACAGAATTTATAGGGATTGTCCTTTGGTGATCCAAAGACACACTTTTTTGTCTGATTTGATTGAAATGCCCTTCAGAGATTATAATATTATCTTGAGCATGGATTAGTTAGCCAGGCATCACGCCATGATTGACTGTAAACTGAAGACAGTCACTTTTGGTCTTCCTCTATACGATGATGTGGTAATACATGGGGAGAGACATTTACGGCCATCAAACATCATTTCGGCTACACTAGCTAGAAAAATGATCGGAAAGGGGTGTGAAGCATACTTGGCACATGTGATAGACACCCAAGTGGGGAGTCTAGCACTAAGAGACATCCCTACTGTATGTGACTTTTCGGATGTGTTTCCTGATGAATTACCAGGATTACCTCCAAAAAGATAGGTGCAGTTTGAAATTGATGTTATGCCTGGTGTGGACCCAATCTCTATAACACCATATAGAATGGCACCTGCAGAATTGAAAGAGTTGAAAGTGCAGTTGCAAGAGTTGCTTAACAAGGGCTGCTTGACAAGGGCTTTATCCGCCCTAGTGTGTCACCTTGGGGAGCGCTAGTGTTGTTTGTAAAGAAGAAGGATGGCACTCTCCACTTATGTATTGATTATCGGCAGTTGAATAAGGTGATAATAAAGAATAGATATCCATACCCCGCATTGATGACTTGTTTAATCAGTTGAGGGGTGCAGCTGTGTTCTCCAAAATTGACCTGAGATCAGGTTATTATCAGCTGAAAGTACAAGAGCAGAGTATTCCTAAAACTGCCTTCAGAAACCGCTATGGCCATTATGAGTTTTTGGTCATGCCATTCGAGTTAACTAATGCTCCGGCTGCTTTTATGGATTTGATGAACACTATCTTCAGACCATACCTCGACCAGTTTGTTATGGTATTCATTGATGATATATTGGTCTATTCGAGGAGTGCAGAAGAGCATGATAGACATCTACGGATTCTACTACAGACTTTGAGGGAGAAACAGCTATATGCCAAATTGTCGAAGTGTGAATTTTCGCTGAAGGAAATATCTTTCTTGGGGCATGTAGTATCAGAAGAGGGCATCAAGGTAGTGAAGGAACAGAAGCGTGAAAAACACAAGTTTATACCATTGAATTCAAGAATTTTCACTTAGGGTCACATGCATCATGCAAGATTTATTTTTATCTATTTGATTTCAATGATAAAAAACATATTAAAACTCTTTTAATATGTTTTTGGATTTGTATTTGCCATTTAAGATTTTAAAATTAATCAGATTAATTTTAGAACCCTAGATTAAATCAAGAACGATTACACTAACCTCTTGATGCCTTTGCAGTGTCTGCGCCTTTGAGATTCGTCTTCAGGACACCAGATGTTGTCCCTCTAGCTTGTCCACACCAAGAACACCTATGGCAGCCCTTGAATAGCTTCTAAAGCTTTTTCTATTAATTAGAAAATCAAGTTATGCCTTTTTAAGAGATTAAAGATGTAAACAGGACACTAGAAACAATTTCTAGTGTTCTTAATTCAAGAGATTGATGGCTAATCTCTTTGAATTGATAAGAGATGAAGAAGAAGAGATGAAAACCCTCAAAGTGGCGTGACAAAGGTGTGTGGCTGCTGGTTGTGTTTTATTTTTCTCATAACAACACTTAAATAGCTAGGTTAACACATTAAACCCTTGCCACATGTCACCCTTTGATTAGCTCTAGGTTTAAGTGACCCAATCACATTGTGCCAAGTGTCAAACCTATATTTAATCTTGATTTTAATCATCTTACATGATTAAAAAACATTTGGAAAGCTTATGTGTAATCCCATGTGTCACCATCTCATGGTGCCACGTGTCACACTGTGAAATGACCAAAATGCCCCTATGTCTTAATTTTGAGTTCTCAACCCAAAATAATTATTTTTCTTCTTCTAATTAATTTATATCAAATATAAATTAATTAATTAATCTCTATTAATTAATTTCTCATTAATTAAATTCATATTTAAACACTTTAAATATAAATTTAACTTATATTATACATCCAATAATCTAGATTTGGTTTCAAGTCATGCTAGGGACTTTGCAATTTAATTGCAAACCAAACCTATTTAATTAATCAATTAAACTCTTTAATTAATTAATTAAATCATCTTTAAATAGGTGATAACTTGTGTATGTGTGTGACTTACTAGGCTCATCACTAATTGGCAATGAGACATGATATCAACTCTTAATATCATCAGAACTCTTTCTTACCATAAATGATTTCTCTAAATCATTTTATGCACCTCATAGACCATGGTTAACACCTAGCATAGCATGCCATGGCCACCCAATTAGTAATAAGGTTTACCTTAAATGAACCTATAATCATATGTTACCATGCACTAGAATCTCTCTTACAAAATCCCAACTCAAGTGGAGTCATGGTTTATGTCAAACTCCATTTGCTATGAATATTATGTTCTCTTTTAATTCCAGTTCTTGATTAAAAGATTTTCTCATCGTAAACTCTTTTCCGAATAAATCTATCTGTCTGGCCAGAACTTGAAACATCAAGAACAATTAAATGAACATAGGATTTTATCTCTATTTACTTAGAGGAGCAGATTCCATCTTGATCAACACCTACCTCCATATATAACTAGTAGAGCCAACACATGCCCATATACCCATACACAAGACAAGTATGAAAGCGATATCAAACTCAAACTACCTATATACAAGATAACTGCTATCTCAGTCTAAAGATTATATGCCGATATGATTTATGACAAAACATTGACAAGAGTAAAACTCCATGTGCTTGTCATAAGTGTCACTGGTTGGCCTACTTATCATTTATAAGTGCCTATCATGTTTGTTATATGGCATGAGACTCACCATTCCATCTTATTTATATCTCATATAAATAACTTGGGAACAAACATGAATACAATCTTTACGGATAAGTTATGTACTTATTATGAAGTATCCTAGAGTGTGAACCTATTAATGATACTTTGTTCTAGAAATATTGTCACTCATATTCTTAACAAATTAAGAATAATATTTCTAACAAAATATCAATGGACATTTTCTATTAAACATAAATATATTATGTAAACGTAAAAGTGGAAATGCCTTTATTAATAAAAATATGTACAAGATACATACTAAATGATATGCTCTAGGGCATACTACTAACAATCTCCCACTAGCCTTAGAGCCATTCATTACAATATCTTAGACCTATCTTCTCAAGATGTCGATCTAATCAGTGCGTGACATAGGCTTAGTGAATGGATCACTGGATTTTTGGTCACCGATGTTATTTTTTCTGCATGGCTATATCTGGCCAACTATATCTCGATAATGTGGTAGTGCCTTTCTATGTGTTTGGATTTTGGGTGAGACCTTAGTTCCTTGCTCAGTGTATGCTCCATTGTTGTCACAATGTAGTGGGCTGCGACTCAATGGAAGGAACTCTTGTAAGTTCTCGAACTTCTTTATCCAAACTTCCTTTGACATCGATGCGAATATACTCACTCTGTAGTGGAATCTGCAATGTGCTCTGTTTGGAACTCTTCCAACTTACTGCACCTCCATTATAAATGAACACATATCAAGAGGTAGACTTTCTATCATCGATATCTGATTGGAAATCAGAATCAGTATAACCATCCAATTGCAAGTCTCCACCTCCATAAATCAAGAATAAATCCTTAGTTCTTCTCAAGTACTTAAGGATATTCTTGAAGCTATCGATGTTCCAAACACGGATTGGATTGATACCTGCTAGCCAAACTAACAGCATATGCGATATCCGGCCTAGTACACAACATTGCATACATTAAACTTCCAATAGCCGAAGCATATGGAATCCTGGCCATCTTATCTCTTTCTTCCAGTGTCTTTGGAGAAATCTCTTTAGAAAGATGGATACCATGTCTCACTGGTAATAATCCTCTCTTGGAATCAAGCATGTTAAACCTCTTTAACACCTTTTCCAAGTATAGACTTTGGGATAAACCAATTATTCTTTTCGCTCTATCTCTATAGATGCAAATCCCAAGAATATAGGTTGCCTCCCCTAAGTCTTTCGTGGAGAATGTATTTGACAATCATACCTTTATAGTCGTCAACATACCTGTGTCATTACCCATCAACAGTATGTCATCCACATATAAGACAAGGAAAGTGATAGTACCGTCACTAACCTTCTTATAGACACATGGCTCATCCTCATTTTTGATAAAACCAAAGGATTTAATGGCTTCATCAAAATGGATGTTCCAACTCCTCGAAGCTTGTTTCAACCCATAAATAGATCGCTTTAGCTTGCATACCT
This sequence comes from Hevea brasiliensis, assembly GCF_030052815.1. Taxonomy (NCBI): domain Eukaryota; kingdom Viridiplantae; phylum Streptophyta; class Magnoliopsida; order Malpighiales; family Euphorbiaceae; genus Hevea; species Hevea brasiliensis. The sequence goes on along the minus strand of NW_026614619.1, from coordinate 489,243 downwards.
TGGAACCATCTTGGGATTCAAATCCCTTAGGTTGTTCCATGAAAATGTTTTCTTCAATGTATCAATTGAGAAAAGCTGTTTTGACATCCATCTGCCAAATCTCATAATCATAGTATGCAGCTATTGCTAATAAAATCCTAATTGATTTAAGCATGGCAATAGGCGAGAAAGTCTCCTCATAGTCAATTCCTTGCCTTTGGCGAAACCCTTTCGCTACTAGCCTTGCCTTATAGGTCTCTACCTTTCCATCAGAACCAATTTTCTTCTTGAAAACCCATTTGTTCCCTACAATACCTTGGTGGGTCAACAAGATCCCAAACTTAATTCTTATACCTGGAATCAATCTCGGATTTCATAGCTTCAATCCATTTTGAAGAGTCTATATCTGATATAGCTTCTTCATAGGTAAGTGGATCATCCCCATGATCTACTTCTTCATGAGTAGACAACTCTTGTTCTTCTTCATGAAGAAAACCATATCTCACTGGTGGGTGAGATACCCTGGTTGTTCTACGAGGAACAGTGTAGATGTTTCATCAACGGTATTGGTTGACTAGATGGATCTATATCCATCGATCTATTGGTGGGAATTCTCCAATTCTAACTCTATTTGCCTTCCTTTGCCTCCTTCTTGAACAAACCGTTGTTCAAGAAATGTGGCATCTCTACTTATAACAACCTTTTGTGAAGTAGGCAAATAAAATAATATCCAAAACTATCTTTTGGATATCCAACAAATCGACCTTTTCGATCGGTCTCCAATTTATCGATGTTCGACTTTTGATATATTGGACAACCCCAAATCTTAACATGCTTAAGACTTGGTTTTCTTCCATGCCATGTCTCATAAGGTGTGGAAGAAAGCGATTTTGATGGAATCTATTCGGAATATACAAAGTCGATTCTAATGCAAATCCCCAAAGAAGATTGACATATCGATAGCTCATCATACTACGTACCATATCCAATAGGTACGATTTCTCCTTCGGATACACCATTTAGTTATGGCGTTCTGGAGGAGTCGGTTGAGAAACAATGCCATGCTCTCTCAAGTATTCATCAAATTCAAGACTCAAATATTCACCTCCACGACGATCGAAGAGCTTTAATACTCTTTCCTGTTTGATTTTCTACTTCAGATTTAAATTCTTTGATCTTTTCAAAGGATTCATGTTTGTATTTCATCAAATACAAATACTCAAATCTTGATTTATCATCAGTAAAGGTAATAAAATAATGAAAGCCCCCTCTAGTCATTTCTTTAAATGGACCACATACATCACTATGTATTAGCTCCAAAATATTTTCAGCTCTTAGCCCTTGTCCAACAAAGGGTGATCTAGTCATTTTGCCACAAGGCAAGATTCACAAGTTGGAGTAGGCTCAGAGCCCAATGAGGATAGAATCCCCATTTTCTCCAATTTTGCAATCCTATCTTCTGCAACATGACATAACCTTAAGTGCCAAATATATTTTGAACTTGAGTTGGTTTTCACCATGGCATTGCATTCTTTTAGATTACTCTCTTGATTGGAAACACTTTCATCGGCAATGGAAACACTTTCCTGTTGGCAATGGAAACACTTTCCTATTGGCAGTGGAAACACTTTCCTTTGCCTTTGTCAGCTTTGGTTTTCCCTTTCTGTTTAGCTATTTTCTTGGAAGGACCAGGAATCTGAAGTTTCTTTTTCTTATTGCCCTTCTTCTTGTTGAACTTTCCAGCAGAAGAAGATGCAACCAAAGCTACCCCTTTTCCTTTATTGCCTGGCATATTCTTTTGGGCAAGAACCAGCATGTTGAGTAAACCAGCTAAGGTGCATTCCTGTTTAGTCATATGGAAATTTGTCACAAAATTTCCAAAGACTCAGGAAGGATGAAGGATCAAATCCGTCGTAGTTGGAAATCCATGTTGAAGTCAAGATGTTCCAAGCTGCTCAATCAGTGAATCATCTTGTGGACATGATACCCATCATTCTGTCCCTTAGTCATCCTCATACGGAATAGCTGTATAGATATCTCATACATAGCATTCCTACTGTGCTAACCATACAACTCTTGTAGGTGAAGGAGGATATCACTAGCACTTTGCATGTTCTCATGTTGCTTCGTAACTCATTACTCATGGAAGCAAGCATGTAACACTTAGCTCTCATATCATGCTCCTTCCACTTGTCCAAAGTTTCATGTTCCTCTTGTGTGGCCTGCGGAGGTAAGGGACCAGGAACATTTGAATCTAGAACATATCCTATATGTTCAAGGTTCAGACAAGTTTCAAATTTCTTAGCCAATCGATTGCATTAGGTCTGTCAACCTATTATGATCAAGTTTGCTTGTAAGGATATTGGATGGTGGTGGTTGTTTTGTGCTAATTTTATCAGAAAATTAACTGCAGAAAATAACCAGATTAATTAGTAAATGTATCATGTAATTAACCAAAATGATTATGGTCTTTTAATCAAATTGGTCCTCCCACTAACTTAGCGAATCCTACACTTCCAAAGTAGAAAACGGAAATCCTAGTTGGATGGATTTCTAGTGGGTGATTGAATTCTTATAATTCTATTGATCATCCTCAGGTACATCCATTATTGGAATTACAATAAACTATAAGTGAGCAACTCCTTGCCCATCACATCTCATGTGAGGTTCAATCCTTTACCTAGCCCCTAATGCTCAAAATCTCAGGTACATCCATTATTGACTTGTCTTGCATTAGTTAAGTTCAACCCATTGAGCCAGTAATTATGCAAATAATTTTAATGTCCTCAGGTACATCCAATATTGGCCACTAAACCATTTACATATTTACAATATCTCATGCTTAACAATTATTCTTAAGAAAATCTCTTAAATTAATTGCATCTCATGCAACTATTTAAAATTTCTTAAAATAATTGCCCCAATGGAGGGCCTATGTTATAATTACTTTAATTATAGCATTTCCAACTTAATCATTTGTTTGGAAGATTTTATGGTCATTCTTATTACTATTAAGGTCTCACTTTGCACATTATCCATTCAGCATGCATCTATCATATAATTGCATACATTCCCATACATCTCATGCATTCATGGATAAGCAGTAAATATGGTATGATCATGGACTTTCTAAGGATTCAGTGCGAGCCACCAAGAATTGAATGCCAGAAGAGTCCATGATCATACCATATTACTAACTTATCCATAATTATGAGATATAGAGAGTATATATACGATATATGACTGTAATCAGACATATAATAAGAGAATGTTTCCTCCTCTTCAAATATCGATCAGAGTGAAAGTATATGTTAAGTAATTATAACCAAGCCCACCGACAAAGAGACAGTATTTAGAAATTTCTAAATGAACCATGAATACATGGTAAGCTCTTAAGAAATATTGTTAAGCATGTAAATGCGGCGAACAAGTATTTGCACGAAATCTTGGCTGTGGTGAGCAACTAATACAGACAAGTCATTCATGGTGTACTGAGCGCTAGGTAAAGATTGAACCTCGCGTGAATAATGACTGCATTCCAGATGTACTGAATGATCAACAAACCTCGCGTCACTAACAAATCCGCTCAACAGCGTTTTCTTCCCGGAAGTGCCGCGAGATGAGGTATTTGATTATGATACATTACTAATTGGCGGTTATTTCTGCGATTCTGCGATAGCCACCACCATCAACTGCTTGTCGCAATGCGGACAATACGGTGGCTTGCGAAACTGTCTGAACAGCGAACATATGAGATATCTCTGGGTGGCTACCGCAGAGAGGAAGCAGAACATGAAGCTTTTGAACGAAATGAAGAATGACGAGTAATGTTTGTGCTGCTTCCAGTAATATGATTCTGAAGCAACATGAAGAACATGCGAGAAATATGATAACCATGCATGGTGCTGCAGCAATCTTGGAAACATGAGATATCACGAAGCGACTGCGCCCGTGGTGTCTGTTGGGATCATGTCCACAGATGATTGTGGCTAATTGGCGATTGGAACATCTTGACTTTAACATGGATTTCCAACTACGAGTACATTTGATCCTTGATCCTTCTGAGTCTTTTGGGAATTTTATGACAAATTTCCATATGACTAGCGAGAATGCACCTTAGCTAGTTTACTCAACATGCTGTTATTGCCCAAAAGAATATGCGGCAATAAAGGAAAAGGGTAGCTTTGGTTGCATCTTCTGTTTGGAAAGTCCAACAAGAGAAGGGCAATAAAAGAAATCTTGATTCTGGTCCTTCTAAGAAAATAGCTAAGCAGAAGGAGAGTGAAGGCGAAAGTGTTCCCAGCGAGAAAGTGTTTCCATTGCCAATGAAGAAAGTGTTTCCATTGCGATGAAAGTGTTTCCAGCAACAGTAACAATCTAAATGAATGCAATGCCATGGTGAAAACCAACTCAAGTTCAAAATATATTTGGCATAAGGTTATGTCATGTTTCTGGAAGATAGGATTGCAAAATTGGAGAAAATGGGATTCTATCCTCATTGGGCTCTGAGCCTACTCAACTTGTGAATCTTGCCTTGAGGCAAAATGGCTAGATCACCCTTTGTTGGACAAGGGCTAAGAGTGAAAATATTTTGGAGCTAATACATAGTGATGTATGTAGTCCATTTAAAGAAATGGCTAGAGGGCTTTCATTATTTTATACCTTTCTTGATGATAAATCAAGGTTGGGGTATTTGTATTTGATGAAATACAAACATGAATCTTTTGAAAGGTTCCAAGAATTTAAATCTGAAGTAGAAAATCAAGCCGGCAAGAGTATTACAGCTCTTGATCGGATCGTGGAGGTGAATATTTGATCTTGAATTTGATGAATACTTGAAGAGCATGGCATTGTTTCTCGGTGACTCCTCCGAGCGCATACGGTGAATGGTGTATCTGAAAGGAGAAATCGTACCCTATTGGATATAGTGCGTAGTATGATGAGCTATCTTGATATGCCAATCTTCTTTTGAGGATTTGCATTAGAATCGACTTTGTATATTGAATAGGATTCCATCAAAATCAGTTTCTTCCACACCTTATGAGATATGGCATGGAAGAAAACCAAGTCTTAAGCATGTTAAGATTTGGGGTTGTCGACTTATATCAAAAAGTGAACAACGATAAATTGGAGACCAGATCGGAAAAGTCGATTTGTTGGATATCAAAGATAGTTTTGGATATTATTTTATTTGCCTACTTCACAAGGTTGTGATAAGTAGAGATGCCACATTTCTTGAACAACGGTTTGTTCAAGAAGGAGGCAAAGGAAGCAAATAGAGTTAGAATTGGAGAATTACGACCAACCAGCGGATCGGATGGATATAGATCCATCTAGTCAACCTATACAGTTGATGAAACATCTCTTTGTTCCTCGTAGAACAACCGGGTATCTCACCCACCGGTGAGATATGGTTTTCTTCATGAAGAAGAACAAGAGTTGTCTACTCATGAAGAAGTAGATCATGGAGATGATCCACTTACCTATGAAGAAGCTATATCGGATATAGACTCTTCAAAATGGATTGATGCTATGAAATCGAGATTGATTCCATGTATAAGAATCAAGTTTGGGATCTTGTTGACCCACAGAAGGTATTGTACCTATAGGGAACAAATGGGTTTTCAAGAAGAAAATTGGTTACGATGGAAGGTAGAGACCTATAAGGCAAGGCTAGTAGCGAAAGGGTTTAGCCAAGGCAGGAATCGACTATGAGAGACTTTCTGCTTTGTTGCCATGCTTAAATCAATTAGGATTTTATTAGCAATGTGCATACTATGATTATGAGATTTGGCGGATGGATGTCAAGCGACTTTTCTCAATGGATACATTGAAGAAAACATTTTCATGGAACAACCTAAAGGATTTGAATCCCAAGATGGTTCCAAGGTATGCAAGCTAAGCGATCCATTTATGGGTTGAAACAAGCTTGAGGAGTTGGAACATCCGTTTTGATGAAGCCATTAAATCCTTTGGTTTTATCAAAAATGAGGATGAGCCATGTGTATATAAGAAGGTTAGTGGCAGAGTTATCGCTTTCCTTGTCTTATATGTGGATGACATCTTGTTGATGGGTAATGACACGGGTATGTTGGCGACTATAAAGGTATGGTTGTCAAATACATTCTCCATGAAAGACTTAGGGAGGCAACCTATATTCTTGGGATTCGCATCTATAGAGATAGGCGAAAAGAATAATTGGTTTATCCCAAAGTCTATACTTGGAAAAGGTGTTAAGAGGTTTAACATGCTTGATTCAAGAGAGGATTATTACAGTGAGACATGGTATCCATCTTTCTAAAGAGATGTCTCCAAAGACACTGAAGAAAGAGATAAGATGGCGAGGATTCCATATGCTTGGCTATTGGAAGTTTAATGTATGCAATGTTGTGTACTAGGCGGATATCGCATATCTTTATTAGTTTGACTAGCGGTATCAATCCAATCGAGGTTTGGAACAACTGGATAGGTATCGAGAATATCCTTAAGTACTTGAGAAGAACTAAGGATTTATTCTTGATTTATGGAAGTGGAGACTTGCAATTGGATGGTTATCTGATTACGATTTCCAATCGGATATCGATGATAGAAAGTCTACCTCTGGATATGTGTTCATTTGTAATGGAGTGCGATCGGTTGGAAGAGTTCCAAGCGAGCACATTGCGATTCCACTCTGAGTGAGTATATTCTTTGCATCGAGATCTTTGCAAAGGAAGGCTATTTGGATAAAGAAGTTCGTGTGAGAACTTACGGTAGTTCCTTCCATTGAGTCGTGGTTCCACTACCTTGTGACAACAATGGAGCGATCATCTGAGCTAAGGAACTAAGGTCTCACCCAAAATCCAAACACATAGAAAGGCACTACCACATTATCGGAGATATAGTTGGGCAAGCGATATAGCCATGCGAGAAAAATAACATCATTTGAAAAATCGGTGATCCATTCACTAAGCCTATGTCACAAACTCAGTTAGATGACATCTTGAGAAGATGGGTCTAAGATATTGTAATGAATGGCTCTAGTGCTAGTGGGAGATTGTTAGTAGTATGCCTAGAGCATATCATTTAGTATGTATCTTGTACATATTTTTATTAATAAAGGCATTTCCACTTTTAGTTTACATAATATATTTATGTGTAATAGAAAAGGTCCATTGATATTTTGTTAGAAATATTATTCTTAAGTTATTAAGAATATGAGTGACAATATTTCTAGCACAAAGTATCATAAATAGGTTCACAATCGAGGATACTTCATAATAAGGACATGTCTTATAGAGAAAGATTGTATTCATGTTTGTTCCCTAGTTATGTATATGAGATATAAATAAGATTGAATGGTGAGTCTCATGCCATATAACAAACATGATAGGCACTTATAAATGATAAGTAGGCGAACCGGTGACACTTATGACAAGCACATGGAGTTTACTCTTGTCGATGTTTTGTCATAAATCATATCGATGCATATAATCTTTAGACACGAGATATACGATTATCTTGTATATAGGTAGTTTGAGTTTGATCTGCTTTCATACTTGTCTTGTGTATGGGTATATGGGCATGTGTTGGCTCCTACTAGTTATATATGAGGTAGGTGTTGATAAAGATCGAATCTGTTCCTCTAAGTAAATAGAGATAAAATCCTATGTTCATTTAATTGTTCTTGATGTTTCAAGTTCTGGCGGAGACAGATAGATTTATTGAGAAAAGAGTTTACGATGAGAAAATCTTTTTAATCAAGAAGCTGGAATTAAAGAGAACATAATATTCATAGCAAATGGAGTTTGACATAAACCATGACTCGGCTTGAGTTGGGATTTTATGTGAGAGAGATTCTAGTGCATGGTAACATATGATTATAGGTTCATTTAAGGTAAATCTTATTACTAATTGGGTGGCCATGGCATGCTATGCTAGGTATTAACCATGGTATATGAGGTTCATAAAATGATTTAGAGAAATCATTTATGGTAAGAAAGAGTTTTGATGATATTAAGAGTTGATATCATGTCTCATTGCCAATTAGTGATGAGCCTAGTAAGTCACACACATACACAAGTTATCACCTATTTAAATATGATTTAATTAATTAATTAAAGAGTTTAATTGATTAATTAAATAGGTTTAGTTTGCAATTAAATTGCAAAGTCCTTAGCATGACTTGAAACCAAATCTAGATTATTGGATGTATAATATAAGTTAAATTTATATTTAAAGTGTTTAAATATAAATTTAATTAATGAGAAATTAATTAATAGAGATTAATTAATTAATTTATATTTGATATAAATTAATTAGAAGAAGAAAAATAATTATTTTGGGTTGAGAACTCAAAATTAAGACACGGGGGCATTTTGATCATTTTGCAGTGTGACACGTGGCACCATGAGATGGTGACACATGGGATTACATAAGCTTGCCAAATGTTTTTAATCATGTAAGATGATTAAAATCAAGATTAAATATAGGTTTGACACTTGGCACAATGTGATTGGGTCACTTAAACCTAGAGCTAATCAAAGGGTGACATGTGGCAAGGGTTTAATGTGTTAACCTAACTATTTAAGTGTTGTTATGAAAAATAAAACACAACCAGCAGCCACACTCCTTTGTCACGCCACTTTGAGGTTTTTCATCTCTTCTTCTTCATCTCTTATCAATTCAAAGAGATTAGCCATCAATCTATTGAATTAAGAACACTAGAAATTGTTTATAGTGTACTGTTTACATCTCTAATCTCTTAAAAGGCAGAACTTGATTTTCTAATTAATAGAAAAGCTTTAGAAGCTATTCAAGGGCTGCCATAGGTGTTCTTGGTGTGGACAAGCTAGAGGACAACATCGGTGTCACGAAGGCGAATCTCAAAGCGCGGACAGCTGCGGTGCATCAAGAGGTTAGTGTAATCGTTCTTGATTTAATCTAGGGTTCTAAAATTAATCGATTAATTTTAAAATCTTAAATAGCAAATACAGATCCAAAAACATATTAAAAGAGTTTTAATATGTTGTTTATCATTAAATCAAATAGATAAAAATAAATCTTGCATGATGCATGTGACCTAGGTGAAAATTTTTGAATTCAATGGTATAAACTTGTGTTTTCAACTTAGTTCCTTCACTACCTGATGCCCTCTTACGTGCTACATGCCCCAAGAAAGATGTTTCCTTCATGAAGAGTCACTTAAATTTGGCATATAGTGTTTATGACCAGTAGAGAATCCGTGATATCTATCATGCTCTTACGCACTCTCGAATAGACCAATATATCATCAATGAATACCATAACAAAGCTGGTGCCGAGGTATGAATTAGAAGATAGTGTTCATCAAATCCATAAAAGCAGCCGGGCATTAGTTGCTTTCGAATGGCATGACCAAAAACTCAATGGCCATAGCGGTTTCTGAATGAGTTTTAGAGTCACTCTTACTCTTGTACTTTAAATTTTGATAATAACTGATCTAGAGGTCAATTTTGGAGAACAGTACACCCCTCAGTGATTAAACAGAATCAGGTATGGATATCTATTCTTTAATGTACCTTATTCCATTGTGATAATCAATACATAAGTGATGCCATCAACTGCTAACTTTACACAAACAACACTAGCGCTCCCCGAGGTGACTATGAGGCGGATAAAGCCGCGTGACCCTTGTTAAGCAACTCTTGCAATTTGCACTTCCAACTCTTTCAGTGCGAGGTGCCATTTCTATATGGTGTTATAGAGATTGGGTCCACACGATCATAACATCAATTTCATTTGCACCTATCTTTTTGGAAATCACGTAATTCATCAGTACATCAAAATCCCATCTGATAAGGGATGTCTCTTGATCATAGACCGCCCAGGTGTCACTCATGTGCCGTGCTCTTACACACTTCCAGATCATTTTCTAGCTAGTATGGCGAAATATTTGATGGCATCAATGTCTCTCCCATGTATTACCACATCGCCATTATAGAGGAAGACCAGTGGTATCTTGGTTCTGATCAATCATAGGCGTGATACAGCTAACCATCCATATCAAGATAATATTATAATCTACGAAGGGCATTTCAATCCATTGAGACAAAAGTGTGTCTTTGGATCGCAAGGACCAATCCTATAAAGTCTGGTGACCAGACCTCTTGGCTCTCAACGGACTAGATTACTGCTAACCCCATTTGGGCCATGGAGCGACATTGAGAAGCCCGGCCTTATTAACTAACACTATGAATGGGTTTGAACACGGATCAAGCGACGCAATACTTCTTGATCCTGGGTAGAATATGCATTTTGTAGCAGCAAATCTCATTATCTTCTCATTGTCTCATCATTGTAAACTGCGGCTGAAGCACTTCTGCTGTCTTGTGTAGCATTACCATGACTGCTTTAGAAGGCGATTGCCTGCACCTCGCACTCCATACGCAGCGGTTGTAGACCACGGAAGCGGGACTGCGAATGGATCAGCCTGCGATCGTAGGAGCCCATAGACGGTAAGAGCACTGCGTGATCTTTGCAAGATAGCCTGCCTCGCAATTAACGAGCTCGAGTGGCCCGATTAAAGAGCGGAGCGTAACCACAAGTTTATACCATTGAATTCAAGAAATTTTCACTGGGTCGCATATATCATGCAAGATTTGTTTATCTATTTAATTTTTAATGATAAACAACATGTCAAAACTCTTTTAATATGTTTTGGATCTATGTTTACCATTAAAAATTTTAAAATTAATCGGTGTTCGTTTTTAGAACCACTAGATTAAAATCAGAATGATTACCCAACACACTCCAGTGCATTGACGTGCCACCTTTTTGGGTCTCATCTGCCGGGGCGGACTCTGATGTGTCATGTTGCTTGTCCCTCTGCTTGTCACACCAAGAGGCACCTGGCACAGCCATGCAGACCCAGCACACTAAGGCACTTTACTAGCCAATTTTGAAGTTAAGTTACTTTTCTTTTAAAGGTAGCGGAGTGCTTCAGGACCACTAGAAACAATTTTAGTGTTCTTAGTCCCAGGGTGAGTGAAAACAGTCTCTGCTGGGATTGATGAGAGATGAAGAGAAGAATAGAGGAGGGCTGCAGAAATAGCTTGACCAGGGTGTGCTGCTGGATTGTATTTATTTTTCTCATGCTGAGCATAAATAGCTAGGTCATTAAGTCACTTAAACCCTATGCCATATGTCACCATCAAATTGCATCTTATTTTTTTAATTGACTTAATCTCATTAAGCCCAGTGTCAAAGCTAGACTTAATCTTGACTTTGATCATCTTACATGATAGGAAAATAAATGGCAAACTTATATGGTGCCATGTGTCACCATCTCATGGTGCCACATGTCACCATGTGAAATGACCAAATTACCCTTAAGTTATAATTTTGAGTTCTCAACCCAAAATTATTATTTCTCCTCTTCTAATCAATTTATATCAATATAAATCAATTAATCTCTATTAATTAATTTCTCACAATTAAATTCATATTTAAACACTTTAAATATAAATTTAACTTATAATATACATCTAATAACCTAGATTTGTTTTCAAGCAATGCTAGGGACTTTGCAATCTCATTGCAAACCAAACCTAATTAATTAATTAGTTAAACTCTTTAATTATCAATTAAATCACATTTTACTTGGTGATTATCTTGTGTATGTGTGAGTGACACACTAGGCTCATCACTAATTGGCAATGAGATATGATATTAACTCTTAATATTATCAGAACTTTTTCTTACCATAAATGATATCTCTAAATCATCTTAGGCATATCATAGACCATGGTTGACACCTAGAATAGCATGCCATGCCCACCCAACTAGTAATAAGGAATACCTTAAATGAACCTATAATCATATGTTACCATGCACTAGAATCTCTCTATTACAAAATCCCAATTCGATCTGGAGTCATGGTTTATGTTAAATCCCATTTACTATGAATATTATGTTCTCTTTTAATTTAGTTCTTGATTAATTAGATTTTCTTGTCAGAAACTCTTTTCTGACTAAATCTGTCTGTCCTGGCCAGGAACTTGAAACATCAAGAACAATTAAATGAACATAGGATTTTATCCCTATTTACTTAGGATAACAGATTCCATCTTGATCAACACCTACCTCCATATATAACTAGTAGGAGCTAACACATGCCTATATACCCATACACAGTACAAGTATGAAAGCAGTATCAAACTCAAATCACCTATATAGAAGATAATTGTGTTATCTTAGGTCTAAAGATTATATGCATTGATATGATATACGACAATGTATTGACAAGAGTAAACTTCATGTGCTTGTCATATGCGTTACTGGTTCGGCCTACTTATCATGTATAAGTGCCTATCATGTTTGTTATATGGCATGAGGCTCACCATTCCATCTTATTTATATCTCATATAAATACCTTGGGAACAAATATGAATACAATCTTTCTGGATAAGTCATGTCCTGTGTGAAACATCCTCGATTGTGAACCAATTTATGATACTTTGTGCTAGAAATACTGTCACTCATATTCTTAACAACTTAAGAATAGAATTTCTAACAAAATATCAATGGACTTTTTCTATTACACATGAATACATTATGTAAATGGAAAAGTGAAATTGCATTTTATTAATAAAATATGTACAAGATACATACTAAATGATATGCTCTAGGACATACTACTAACAATCTCCCACTACCACTAGAGCCATTCATTACAATATCTTAGACCCATCTTCTCAATATATCAGTCTAACTGAGCTTGTTATATAGGCTTCGTGAATGGATCAACTGGATTTTCAGCTGATCGTATTTTCTGTATGGCTATATTGCCTCGCCCAACTATCTCTCTGATAATGTGGTAGCACCTTTCTATGTGTTTGGATTTCTGGTGAGACCGGGGTTCCTTAGCCTGCATGACAACTCCATTGTTGTCACTATAGAGAGGAACTACTGAATCAATGAAAGGAACTACTACAAGTTCTAACATGAACTTCTTTATCCAAACAGCCTCTTTTGTAGCATCTGAAGTAGCAATATACTCAGCCTCTATAGTGGAATCAGCAGTCGTACTCTGTTTGGAACTCTTCCAACTAACTCCACCTCCATTACAAATAAACACAAACCTAGAGGTAGACTTTCTATCATTGATATCTGATTGGAAATCAGAATCAGTATAACCATCCAATTGTAAGTCACCACTTTCATAAATCAAGAATAAATCCTTAGTTCTTCTCAAGTACTTAAGGATAATCTTGACAGCTATCTAGTGTTCCAAACCTAGATTGGATTGAAACCTGCTAGTCAAACTAACAGCATGTACAATATCTGGCTTAGTACATATCATTGCATACATCAAACTTCCAATAGCCGAAGCATATGAAATCCTGGCCATTTTATCTCTTTCTTCAGGTGTCTTTGGAGACATCTCTTTAGAAAGGTGGATACCATATCTTGCTGGTAACAATCCTCTCTTGGAATAAAGCATGTTAAACATCTTTAACACTTTTTCTAAGTATAAACTTTGGGATAAACCAATTATTCTTTTCGCTCTATCTTTATAGATGCAAATTCCAAGAATATAGGTTGCCTCCCCTAAGTCTTTCATGGAGAATGTATTTGACAACTATACCTTGACAGTTGTTAACATACCTATGACATTACCTATTAACAGAATGTCATCTATATATAAGACAAGGAAAGTGATAGCACTATCACTAACCTTCTTATATACACATGGCTCATCCATATTTTTTATAAAACCAAATGACTTAATGGCTTCATCAAAACGGATGTTCCAACTCCTCGAAGCTTGTTTCAACCCATAAATGGATCGCTTTAGCTGGCACACCTTGGAACCATCATGGGATTCAAAACCCCTTGTTTGTTCCATGAAAATGTTTTCTTCAATGTATCCATTGAGAAAAGCTGTTTTGACATCCATCTGCCAAATCTCATAATCATAGTATGCAACTATTGCTAATAGAATCCTAATTGATTTAAGCATGGCAACAGGCGAGAAAGTCTCCTCATAGTCGATTCCTTGCCTTTAGCAAAACCCTTTCACTACTAGCCTTGCTTTATAGGCCTCTACCTTTCCATCAAAACCAATTTTCTTCTTGAAAACCCATTTATTCGCTATAGGTATAATACCTTCAGATGGGTCAACAAGGTCCCAAACTTAGTTCTTATGCATTGAATCAATTTTGGATTTCATAGATTTTGAAGAGTCTATATCTGATATAGCTTCTTCATAGGTAAGTGGATCATCTCCATGATCTACTTCTTCATGAGTAAACAACTGTTGTTTACCTTCATAAAGAAAACCATATCTCACTGGTGGTGAGATATCCTAGTTGATCTGCGAGGAATTACTGTAGATGTTTCAGCAATAGGTGTAGGTTGACTAAATGGATCAATATCCATTTGATTTGTTGGTTGGTCAGAATTCTCCAATTCTAACTCTTTTTGCCTTTCTTTGCCTCCTTCTTGAATAAATAGTTGTTCAAGAAATATGGCATCTCTGCTTACCACAACCTTTTGTGATGTAGGCAAATCAAAATAATATCTAAAACTTTCTTTTGGATATCCAACAAATCTACCTTTTTCTGACCTAGTTTCCAATTTATCAGCGTTCAGCTTTTTGATATAAGCTGGACAACCCCAAATCTTAACATGCTTAAGACTTGGTTTTCTTCCATGCCATATCTCATAAGGTGTGTGTAGAAAGAGATGTAGAAAGAGATGATTCTCATTGATTTCAATTAATCTGTACATGGGTATTTATATACAATTGATTCCTATAATTGTGTTATACTAACTAGGAAGAAATCCTAAATAAGAAATCCTAAATAGGAATACGTAATACGAATATACACGTAAATAATATAATGATTGACTTTCCATAACACTCCCCCTCAAGTTGGAGCATAGATGTTAATCATGCCCAACTTGTTACAAATGTAGTCAATCCTAGCTCCATTCAGAGCTTTTGTGAAAATATCTCCTAACTGCTCTCCAGTTTTGATATGTCCTGTTGAGATGATCTGTTGTTGAATTTTTTCACGAACAAAGTGACAATCAATCTCAATATGTTTGGTCCGCTCATGAAATACCGGATTAGAAGCAATATGGAGAGCAGCTTGATTATCACACCACAATTTCGCAGTTGGGGGTCTTAAAACTGTCTCATCTAGTAATTGAAATATCCACATTACCTCACATACCGATTGTGCCATGGCTCGTATTCGGATTCAAAGACTAGATCGAGAAACTACACTCGCTTGCTTTTCCAAGACACCAAATTTCCTCTAACAAAAACGCAATATCCAAAGAGTTGACCTCCTATCAACCTTAGATCCAGCCCAATGACATCGAAAAACATTCAACATTCAAATGCCCATGATTACCATATAACAAACCTCTTCCCGAGCTCCTTCAGATAGCACAAGATTTGTCCCAAGGCTTCCCAATGAGCAACAGTTGGGGAAGACATAAACCGACTTACCACACTAACGGCATAAGCAATATCAGACGAGTGACGAAGGTAGTTCAATTTTCCTACCAATCTCCTCAGATTCTCTGGATCTTCAAACAACTCACTATCCTCGCTATGCTTGTAAATTTGGAGTCATTGGTGCACTACAAGGCTTAGCACCTAATTTTCTGTCTCTCAATAGATCGATGACATATTTTCTTTGAGACAAGAAAATACCCTTCTTACTTCTCATAACTTCAATACCCAAAAATACTTTAATAATCCCAAGTCTTTGGTCCAAACTGGGTTTGGAGGAAGGTTTTAAGAGATGAAATACCCAGAGTCACTCCCGGTGATGATAATGTCATCCACATAGACTACTGTGAGAATTAGACCACCTCGATTGCCTATAAAATACTGAGTGATCACACTTACTCTTTTGCTTACCAAATTCCTGTACTGCTTCACTGAATCTCCCAAACCAGGCCCTAGGACTTTGTTTCAAGCCATAAAGAGACTTCCGAAGCCTACAAACTTTACCCAACTCTCGTTGAGCAACAAACCCAGGTGGTTGCTCCATATACACCTCCTCCTGAAGATCACCATGAAGGAAAGCATTCTTGACATCCAATTGGTGCAGGGGCCAATCATATGTAGCTGCTAAAGAGATAAATAAGCTAATGTAAGTAAGTTTAGCTACAGGAGAAAAAGTGTCGAGTAATCAACCCCATATGTCTGAGCATATCCTTTGCTACAAGGCGTGCTTTTAACCTAGCCACGTAACCATCAGATTTACCTCATCAGAATACCCATTTGCAACCAATAGCTTTCTTACCAAGTAAAGGCAACAGCTCCCATGTACCATTAGCATCTAAAGCCTCCATTTCTTCTTTCATAGCAAAGACACACCAGATGAGACAAAGGCCTCACCAACAAGATTAGGGATAGGAACAGAGTCTAAAGAAGTAACAAAACACCGAGAACAAGAAGACAATTGATTATAAGAAACAAAAGAAGAGATAGGGTAAGTACATGAACGTTTACCTTTACGAAGAGCAATGGGTAAATCTAGATCAGAATCATGATCGATGAGGTACAGTGATCTCCCAACGAAGTAGCTGGTGGAGGATCCGAGTCGAATCTCCAATCTCCGAATAAACATGAACAACGGGAGGCCGAGTAGGTCTAGAGACGTAAGAAACAGCCGTGAGAGAGGACTAGACATTGATTGGGCAAGATATATTAAGATATCATCCTCCTCCCTGCACTCTCATACACAGATGATTGAGAAAAAATGGAGTGGACTCAAAAAATGTGACATCTGCAGAAACAAGATAACGATTAAGAGTAGGAGAGAAACAATGGTACCCTTTTTGAATCCGGGAGTACCCAAGGAAGACACATTTGAGAGACTTTGGATCCAATTTAGTAACCTGTGGATGAACATCATGCACAAAACAAGTACAACCAAAAATACAGGTTCAACAGAAACAAAGATTTTGTAGGGAACAAAGCGGTATAAGGAATATCCCCATTAAGGATGTAAGACGGCATACGATTGATCAAAACATGCCGCAGAAATTGCATCCGCCCAAAAGTGTTTAGGAACTTTCATCCAAAAAGAAGAGCACGAGTTACCTCGTGAAGATGCCGATTTTTTCTTTCGCCACGCCATTTTGGGATGGGGTATCCACACAGAAGACGATGAAGAATGCCATTTTGTGTCATGTAAGATGAAATTGTGTCAAAAATATTCTTTAGCATTGTCACTTCTTAATATGCGCACGTAAATATTAAATTGAGTTTTGATTTCATTACAAAAGGCACAAAGATAGAAAACAACTCGTAACGATTCTTCATTAAATATAACCAGTAACACGAGTAATCATCAACAAAAGTAACAAAATAACGAAATCCAGCTTTAGAAGTAATGAACAAGGACCCCAAACATCGAATGAACTAACTCAAAAGGGGATGAAGCCCGCTTATTGACTCTAGACACGTAAGGCAAACGATGATGTTTTCCAAACCGACACGACTCACATTCTAGATCGATAAAGATCAAATCGAGGACACAACTTCAACATGGTAGACAAAGAAGGATGACACAATATACAATAAGCTTCAAGAGGTGTTACTGATCGAGCAAACAAGCGACCGCGGTACATGATTTTCCAGAATGTAGAGACCACCTGACTCACGTCCTCTACCAATAATCTGCTTCGTCGTAAGATCCTGAAACAAACACTGATCAGGAAAAAAGGAAATAGAACAATTTAAGGTACGAGTAAGTTTACTAAAATAAAGTAGATTAAAAGAGAAATTTGGTAGAAACAAAAAAGATGAAAAAGAAATTGACGGTCGGATTCAGCCTAACCCATGACACAAGAAGTAGAACCATCAGCTAAAGTAACAGTAGAGGAAGTGGGATTAGACTGAAAAGCAGATAGAAGACTAGAATTACCTGTCATGTGATCTGTTGCACCAGAATCAATAACCCATTTGGATGAGGAAGACACAAGGCATGTAGTGGATTTACCTGACTCAGCGATCGCAGTGATAGGGGAACTGGTAGGCTTTAGAGATGCCTGATACTGGGAAAACTGTGCAAAATCTTCTGCAGATACCAAAACAGTTTTCTCAGAGGAAGATACCGTAGAATCCTCTGCTGCCATATTTGCCATCTGTGATCGCTGATTTTTCCTCTGAAGCTGCGGACAATTATATTTTGTATGGCCAGGCTCATGACAATAATAACAAATGACTCCTCTTGAGTCCGGATTAGAACTAGCCTCTCCATTACGCTGATTACTTTGCTGTAATTCCTCCTCTACTTCCTCTTCTATTACCCTGTTGTCCATTTGGATTACGGCTAATAAGAGCACTACTGGCAGGCTGTGAAGATTGGGTACTCTCTGTACGAAGGACCCGTGTGAATGTTTCATGCAAAGAGGAAATCTCAGAACTGGAAAGAATCTGAGATTTAGCAGTCTCATACTCTGAAGGAAGGCCTGCAAGAAAACTCATAACTTGTTGCTCGTTGGGCTCTTGAACTTTCACATCATAACTAAAAGGCAACAATACATTAAGTTCCTCATATAGCCGTTTAAAATCCATAAAATAAGCCGTGAGAGACTTATTCTCTTTCTCAGGACGGTAGAATGCCTTACAAACATCATAAATACGGGAGATATTCCCTTTACCGTAATACGAAAATCTAAGTAATCCATCAATTCTTTAACAAATTCACGTGATTAATTAAACTAATTACCTCACCGTGAATCGAGTTCAAGTCGTAAAAACAACCGAGGCCCTCCCTTAGCCAAGTTTGTTGTGTATCATCGAGGTGGATCTTTAGTAAGGTGATCATCCTTATCAATGCTACGCAAATAGACCCTAACAGCCTTACTCCACCTGTAATTTGAACCATTAAGTTTGTGTTCGTGATCTTAGTCATCATCTAATCACATCGAAATAACATTCTTATTGTCCGCCATTTGTTGAGACAAAGAAACTAATCAAACGCTAATCCAAAGTGCCGACAAAGAACAAAATAATCCAAAATCACAAATCAAGTAAATACAAATAGGATCCGAGAGCCAAACCTCGAAGTCCTTTAATGGTGTAATCGGATCGAACAAAGACATGCTGGTGGAATGAGGAGATTGAGGCGACGGGCAATGTTGATCGGAATCAAAACGCCGGCCGGGCGCCAAGGTCTCTCCTGAGCTGGGTGGTGAGAACAAATAGTCACCCTAGATGGCCTGCTCTGATACCATGTAGAAAGAGATGTAGAAAGAGATGATTCTCATTGATTTCAATTAATCTGTACATGGGTATTTATATACAATTGATTCCTATAATTGTGTTATACTAACTAGGAAGAAATCCTAAATAAGAAATCCTAAATAGGAATACAGAATACAGAATATACACAGAAATAATATAATGATTGACTTTCCATAACAGTGTGGAAGAAACTGATTTTGATTGAATCCTATTCAGAATATGCAAAGCTGATTCTAATGCAAATCCCTGAAAAGATATTGGCATGCCAGTATAGCTCATCATACTACGTACCATATCTAATAGGGTATGATTTCTCCTTTCAGATACACCATTCAACTGTGGCATTCCTGGAGGAGTCAGCTGGGAAACAATGCTATGCTCTTTCAAGTATACATCAAATTCAAAACTTAAGTATTCACCTCCATAATCTGATCGAAGAGTTTTAATACTTTTTCCTGTTTGATTTTCTACTTCAGATTTAAATTCTTTGAACTTTTTAAAGGACTCATGTTTGGATTTCATCAAATACAAATAACCAATCCTTGATTTAACATCAGTAAAGATAATAAAGTAATGAAAACCGCCTCTAGCCATTTCCTTAAGTGGACCACATACATCACTATGTATTAGCTCTAAAATATTTTCAGCTCCCAGTCCTTGTCCAATAAAGGGTGGTCTAGTCATTTTTCCTTGAAGGCAGGATTCACAAGTTGGAATAGGTTCAGAACCCAATGAGGATTAGATCCCCATTTTCTCCAATTTTGCAATCCTATCTTCTACAACATGACCTAATCTTAAGTGTCAAATAAATTTTAAACTTGAGTTGATTGTTATCATGGCATTACATTCATTTAGATTGATTGCATTCAATTTGTGTTTATGATTATTATCCAAATAATAAAGACCATCATGCATATAACCCGAGCCAACATATTTATTTCCAAAATAAAAATTACAAACATCATTTGTAAACTGAAATTCATAACCATTTCTAGTCAAACTAGATATAGAAATGATGTTCTTAAAAGCATCTGGTACATACAAAATATTATTCAAACACAAAACATGTCCACACATATAAAAAGATTTAAATCCTATGGCTAAAGCTTTAATAGTTGAGCCATCGCCAATCCTAAGTCTAACATCTCTAGCATGCAAGCTGCTACTATTTGCTAGTTCCTGCATATCATAAGAAATGTGAGAACTGGCATTAGTATCTAAAACCCAACTGTAGATGAATTATGAGCATCATCAGCATCTAAATAATAAGATATGGACATACCTTCTGAAGGTATATCCTTCTTGTCCTTCAGAGAAGCAAGATACTCTGGGCAATTCCTTTTCCAGTGCCCATCCTTCTGACAGTGGAAACACTTTCCTTTGCCTCCATCAGCTTTGGTCTTCCCTTTCTGTTTGGCTATCTTCTTGGAAGGTCCTGGAACTTGAGGTTTCTTATTCTTATTGCCCTTCTTCTTCTTGGACTTTCCAATAGAATAAGATGCAATCAAAGCTACCTCTTTTCCTTTATTAGTCTTTTGGGCAATAACAAGCATGTTAAGTAAACCAGCCAAGGTGTATTCCTGCTTAGTCATATGAAAATTTATCACAAAATTTCCAAAATGACTCAGGTATAGACTGAAGGATCAAATCCCTCTGCAGTTGGAAATCCATGTCAAAGTCAAGATGTTCCAGCTGCTCTATAAGCTGAATCATCTTGTGGACATGATCCCCAACATCCTATCCCTTAGACATCCTCAATCGAAATAACTGCCTAGATATCTCATGCCTAGCATTCCTGCTATGCTCACCATACAAGTCTTACAAGTGAAGGAGGATCTCACTTGCATTTTGCATATTTTCATGCTGCTTCTGTAACTCATTACTCATAGAACCAAGCATGTAATATTTGGATCTCATATCATGCTCCTTCCACTTGTCTAAAGTGTCATGTTCCTCTTGAGTGGCCTCTGGAGGTAAGGGACTAGGAACCTTTGAGTCTAAAACATATGCAATACGTTCTAAGTTCAGGACAAGTTTTAAATTTCTTAGCCAATCAAAAAGATTAGGTCCCGTCAACCTATTGTGATCAAGTATGCTCGCAAGGATATTGGATGGTGATGGTTATTGTGTGCTCATTATTATTAGAAAATTAACTATAGAAAATAACTAGATTAATTAGTAAATGTATCAAGTAATTAACCAAAATGATTATGGTCTTTTAATAAAATTGGTCCTCCCACTAACTTGGCGAATCCTACACTTCCAAAATAGGAAACGAAAATCCTAGTTAGATGGATTTCTAGTGGGTGATTGAATTCTTATAGTCTGATTGATCATCCTCAGGCACATCCATTATTGGAATTACAATAAACTATAAGTGAGCAACTCCTTGCCCATTACATCTCATGTGAGGTTCAATAATTTATCTAGCCCCTAATGCTTAAAATCTTAGGCACATCCATCATTGATTTATCTTGCATTAGTTAAGTTGATCCCATTAAGCCAGTAAACATGCAAATAATTTTAATGTCCTTAGGCACATCCATTATTGGCCATCAACTATTTACATATTTACAACATCTCATGCTTAATAATTATTTTTAAGAAAATCTCTAAAATTAATGTATCACATGCAAGTATTTAAAATTTCTTAAAATAATTGCCTCAATAGAGGGCCCATGATATAATTACTTTAATTATACCATTTTCAACTTAATCATTTGTTTGGAAGATTTAGTAGTTGGCTTAATTACTATTATAGTCTCACTTTGCACATTATCCAATTAGCATGCATATATCATATACTTGCATACATTCCCATACATCTCATGCATACATGGATAAACAATTAATTTGCTATGATCATGGACTTTCTAAGGGATTCAATTCTGAGCCACCAAGAATTGAATCAGGGCATTCCTAGGTATATTTCATTCATTCATTTTACAAAAGTTGCTGAAGGAATACATAATCAACACTTGATCTTGATTTCCTCCCACTAGTTCCACCAATGCTCTTGACCTCCTTGATCTTCTTGCAATCCAATTACATTGTAATCCTTGGCATACCAAGGCGAAGTTACAAGATCATGGACTTTAAAGTCCTCAAATAAATAAAATTACAACCTAAAATTATTACAACATTTATAATACCTGCCACTAAAATAAAATTAATTATTTTACAACCCAAAGAAAATAAAAGAAATAAATTCAATCACTTTGGTCTTTTATTGTCCATGATCATCCATCATGCATATTAAAATTTAACAATTAAATAAAACATACATACTAAAAAATTAAATTGAATATCACATATTCAACTAAAAAATTCAGATTTGAATCTCATTCAAACAAATTTAAATTTAGAAACCCTTTCCAAATTTAATACCTTGAAAATAATTTTTCAAAAATTAATTGTGTGATTAAAATTCCTAATTAAACAATTTAATTAGGTATGGGCTTAATTGTCACACCCTACTCCCCTATAAGATGTAACATGATCCCGTAGTATACCTAATGAATTACCGTACTTCGCCTACCGATAATCCATTAAATATACTACAAGGGATTTTAAAACAATTTTCATGAAATTTAAATCATCGATTAAAATCTGGTGTTATAAAATTTTTTTCAAAATTTCGGCAAAGTGTCGGTTGTATTTTGAGAAAACAGTTCTTCAAAACCTGCAAAAAACACACTTCCAATATGTTTTCTCAAATATAACTTCAATAACTTCATTTGAGCCCATAATTCAAATCTCAATAATCAAATCAATCTCCTCATAAAAGAAACATCTCATTGATTACAAGACTCAAAATTAATATTACAAAACCATTCAGATAACTGAAATCCCAAATTTACATATACAATAATTTACATTTAATTACATACCAAAATATTTTACAAGAGTTTTTATATAACTGCTTAAATAATTTACATACGTATTATTACATGCATGCATCAAAACTTATGTACATGGGTATATCTATGATATACCTGGAGCTGATCTGAATGTGTCTTCAAAGAAACTTACTCACTGCTCTATGCTCTTCTTACCTGCGACAGCATACAAAGCTATCGCTGAGTGGTGAACTCAGTGGTGCACAACTATAATTTAAAACATAGTACAATATACATTGACAAAATTTACAGCAAATAATTTGGAAATCTGAATACTCATCAAATTCCAAAACTCAAAATATTCATTGCCAATAATGTAAATCATTTGTATGAAATGACTTTGATCACGAAATTCAATTTATCAAATTATGACTAACCATTTAAGGTAGTTACAACAAAATCAATTATACATAAATCATAACTGAAATCACAATTCTTTACTATTCAAAAACATTCTGTATCTCAAAAGCCATGTTGTATCTCAAAACCATGTCAGATCTCAAAACCATGTCAGATCTCAAAAATCATGCTGTATCTCAAAAACCATGCTGTATCTCAAAAATCATTCTTTATCTCACTAACTATGCAAGACTAATCCGAAAGGGCCATATTCGAAGTGATTCTAACTCCCTATGGTCGGGGAGGTCGAATCAGATTCTAACTCCCTATGGTCGGGGAGGTCGAATCATCGTGCACAGTACACACCACAATAATGAATCTTCTGCAAGGGCCATAACGATAAAAAAAAACTTAGATCTAACCTCAAATCAGAGGAAAATCTAAGCCAGTGCACGTACCATGGTAATCAAAACACAACTAACTCCATTGTCTTCTCAACAAATGAGAGAGACGGGTAATAACCTAGTCAAGCATCTATAGTGAAATATAAAATAATATCAAAATCCTTTTAGTGAGCATAAATCACAATATAATTCGATTCAAATTCAATTCCAATATCCAATAATTTTTATGCTCATCACAATTCAAATCATAAATTTGCATTTTTCCATGAAAATTACCATCACAATTCAAAACATGTTCTATCACAATTTTCCAAAACATAATTTATTCAATCCATAACAATACTTAATACTTGTGGAAATACCATTTCACAAAGCTAAATTCATATATGCTATAACAATTTCAATAATCATTGAATTAAATCCAATGCTTGTTAAACATAACACATAAGAAAAATATGTTATTTAATCATATGAAATATTCAAAACAAAATCAGTTAAAAACTAGTTGTGCACAAACCTCTAATAACTATCTCTTGGCTCTGACTCAGTGTTTCCTTCCCCTTCCCTGAGTCTTTGCTAACTGAGAAACACAATTTTGAAGTGTTTCAGTACTCATTTAAACTGTCTCTAAGAATAAGGTTCAATAATTAATTTATCGAATTCTATTATTTCCTTAGTCAACCTAAGATGTCAACCCTCGATGCAGTCTAGGTGAATTAGGTTTTAATGTTATCAATATGTCACATTTGTAGCCTTTTAGTATTGGTACATGTTATCGAATTCATTTCCATGTATATTGCGTTTTATTACAATTTGTCGGATCCCGGTATACTAATTTGACCTAGCCGGATGACTTAGTTCTCTCAGCTTTTAGGTTTCGGTCAAAACTTCAAACTTGTAGATCTATGTCTTATTGCACGCGGGGCAAAATTTCAGGTCATTCTGAGTTTAGTAGACCAAGCTATGGTCATTTTACTATTGCTGGTCAAAATGCTTCAAAATTGGTCACTTTAGGTCATTTTAGGTCATTTTAGGTTCGGCCAGTTTTTGGACCCGAATTTGTGCAAGATTTTTTACTTGCTTATGGTCATTTCTGGGCTTTGGTGTCTTCACAAGACTTGTAGCTATAGGTCTTAACTATTCATGGTCAAAATTTTAGATCAATTGGACCTGTTTTGAGTGAGTTATGGCCTAAACACTAACTGCTACCCAAATAGTCAATTTTCAGGCCTTACTTGCACTAATCCGGATTTGGTCACTTTTCAAGTTACCTTACAAGCAAAATTTTGGTAAGCTTCCTACATGAAAGTTGGCACATTTTTTTCCTAGTTTCACGTCCAATTGGTCTCATACCAATTGGAGCCACACACTTAAGGTTCTAGGTCCAAAACATAAACTGCCCTATTGCATTTTGTTCATTACTCATCAAAGGACACTTTTAACAATTACCAAACTACACATTCATGCCAATTCTGGATTGTACCATAACCTAAACATAATTCACAACATATTGTTGGTCATTTTGGCAGTTTACAATCACCCTCAATATGCACCATTTAGCACAGAATTTTTCAAGCTCAAATTACAACAATTCAATCACTTAACCTAGCTCATTTACATGTCCAACCTCACACCATCATACATATACCCATGCTGCCCTAACAACTATCACAATTCATCATTAATATTCTATAAAAAAAACATGAAATAAAATCCTTATGGTTCACCAAACCAAGCTACCAATTCATACATTACACTCCATTAATTTCCAAGCTTCCAATTTCAAATACACATTCACATATACTAAGTATACATCACCCAACTTAATTCCCACACACATAAACATTTAATCAACCTTTTAATCTACCATTTACAAGCAAGAATAAAATGTCCTCAAGGAGTTTCCATGGCTGCCAAAAATACACCTCTCCCTTTAAACATCAAACCTCAAAAATCTCTCCATAATTCAAGTACCCATAACATTCTCACTAACTTTAATGAAGCAATAACCAAAAACACAAAATTACCACTTTGGAAACTCTTCAAAACCTCTTCAAAACTTGGTCTTCTTGTTGCCTATCTACTGCCCAAGGTGTATGGACAATCTTTAATGAAGGAAAGTGCCAAGAAAGGAGCTTGAATCTCACATGCATGGAGCTTCAAACCATGCGTCAATGGAGTTTTTTTGGGAGCAAATTTCTGCTGGTTCTGAGGTTGAAGATGAAGATGTGTATTCTGCCCAAGATGATGAGTTAGTGGTCCACTTTGACGGGTGAGTGGAGCACTAAGCTAAAATTAAATATTAGTTTAATATAAGATTTCATTTTCCCACATTAAGCTTCCCATTTTTGCCATTTACATTAGGTACCACTAATTTAATTTTTCATGACATTTTCCAATTGTAATATCATTTATTTTTAATGGACATTTAGGTCAAAAGACAACTCAGGGTGTCAAATGACCACAATGCCCCTGTTCGGGTTGCATTCCCGATTTTTCGGTAACACCGGGTTTTATCCGTTTTTCGATTTCTCACTTTTCTTTGTACTAATTAATTAATTTTTCTTTGATATTTATAATAGTATTTATACTTCAATAAAAATTTATTTAGGTCCTAAAAATATTTTTCAGGGTTCCCCGCGGTTCAGGGCTAGTCAATAGTCCACGCCGCGACTTCCCGGTGCGGTCACCCATCTCTAGGGTTCTCGGCTCGTTTAAATTGGTTATATTTCATTGCTATTATTTTTCCTTTGTTTTTCTTGTATTTTCTTTTCTTGTATTTTGTTATTTTATGTCTCCTCATCCATATCTAAGTGTAGTTCTAGGCATCCTAGCTGTCTGGACAACACTGGTCGTCAAAACAGTAGAACACACTACCGAACTTAGGGGTGTTACACTAATTATGGGCCTTAAGATATACAAAAATTGCATAAAGAAGCTCAAAACCCAAGCCTCAAACCAAAACACACCCTTAGGGTGTGATTCACAACCAAGCTGCCACACATACGAGCACAATCTCATTGATGCCGCCACCATGGTGGCACCAAACAGCTTTGAATTAATCAACATTTGATCCAATCACACAATTAAACCTCAATGAACAATCCTAATGGAAAATATAGTGGCTCTGATACTAACTGAAGGAGTGGAAGCATAGTAATTGGTTCATTGGAGCATTGAATTTTGAAAATTTTTCTTATAGGGTTTCATGCATCATACCACATCCCTTATGTGCCTAATTAATTTCAATGCTCAATTGTATATTAAAACACTTTTAATATGTATTAGGATCTATGTTTGCCATTCAAGATTGTGAATTAACAAATTAACTCATTTAAACCCTAGTTTAAAGGAGAAGTTTGGGCATTAACCTCTTTGATACACTATGGATGCAATTGGCACCTTTAGGAAGCACTTAGGACCCCAAGTGTTGTCCCTCTAGCTTGTCCACACCAAGATCACGAATGGGCAGCTCCCAAATCAGCTTCTCAAGTCTTGCCAACCAATTATAATTTGGGTTTTTGTCTTTAGAGAAATTGTATATGTGTATAGGACACTAGAAACAATTTCTAGCAATTTTAATTCAAAGGAATTGGGGTTTATAACACCCCTATATTATGTAGTGCGTTCTACTGTTCCGGTGACCGGTGTCTGTTCGGATGGTTAGGATATCAGGAATTATACTTAAATGTTAGTGAAGAGACATAAAATGATGAAATACATGATAATAAAAAAAAAAAGAAAAATAGAGGAAAAATAAGAGCAATGAAATATAATTAGGTTAAATGAGCCGAAATCATAGCGATAGGTGATCGCACCGAGAAGTTACGGCGAGAACTGTTGACTATCCTTGGATCTCAGGGAAATATTTCAGGACCTAATTAAAGGTCTACTGACGTGTAATTGGCATTGGAAATGTCAAAGAAAAATTAGTAAGTCGGTATAAATGAAAATGAAAATTTAAGAAATCAGCGGGACAATGAATTAATCGGTAGCACCTAAAAATCAAAAATACAACCCGAAGAGGGTGATTTTGGTCATTTGACACCTAGAGTGAACTTTTGACCTAAATGTCCATTAAAAATAAGCGGTATTAAATTTTGAAAATTCCATAAAAATAAGAAATTGGGTATACAATATAAATAGTGAAAGATGAGGGTATTATTGCAATTAATGGGACTTGGATTAATTTAATCCTTTAATTAATTTAAATTTTGCTTAGAAGTGACCTAAAAGAATGCCTAAATCTGAATTAAAATAACATGTAAACCTAGATTTTTTACCATATGAGCAGTAGCCAGTATTTGGGTCACAACTCACTCAAAACAGGTCTAAATGACTTGAAATTTACATCAATGAAAAACTTAGACATAGGGCTACAACTTTGGTTAAAACCACCAAGCCCAGAAATGCCATTAAGCAAGTCAAAATGATTGCCCAAGTTGGGTTAAAAAACTGGCCGAATTGACTTTGGCCTAAAAATGACCTAATTGTGTAATGTAAGTGCAACTTAACCAACCATAATAAAATGACCATAATTTGGTCCATAGAACTCCAAATGACATGATATCAGTGGCAAAATTTCAATAAGACATAGAGCTATATTATTGGTAATTTGACCAAAACCCAAAAATAAAGGGAAATAGGTCAATTAGTTAAGTCAAGGCAGCATAACAAATCTGAAAAATTGCAATAAAATGCAAAGTCTAGAAAATGCCATTTTAAGCCTATGTATGGATACAATTAAATAAATATGCAATAAATTGTTAGAATTATTATGAGATGTGATACTGAAATACTGTAAATTGTATATTTCAGTTGAAAAAAACATTGCATAAGGAACATTAAGTTAAGGCCTAGATGCGACTCAAATCAGGTCTGTGCACAATAACTCTAAATTATTGTTTCCACCTTTAAAACTTGATTTATTCCGTATTGTAAATGTATTGTGTTAATTATGAATTCCGAGAACTATTGTGTTACCACTTTGTGCCTGTAAATTTGACTTTGGAAATTGATTGGATTTTTCATGCAATATTTGAATAAATTGTTTTAAATTGATTTCGGATTCACACTTAGCATGACAGTACCACATTATTCCTCCTCCATGTATGGGGTGACATCGACTATTTTCCTCCTTCTCTGGCTTACCAGTTGAGGTCGTGATCGAATGAGTACTCATTAGCTAGCTAGTCACCTCCCTCATTGATTTCGATTAGTGAGGTTGTAGATCGCTTTGTCGTGGTGTACAACACGGCATTGTTCAAAAATTTTGTGTCATGACTTAAGATGTGTATGGATTGGCAACACTGTGTTTATTACATTATTTGACAAAATTGTATTATAAATGTGATTTGAAAATTGTGAAATATGAGTGTGAAATGTTTGAATTATGATTTATCAATGAATATTTTATATTCAACATTTTAAATTTTATTGTGTACCACTGAGTAAATTATACTCAGCGATAGCTTATTTTACTATCGCAGATAAAGGAATGGAGAAAGTAGCAGAGTGAGCTGCTATTGAGATAGAGGACTTCGCTAAATTTTGTATGGGTATTATTCTATACCCAGTGTATTTATTTTGATGCAAATATTATAGTGTCATGTGTATCAATGTAAAATTGAGCAGTTATACAGTAAATTTGTAATAGTATTATTTTTGGATTTTATGTTTGTAAATTTAACTTGTGTATGTAATTTAAGTATTTTAATGCAATAAGTATAAGTTTTATTTAATTGTCTAGCAAAAATGTTATGATGAGAATTTTGAATTGAAATTGTGATTGATTGTGTTGATTTGAATTGTATTGGAGGTTGGGAGTTGTGAAAATCATTTGGAAGTTTTTTTTTTTACAGGGTTTTGAAGAACTGTTTTCTCAAAATACAGATGGCACTCTGCCAAAATTTTTACAAAATTTACGAAAAAATAAAAGTTGTCAAAAATTCTATCTAATATTTAAACTTCAAATAAAATTTTTGATTCCTACCAAAAGTGCTTACCACCTTCCAAAAAAAAAAAATAAAATTATTTTAAAATCCCTTATAGTGTATTTAATGGATTATTAGTAGGTGAAGTTCGGTAATTCATTAGGTGTATTACGGGATCATGTTGTGCCTTACAGAGGGGTAAGGTGTTACATGTTTTAGTGGTATTAGAGCATGGTTTTGAACTGAGTTTTGATTGTGATTTTGATTATTTCTTTTGATAAGTATAACTGCTCAAGTGTCCTATGTTGATACATATGACATATTTACATAATGAATGTGAACTAACAGAGGTCAACCTCCTTGTGTTTGTTATCGGGGAGTAGAAAATTATTGGAACCGGAATGGAAGAAGGAGATCATTCCATGGAACAATCTTTTGAGGCTGAGGCACAAGGGGAAGCTCCAGTACTCTAGAATGTGAGTGAGTCAGCCACTCTAGCTCCTCAAGGACTGCAATTTCCTACTCAGTTTACATAGCAGATGGCTGCCTTGTTCCAACAAATGGCTGGGAATTTGCTAACACCAGCCCAAACTCAAACACCAGCAGCACAACCATTGCCCCCAACAAGACAGTATGAGAAATTAATGAAGTTCAGGGCTATAGAATTCAAGGGAACCGTGGATCCATTGGAACCAGAACAGTGGTTAAAAATGATGGAACGGGTGTTTAGGAAGTTATAATGTGCTGAAGAATTAAAATTTGAAGACTCTGTATCACTTCTGCAAGGGGATGCCTATGAATGCTGGAAGACCATCCCCTACAGCCTGGTAGAGCCTCCAGTTCTTACCTGGTCAGATTTTTTGAGGGAGTTTTGATAGAAGTGGGTCCCTGATACTTATGTGGATATGAAGTTACAAGAATTCCTGAGTTTGAAACAAAGGAACAGAACCATAGCAGAGTATGAGAGAGATTTCTCTCGATTGAGCCACTATGCTGAAGGCTTAGTTTCCACCCCGAGAGATAGGTGTAAGCGGTTTGAGGCCGGGTTAAGGCCTAATCTGAGAATGCAAGTTGTGGGCTCCTGACATCAAAATTTCTCTGAGTTGATCTCACAGGCCCTAAAATTGGAAAGGATAGAACTAGAAGGGGCCGTTAAGAAGGGTACATAAGAGAAAGAGAAGACTGAAGAGGCTACTAGTCAAGCACCTAAAAGTGCTTTAGGAAAGAGGAAGAATTTTGGGGGATCCAGCTCCCGTAAATCTGGCAGAGGCAGATTTTTTAGCTAGAGACCACCCCGATCTAGTCAGCAGACACCCAGAGGGGCATTATCGGTCCGTCAATGCGAGACCTCTGATAGAGTACATGGTGGGGTATGCTTCAAAGCCACAGGCGCATGTTTTAATTGTGGAGGGACCGGATATTTTGCAAAAGATTTTACCAATCCACGCCATTCTGGACCATCTGCCACATTAGAGGGATCAGCCCAAGCCTCTACACCGAGGGGTTAACAGCTAGCTAGTAGAGGTAGAGGCAGAGTTAGAGGTAGTACCCCAGGAAGTCAGAGCATAGTAAATTAGTCAGCCAGAGTTTATGCAATGAGACAGTGAGAAGAGGCTGAGACTTCAAACATAGTTACTAGTACCTTCTCAACTTTTAATCAAGATGTGTTTGTGTTGTTTGATATGAGTTCTACCCACTCGTATGTCAGTGCTAGCATTGTTGATTATCTGGCTATTCCTTGTGTAAAAATGGATTTTAACATGCTAGTAACAAATCTACGTGGATAAGAAGTTAGGGTCAACAGAGTGTATAGGGATTGTCCTTTGGTGATCCAAGGACATAGTTTTCTATTCGATTTAATAGAAATGCCCTTTAGAGATTATGACATCATTTTGGGTGTGGATTGATTAGCCAAGCATCATGCCATGATTGACTGTAGACTGAAGATAGTCACTTTTGGTCTCTCTCAATACGGTGATGTGGTAATACACTGGGAGAGGCAACTATTGCCGTCAAACACCATTTTGGCTGCACTAGCCAGAAAAATGATCAGAAAGGGCTTTGAAGCTTATCTAGCTCATGTGATTGACACCCAAGTAGGGAGTCTAGCATTGAGAGATATCCCTATAGTATGTGACTTTTCGGATGTGTTTTTTGATGAGTTGCCAGGATTACCTCCGTAAAGGGAAGTGCAGTTTGAAATAAATATTATGCTTGATATGGATCCAATTTCCATTACTCCGTACAGAATGGCACCTGCTGAATTAAAGGAGTTGAAGGTGCAATTGCATGAGTTGTTAGAAAAGGGCTTCATTCGCCCTAATGTGTCACCTTAGGGAGCGCCAGTGTTGTTTGTTAAGAAGAAAGATGGCACTCTTCATTTATGTATTGACTATCGGCAGTTGAATAAGGTGACAATAAAGAACAGATACCCACTACTCCACATAGATGACTTGTTTGATCAACTAAAGGGTGCAGCTATGTTCTCCAAAATTGACTTGAGATCTGGTTATTATCAGTTGAAGGTGCAAAAGCAGAGTATCCCTAAAACTGCTTTCAGAACCCGATATGGTCATTATGAGTTCTTGATCATGCCATTCGGGTTAACTAATGCTCTAGCTGCATTTATGGATTTGATGAACACTATCTTTAGACCATATTTAGATCAGTTTGTGGTGGTGTTTATTGATAACATCTTGGTGTATTCGAGGAGTGCAGAAGAGCATAATAGACATATACGGATTATACTACATATCTTAAGTGAGAAACAGCTATATGCCAAATTGTCGAAGTGTGAATTTTGGCTAAAGAAAATATCCTTCTTGGGGAATATAGTATCGGCAGAAGGCATTAAGGTATTTCTAGTAAAATAGAAGCTATCCTTAATTGGAAACCACCCAGAAATGTCACAGAAATTCACAGCTTTCTGGGTTTAGCTGCATACTACCTCCAATTCATGAAAGGGTTCTCTATGTTGGCTTCTCCACTGACCAAGCTACTTCGGAAAGATGTGAAATTTCAGTAGATGAATAAATGCCAGCAAAGTTTTGATGAAATGAAAAGATGTTTGAATGAAGCTCCAGTCTTAACTTTACCTACCCCGGGTAAAGAATACACAGTTTATAGTAATGCTTCTCACAATGGGTTAGGCTGTGTGCTGATGCAAGATCAAAATGTCATTACATATGCATCACGCCAGCTAAAACCGCATGAGAGGAACTATCTGACACATGACTTAGAGCTTACTGCCATTGTATTTGCTCTTAAGATCTAAAGACACTGCTTATATGGAGAGAAATGCTACATTTACACAGATCATAAGAGTTTGAAGTATCTAGGCACCCAGAAAGAGTTGAATTTAAGACAGAGGAGATAGTTAGAACTGATTAAAGACTATGATTATCTGATAGACTATTAGCCAAGGATAACCAATGTGGTGGCTGATGCCTTAAGTCGGAAGACTATGGCAAGTCTAGGAGTATCTCCTTTGTCCATGGTACATGAGTTGAAAGCACTGCATGCCAGTTTGGAGGTTAATGATGAGGGACAGATAGTAGTTGCATGGCATGTACAGCCAGTGTTGATTAATCAGATTATAATGGTTGCACAGAATGACGAGAAATATCAAAAATTAATGAAGGAAGCTCAGGATGGCAAGAAACATGAATTCTCTGTGAGAGATGATGGCTTACTGCTACATCAAGGCAGAATGTGCATTCCTAATGATATTGACTTGAGACAAATCATTATGAAGGAAGTACATGAGTCTCCTTTTGCTATGCACCCTAGTAGCACTAAGATGTACAGAGGATTAAAAGAGCATTACTGGTGGATGTGAAGGAACGAAAGCGTGAAAAACACAAGTTTATACCATTGAAATTTAAAATTTTTCACCTAGGGTCACATGCATCATGCAAGATTTATTTTTATCTATTTGATTTCAATGATAAACAACATATTAAAACTCTTTTAATATGTTTTTGGATCTGTATTTGCCATTTAAGATTTTAAAATTAATCAGATTAATTTTAGAACCCTAGATTAAATCAAGATCGATTACACTAACCTCTTGATGCACCGCAATGTCCGCGCTTTGAGATTCGTCTTCAGGACACCAGATGTTGTCCCTCTAGCTTGTCCACACTAAGAACACCTATGGCAGCCCTTGAATAGCTTCTAAAGCTTTTTCTATTAATTAGAAAATCAAGTTCTGCCTTTTAAGAGATTAAAGATGTAAACAGGACACTAGAAACAATTTCTAGTGTTCTTAATTCAAGAGATTGATGGCTAATCTCTTTGAATTGATGAGAGATGAAGAAGAAGAGATAAAAACCCTCAAAGTGGCGTGACAAAGGAGTGTGGCTGCTGGTTGTGTTTTATTTTCCCATAACAACACTTAAATAGCTAGGTTAACACATTAAACCCTTGCCACATGTCACCCTTTGATTAGCTCTAGGTTTAAGTGACCCAATCACATTGTGCCAAGTGTCAAACCTATATTTAATCTTGATTTTAATCATCTTACATGATTAAAAAATATTTGGCAAGCTTATGTGTAATCCCATGTGTCACCATCTCATGGTGCCACGTGTCACACTGCAAAATGACCAAAATGCCCCTGTGTCTTAATTTTGAGTTCTCAACCCAAAATAATTATTTTTCTTCTTCTAATTAATTTATATCAAATATAAATTAATTAATTAATCTCTATTAATTAATTTCTCATTAATTAAATTCATATTTAAACACTTTAAATATAAATTTAACTTATATTATACATTTAATAATTTAGATTTGGTTTCAAGTCATGCTAGGGACTTTGCAATCTAGTTGCAAACCAAACCTATTTAATTAATCAATTAAACTCTTTAATTAATTAATTAAATCATATTTAATTAGGTGATAACTTGTGTATGTGTGTGACTTACTAGGCTCATCACTAATTGGCAATGAGACATGATATTAACTCTTAATATCATCAGAACTCTTTCTTACCATAAATGATTTCTCTAAATCATTTTATGAACCTCATAGACCATGGTTAACACCTAGCATAGCATGCCATGGCTACCTAATTAGTAATAAGGTTTACCTTAAATGAACCTATAATCATATGTTACCATGCACTAGAATCTCTCTGTTACAAAATCCCAACTCAAGCTGGAGTCATAGTTTATGTCAAACCCCATTTGCCATGAATATTATGTTCTCTTTTAATTTCAGTTCTTCATTAAAAGATTTTCTCATCAGACACTCTTTTACGAATAAATCTATCTGTCACGGCCAGAACTTGAAACATCAAGAACAATTAAATAAACATAGGATTTTATTCCTATTTACTTAGGGGAACAGATTCCATCTTGATCAACACCTACCTCCATATATAACTAGTAGGAGCCAACACATGCCCATATACCCATTTACAGTACAAGTATGAAAGCAGTATCAAACTCAAACCACCTATATACAAGATAACTGTGCTATCTCTGGTCTAAAGATTATATGCATTGATATGATTTATGACAAAACATTGACAAGAGTAAACTCCATGTGCTTGTCATAAGTGTCACTGGTTCGGCCTACTTATCATTTATAAGTGCCTATCTTGTTTGTTATATGGCATGAGACTCACCATTCCATCTTATTTATATCTCATATAAATAACTTGGGAACAAACATGAATACAATCTTTCTGGATAAGTCATGTCCTTATTATGAAGTATCCTCGATTGTGAATCTATTTATGATACTTTGTGCTAGAAATATTGTCACTCATATTCTTAACAACTTAAGAATAATATTTCTAACAAAATATCAATGGACCTTTTCTATTACACATAAATATATTATGTAAACGGAAAAGTGGAAATGCCTTTTATTAATAAAATATGTACAAGATACATACTAAATGATATGCTCTAGGGCATACTACTAACAGGATGGGTATAAAAAGAGATGTAGCTAATTTTGTCTCTAAATGCTTAACTTGTCAGCAAGTGAAGGCAGAACATCAAGTCCCAACTAGTTTACTGCATCCATTGCCAGTGCCTGAATGGAAATGGGAAAGGATAACTATGGATTTTGTAATGGGACTTCTGAGAACACAAAAGAGTCATGATGCAGTATGGGTCATAGTGGATAGATTGACTAAGTCTGCTCATTTTCTGCCAGTCCAGATGGACTATAGCTTAGAAAGACTGGCCAAATTGTACATAGATGAGATTGTGAGATTACATGGAGTGCCAGTATCGATTGTATCTAACCGAGATCCTAGGTTCACTTCTAGATTCTAGGGTAGTCTGCAGAGAGCCCTAGGAACTAGATTGAACTTCAGCACGGCATTCCACCCACAGACAGATGGCCAATATGAGAGGGTAATTCAGATATTAGAGAATATGTTACGGGCTTGTGTAATTGAGTTTAAGGGTAGTAGGGATACACACTTGCCTTTGATTGAGTTTGCTTATAACAACAGCTACCAATCAAGCATTGGGATGCCTTCATATGAAGCTTTGTATGGCAGAAAGTGCAAAACTCCCCTGTGTTGGGATAAAGTGGGCGAAAGAAAGATGATTGGGTCAAAAATTGTTCAGCAAACAGAGGAGAAAATTAGACTGATCAGAAATCGCCTCAAGGCTACATCAGACCGTCAAAAGTCCTACATTGATTTGAAGAGGTGAGACATTGAGTACACAGTGAGTGACAAGGTATTCCTCAAGGTTTCCCCTTGGAAGAAAATTATGAGATTTGGCAGAAAGGGGAAATTGAGTGCTCATTTCATTGGACCATATGAGGTTCTGGAAAGAGTGGGTCCTCTGGCATAACGATTGGCACTACCTCCAGAGTTAGAGAAGATACATAATGTCTTCCATGTGTCGATGTTAAGGAGGTGTTGATTCGACCCATCTCATTTACTATCTATTGAAGAGATTGAGGTAAATCCAGACCTCTCATATGAGGAAGAACTCGTAGAGATTCTGGCATATGAGGTAAAGCAGCTGAGGAACAAGCAGATACCACTGGTGAAGTGCTGAGGAACCATCATTCAGGCCAGGAAGCTACTTGGGAATGAGAGGAGGATATGAGGAGGCAGCACCCATAGTTGTTCAGAGACTAAAACCAGGTAAAATTTCGAGATAAAATTTATTTTAAGGGCAGGAGAATTGTAACACCCCTACATTAAGAAGTGCATTCTACTGTTCCGGTGACCAGTGTCTGTCTAGATAGTTAGGATGTTGGGAACTATACTTAAATATTAGTGAAGAGACATAAAATGATGAAATACATGATAAGAAAAAATAAGAAAAATAGAGGAAAAATAAGAGCAATGAAATGTAACTAGGTTAAACAAGCTGAAATCATAGCGATGGGTGACTGCATTGAGAAGTTACAGCAGAGACTGTTGACTACCCCTAGACAATGGGGTAATATTTTCAGGACCTAATTAAAGGTTTATAGAGGTGTAATTGACATTGGAAATGTCAAAGAAAAATTAGTAAGTCGGTATAAATGAAAATGAAAATTTAAGAAATCGACGGGACAAGGAATTAATTAGTAGCACCAAAAAATCGAAAATACAACCCGAAGAGGGGCATTTTGGTCATTTGATACCTAGAGTGAACTTTTGACCTAAATATCCATTAAAAATAAGTGATATTAAATTTTGAAAATGTCATGAAAATAAGAAATTGGGTATATAATATAAATAGTAAAAGATGAGGATATAATTACAATTAAAGGGACTTGGATTAATTTAATCCTTTAATTAAGATTAGTGCTCCACTAAGTGAGGTTAGTGAATATATAAATACAGCATTTTGGGACAGAAAATGTCATCATGCTCAACCTCTCAACATTCAGCAAAATTCATCCTCCATGGAAACCTCCATTGCCGTACCTCAACCAAGCTCTATGCACTCCACTTCAAGCCATTTTCCCCATAATTTCCTTCATTAAATTTAGTCTACGCAACTTGGGAAGTGTTATAGCAGCAAAAAGAAGCAAGATTGGTGAGGTTTTAACAAGCTCCAAATAGAGGTAAGTGTCCAAATTCCTTCATTTCTTAAGTAATGTTTGTATTAAGGTTATGGTGAGTTAGAATATGGAAGAATTCGAAGAATTTGATGAGTGTTGATAAGTCCTTAATTCGGCAGCCCTCATGTCCATGGGAGTATGAATTATTTCTTCATGTAAATGGTGATTTGAGGGGTTGATTAGAGTGCTCAAATGTATAAGAGTTAATTAGCATATGTATGTTTGAATTTGGTATGTGAAGTGAGGTTGTGAATTGAAAATGGGAAGCTTGAAGAATATGTGTAAATTTGGCAGCCTTGATGTGCTTAGGAAGGCCTTAATTTCATGTATATTTAATATTGATTTAAGAACAATGGGATGTATATTATTGATCTTGATTAGTTAGATTAGGTTTGGGCAATTGAATTTTTATTGGACATTTGATTAAATTGCATTGAGTTGATGGATAATTACTTGAGTTGAATTGTATTTGGACACTGATGGAATTGTTGGGTACTTGATCAAATATATTGTGGCTAGATATTGGTTATATTGAATTATTGTTGGACAATTGACCTAGATGCAATGTGTATGGTGTTCATTAGAAATGCAAAATTTTAATGCAAAGAGTGGTTAATTAGGGCAGTATGCATTTTAGGTTATAAATGGAGATGTGTGACCCCAATTGGTATGAGGCCAATTGGAGGTGAAATATGACTTATAGTAGATCAATTTTCATGTATAGGTCATGCCAAAATTCTGCCTATAAGTGACCTAAAAGAATGCATAAATTCGGATTAACATAACATGTAAACCCAGATTTTTGACAATATGAACAATAGCCAGTATTTTGGTCATAACTCACTCAAAACAGGTTCAAATGACTTGAAATTTACATCAATGGAAGCGTAGACATAGGGCTACAACTTTGGTTAAGACCACCAAGCTTAGAAATGCCATTAAGCAAGTCAAAATGATTGCCCAAGTTGGGTTACAAAAACTGGTCGAATTGACTTTGACCTAAAAATGACCTAATTGTGCAATATAAGTGCAACTTGACCAGCCATAGTAAAATGACCATAATTTGGTCCATAGAACTCCAAATGACATGAGATTAGTGGCAAAATTTCAATAAGACATAGAGTTACACTATTGGTAATTTGACTAAAACCCATAAATAAAGGGAAATAGGTCAATTAGTTAGGTCAAGGCAGCATAACAAATCTGAAAAATTGCAATAAAATGCAAAGTCTAGAAAATGTCATTTTAAACCTATGTAAGGATAGAATTAAATAAATATGCAATAAATTGTTGGAATTATTATGAGATGTGATACTAAAACACTGTAAATTGTGTGTTTCAGTTGAAAAGGACATTAAGAAGCATAAGGAACATTGAGTTAAGGCGTAGAGGTGACTCAAATCAAGTTCGTGCACAATAACTCTAAATTATTGTTTTCACCTTGAAAAACTGATTTATTCCGTATTGTAAATGTTTTGTGTTAATTATGAATTCCGAGAACTATTATGTTGCCACTTTGTGCCTATAAATTGGACTTTGGAAATTGATTGAATTTTTCATGTAATATTTGAATAAATTGTTTTAAATTGATTTCGAATTCACACTTAGCGTGACCGTACCACATTATTCCTCCTCCATGTATGGGGTGACATCGACTATTTTCCTCCTTCTCTGGATTACCAGTTGAGGTCAAGATCGAATGAGTACTCATTAGCTAGCTAGCCACCTCCCTCATTGATTTCGATTAGTAAGGTTATAGATCGCTTTGTCGTGGTGTACAATACGACATTGCTAAAAAATTTAGTGTCATGACCTAAGATGTGTATAGATTGGAGACACTGTGTTTATTACATTATTTGATAAAATTGTATTATAAATGTGATTTGAAAATTGTGAAATATGAGTGTGAAATTGTCACACCCTACCCTTCAGTAAGATGTAACATGATCCTATAGTACATCTAATAAATTACTGTACTTCGCCTACTGGTCATCCATTAAATATACTACAAGGGATTTTAAAACAATTTTCTTACTTTTTGAAGGTGGCGAACACTTTTGGTAAGAATTAAAAACTTTTACTTGAAGTTTAAAGACTAGTAATTTTAGAAAATTTTCTACGAAAATTTTAGAAAATTTTCAGCAGAGTGCAGTCTATATCTGGGAAAAACAGTTCTTCAAACACCTGTAAAAACACTTCCAATGTTTTCAAAACAACCACAACTCCAATACGCTCATTTTCATATCCTCATTCATCATAATCAATTCAAAATCATCATAAAAGAAACCGTCCATAATTTTCAATTTCCAAAAGAAAGTAAATAATACATTCATTAAGATACTAAAATTATTATTACAACTAAATTTGCATTTACATTACACCACCAAAATAACACTTTAAAAGTTTTATACATCTGCTCAAATAGTTTACATACATATATTTACATGCATATTCAAAATCTAACATACAAGGGTATAATTAAATACCAGTACAAAAGCTTCAATGTGGTCCCAACAATCAGCAGCTCACACTGCTGCCTTTTTCCTTATTTCTATCTGTGACAGCAAAAAAAGCTATCGCTGAGTATAAAAATACTCAGTGGTGCACAATAAAATATAAAATGCACAATATAAAACATTTGTTATTAATTCACATTTCAAATATTTCACAATCATTTTTCAAATCACATTTATCACAAATCACAATTTGAATATTTCATAATTTTCAAAGCCTAATTTAATACAATTTGATCAAATAATTTAATAAACACATTGTTGCCAATCACTAACATAACTTAGACCATAACACAAAATTTCTGAACATGCCGTGTGTACATCATGATAAGGCAAACTCACCCCACTAATAGAAATCAATGAGGGAGGTGGCTAGCTAGCTAATGAGTACTCATCCAAACTCACCCCTCAAACTGGGAAGCCAGAGAGGGAGGAATATAGTCAAACTCACCCCATAAATGGAGGAGGAACATAGTGATATTGCCATGCCAAGTGTGAATAAAAAACAATTTAAATCAAGTTATTTAAATATTTCATGCAAAACATAATCAATTTCCAAAGTCAATTTTCCATTCACAAAGTGGCAACACAGTAGTTATCGAAACCCATAATTAACACAATGCATACAAATCAAGTTTTTAATGGGAAAATGATAATTTAAAGTTATTGTGCACAAACCTCTTTTGTCGATTTAACTTATTCAAACTTTAGTTTCTCCTTCGAAGATCCCTTTCCAACTGGAATACATAAATTTAAAGTGCTTCAGCAATCCATTCAATCCTTTTCTAATAACTAATTCCAATAATTTTACTTTTGCAGTCTTATCCTTACCCAATACGGTTCTTAAATTCGATCCTTTACATTTTTGTGTGTAGTGGCACTATTTAAGTCAAAATATTGACTTTTCTATATTTAATAGGTTTATTAGTTCTAATTGTACTCATATACCACATTTTAGGTGTCAATTTTGTTGGCATTGATTGTCAATTCAATTTCTAAGTCTCCTAAGAGAAATTATAATTTTTCAGGTTTGGTCCCCTGTTTTCGACTATTCCATTGGTCTGGTTACTGTGAAAATTTGGCTAAGTGTCCTTCATCAAAGTTGTTCCTTATTGTCTTAACTTTATTTTATTTTTTGAAGCACTCCATTTGGAGTTTTTTAGCCCTAGTTATGGCCATTTGAACATGGCTGGCCGGATTTTGGTGTTACCCAGAATTCTGGGCAATTTCCTGGATAATGGCAATTTTTGTACATTGACTGCAGGTGAGTTTTTTGATAGGTTATGGTCAAATTTTAGGTTTGTTTTCTTCATGAAAGTTGTAGATCTATGTCTCATCTTTCTATCGGTATAAAATTCAGGTCATTTGGACCTTTCTAGACTAAGTTATGGTCATTTACGTAACTACTGTTCATTTGGTCATTTTTGTACAGGTCAGTTTGCCCAATTCCAGATTTGGCCTAATTGTTCACTAAGTTATGGTCATTTTCTGAGCATGATTCCTGAATGAAAAAAGTGCCATTTTGTGTCTAGTTTCATTCCCAATTGGCCACACACTAATTAGATTAGTAAATTTTTAGTTTTGGTCTCTGAAAGGGACCTAGGTCAAGCTGCCTGCAGATTGACCCTCACCAATCCAAATTTAAACTTGTTTCCAACAATTCATGCACACCACAAATGGTTACAATTGACCATTTCTCAACTCAAATAAGGTCAGCTACATCAATTTACCAATTCTCAAATTTATTTCCAATTTTTCATATGATCAAAACCCTAAATTACATAAAGTTCAATCTAATGTATTTCAAAGTGTACATGCATGATCTACACACCTAATTCACTTCAAAAAACCATTCAAAACCATTAAACTCATTCCTATCAAACCCTAACCCTAGCTAGATGAATTTCATGTTTGGTCACTCAACAATTGTTTTCTATTTGATTTTACATAATTTCTAAGTTATTTTCACTTGTTCAATGTTAATTCTATAAGCATAAATCAATTTAAGTTAGGAGAGAGATTTATCTAATATGGAGCTTTTCAATTCTCTAATTTTTCTCTTCCTTCTTGCTCCCAAAATGTTTATCTAGGTCTAAGGGTGAAATTTAGTGTTGGGATTTGGGGGATTTATGGAAGGGAACCAAAGAAATTTAAGCTTTCTATTCTTTAATAATGGTGGAAGATGAAGGAAGAGAAAGACAAGAGAGAGGGAGTTATGGGAAACAATGAAGAAGAGAAGACCAATTTCATTTCTTTTAAATTTTTTTGATTCTTATCTCTTATTTGACATGGTCAAAATATAATTAATTGGAAATTATTTTTATGGTCATGCATGATGTCATCTTGGGTGATGTCATAATTCTATTTTCATTTTCTTTTCTTTTTCTTTTGTTTTCTTCACACTTCTTTAATTTAAATCTATATTTCAAATTTTTTTTTCTTAGATTTTATTGGACAGTTAGGTCAGGAGTCAGCTCTAGGGGTGAATTGACCAAATCGCCCCTCGCCAGTTCAATCTGGTTTGCAAGTTATTCAATATTTCTTTCGGATCCCTAACCTAATTATTTGACCTGCTTAACAACTCTTTTTCATGATTTTCTCCTTTCCACTATGTTCGCAATAGTCCTAAGGACCGCGGCGTCACATTTTCCGATTCAAAATTTGAGTTAAGACTGACCTCGCAGTCATTTCCCGATATGGTCACCCATCGCTGTGACTCCTGGCTCATTTAACTTTTTATGCTTTGTTTTTCTTCTTTATACTTAACTATTTGGTAATTACTAATTATTTGTATTCAGAGCTTATCTAGGTGTCTTAGATGTGGTTCTAATTCTCTTAATTATCCGAACAGACACCGGCCACCGAAACAGTAAAATTTACCAGGCTATGTTAATAGGGGTGTTACAGAAATATTTGAAATATGATTTATCAGTGAATATTTTATATTCAGCATTTTAAATTTTATTATGCACCACTGAGTAAAGTACACTCAGCGATAGCTTATTTTGCTATCGCAGATAAAGGAAAGGAGAAAGCAGTAGAGTGAGCTGCTATTGAGATAGAGGACTCCGCTAAATTTTGTATGGGTATTATTCTATACCCAATCTATTTATTTTGATGTAAATATTATAGTGTCATATATATTAATGTAAAATTGAGCAGTTGTACAGTAAATTTGTAATAGTATTATTTTTGGATTTTATGTTTGTAAATTTAACTTGTGTATGTAATTTAAGTATTTTAATGCAACAAGTATAAGTTTTACTTAATTGTCTTGCAAAAATGTTATGATGAAAATTTTGAATTGAAATTGCGATTGATTGTGTTGATTTGAATTGTATTGGAGGTTGGGAGTTGTGAAAATCATTTGAAAGATTTTTTTTTTACAGGGTTTTAAAGAACTGTTTTCTCAAAATACAAACGGCACTCTGTCAAAATTTTTACAAAATTTACGAAAAAATAAAAGTTGTCAAAAATTCTATCTAATATTTAAACTTCAAATAAAAGTTTTTGATTTCTACTAAAAATGCTTACCACCTTCAAAAAGAAATAAAATTGTTTTAAAATCTCTTGTAGTGTATTTAATAGATTATCGGTAGGTGAAGTTCAGTAATTCATTAGGTATACTACGGGATCATATTATGCCTTACAGAGGGGTAAGGTGTTACAAGGTTATTCTCTTTGAATTGATAAGAAAAAAAATAAGAGGAGAGGGAGAGAAAAGTGTGCCGCCACGTTGAGGAAGAGAGAATGTTATGTTTTATTCTTGTTTCTTTTCGCTTTTACAATTAGGTCATTAAGTTACTTAAACCCTATGCCACATGTCACTATCACATTGCATCTTATTTTTTTTAATTGACTTAATCTCATTAAGCAAAGTCTCAAAGCTAGACTTAATCTTGATTTTGATCATCTTACATGATAGGAAGACAAATGGCAAGCTTATATGGTGCCATGTGTCACCATCTCATGGTGCCACATGTCACCATGTGAAATGACCAAATTCCCTTATGTTGTAATTTTGAGTTCTCAATCCAAAATCATTATTTCTCCTCTTCTAATCAATTTATATCAAATATAAATTAATTAATCTCTATTAATTAATTTCTCAT
This sequence comes from Hevea brasiliensis, assembly GCF_030052815.1. NCBI lineage: Eukaryota > Viridiplantae > Streptophyta > Magnoliopsida > Malpighiales > Euphorbiaceae > Hevea > Hevea brasiliensis. The sequence continues at coordinate 444,790 of NW_026614619.1, read as the reverse complement.
AATTAAATTCATATTTAAAAACTTTAACTATAAATTTAACTTATACTATACATCCAATAACCTAGATTTGGTTTCAAGCCATGCTAGGAACTTTGCAATCTCATTGCAAACCAAAACTATTTAATTAATTAATTAAACTCTTTAATTAATCAATTAAATCACATTTTACTTGGTGATTATCTTGTGTATGTGTGTGTGACTCACTAAGCTCATCACTAATTGGCAATGAGATATGATATTAGCTCTTAATATCCTCAGAACTCTTTCTTACCATAAATGATTTCTCTAAATAATCTTAGGCATCTCATAGACCATGGTTGACACCTAGCATAGCGTGCCATAGCCACCCAATCAGTAACAAGGAATACCTTAAATGAATCTATAATCATATATTACCATGAACTAGAATCTCTCTGTTACAAAATCCCAATTCGAGCTGGAGTCATGGTTTATGTCAAACCCCATTTTCTATGAATATTATGTTCTCTTTTAATTCCAGTTCTTGATTAATTAGATTTTCTTATCAGAAACTCTTTTCTGACTAAATTTGTCTGTCCTGGCCAGGAACTTGAAACATCAAGAACAATTAAATAAACATTGGATTTTATCCCTATTTACTTAGGGTAACATATTCCATCTTGATCAAAACCTACCTCAATATATAACTAGTAGGAGCCAACACATGCCCATATACTCATACACAGTACAAGTATGAAAATAGAATCAAACTCAAACCACCTATATAGAAGATAACTATGTTATCTCAGGTCTAAATATTATATGCACTAATATGATATATAACAATGCATTGACAAGAGTAAACTCCATGTGCTTGTCATATGCGTCACTGGTTCGGCCTACTTATCATGTATTAGTGCCTATCATGTTTGTTATATGGCATGAGACTCACCATTCCATCTTTTTTATATCTCATATAAATACCTTGGGAGCAAACATGAATATAATCTTTCTGGATAAGTCATGTTTTATGTGAAGTATCCTCTATTGTGAACCAATTTATCATACTTTGTGTTAAAAATACTATCACTCATATTCTTAATATCTTAAGAATAGAATTTCTAATAAAATATCAATGGACCTTTTCTATTACACATAAATATATTATATAAATGAAAAAGTGAAATTGCCTTTTATTAATAAAATATATATAATATACATACTAAATGATATGCTTTAGGGCATACTACTAACAGAGTGTATGTCTATAATTTTAATACTGTGTGGATGATAGTTCAGACATTCCTAGTGTCTAATTTGGAGTTCACATATCTACTATATTTTATTATCATCATAACTCGCATTCCACGTCAAGATAGATACTTCTATTTAGTCATGTATGATTAAATTTCTTATAGTAAATGACACTAATATTATAAACTTTGAACTTTCTATATTATCACTCTAGATAATAATAAGTTTATAATTATTAACTGTGCCTTTCAGATACCTCAATATCCTCTTATTTGCTTTTCAATATTGATGTCTTAGGTCGGATTGATATCTACTAATGAGCCTAATAGCATAGTATATCAAGTCTAGCACACATCATAGTAGACATAAGACTGCTGATTGCATTAGCATAAGGAACTGTACTCATTTGTTCTTTTTCTTGTAGAATCTTAGGATGCATTATACGGCTTAAAGCCTCACCTTAGAAATAGGAGTCTTTATGGGTTTGCAATCTTGTTTATTAAATCATTCAAGAATTTTTTTAATATATAACTTTGGTATAAGAGATAATAGTTTCTTAGAATGTTCTCTTGAAATCCTAACTCTAAAAATATATACTGCTTCACCCATGTCTTTCATCTTAAATAAATTTAGATAATAACCGCTCTTTCATTTCCTTACCATACTCAATGCCATTGCTAGCTATGAGTATGTCGTCTACATATAATCATAACATCCATCACTTTCCAATGTCCAAATTTTTGTCATTGATGAGAATTTTTAGTGAAACTTAGGGTTTCACAGATGGTGGACAAAGTCTGAAGAGTCCAAGTGTGTTATGAGTGTTTGTTAGTTGTTTGGTAGGCTGAGAATTGAGGCTTTGGAATTAAAAATGAAAATGAAAAAAAAAAGAACTTTCGACTATCGAAAGCCCCTCTTTGGGCTATTAAAAGTGCCTCAGGTGTTAGGGGTATATAAAGACCTAAATACATGAAAATTTGGTGAAGTTCTCCATTTTTCTCTATCTAGGTACAGTGGCACTCCAAGCTTCCATTCTCTTATGTGATTTCTCTTTTTGATAAGATTTTAACAAGTTTAAATGATTTCAGCTATGTTAGAGTTTGTAAGACTTAATTGTTCTCTAAGGGGAAGTTCTTGTTTGAAATTAGGGTATAGAGTTTAATCACCAAAGAGGTGAGTTTTCTTTTTTGCACGTGAAGTTCACCAATAGTTTTCTCAAATCTTAGTCCCAAATGAGTTTTTTTAATAAATAAATGAAGGATTTCAAGTTAAGAGTGGGAGATGTTTCAAACCTTTATATGGCTTTTCTTAAGTGGGTTATGCATGTAATAATTTTAAGTTATTCTTAGTTGATGTATGCTTTGTTTTGGGTTTCTTAAACTTAGTTATAGTGTTAGAGTTAGAATATATGCTGAATAGAAGTTTTAAGCATTTGAAGTTTAAGTTTAATTGTTTGAATTTTTGATGATTGATTGAGAATTGTTATGGATCTTAAGGAATTAGGTGATGCATGTTGATTTGTTAATTTTAAAAGAGTTAGTTGATCAGTTTATGGTATGAATTGTATGTTTAAGTTGAGCTTTTAGAGTTTTAAATATGTGTTGAAATTGTTTTGAGAATAAAGGGTTATTGCAAAATCAAATTGGGAATTGTGGAAATTCCTTGGTTCGGCTGCTAAAAACCATTATTCTGGTAGCTGGAGCAGCTACTGCTTCTCAAAGAAATTTGAAGTTCAGGAACCAAAGTAGCTATTGCTTCTCGAGAGCACTTAGGTTCAAGACATCAGCAGCCGAGGTTCCCCACTTCGGCAGCTGATGTTACTTCTACCTACCCATTTTCCCTTTTCATTCCAAGGCTCCAAAACCAAATTCATGCATAGAAATGACCTAGAATTGATGTTATGATTTATTCATAAAGCATTAGAATTTCGAATAAGTCATTAAGGTCTGCCTTTTATTGGATTGAACGTGAGAAACTTGGAAAGCTACAATTAAGGAATACCTATCGTTCATGTTTTTAGTGTTGATAGGCTATAAGAGGTGAATAACACTAACCTTAATAAATGATATTTAATTTACCTAAATGAACTTAGACTCATGATCATCCATATGCATCATTTTATGAAATTATTAGGTTGTATGTATGTAGAACATGAATATGCTGAATTATTGCATAATTAATTTTTTATGCTCAATAGATTTTGGATGAACCATTGATTTCCCTTTGTTATGTATATGAATATGTTATGATCATTCATGATATAATGTAGTAAGACCAAGTGAGGCCTAACAAACCCCTGTCTCATTATTTATGATAGAGAAAGACCCGAGGAGATGCTTTATGAGTCGAGCATATTGGTTATATTTTATATTAAGAGAACGTCCTAAGGTGCATCTTTATAAGCTAGGCAAATTTGTTTTCAGGAAATCATTTGTGATAAGTCTATCTTATGTGAATTGATTATGTTGTGAAAAATCATGTGACTGATGCATTTCATATGTATGATTTGAATAAAATGAAGTATGGTATCTGTTATTTTCTCACTAAGCTTCCCAAAGCTTACCCCTTTTCCTTAACCCTAGGTGAAGTGTTGCATGATTATAGATATCTATAAGAAAGGATGACAAGAAGCTGAGGTCTAGCAAGCTTTATATGTATGATTTGATGTTTTATAGTGGACATGTAATTATAAACTTTTAGATACCATGTTTGGTTTTAGTGCATTGTCAGTATGTAATATGTAAGAACAAAAACAATCTATATAGGTGCCTTAAACCCTAAGCACCTTTTATGATTATGTATAAATGGATGGATTACACTTTGGCATTTTATGAATGATATGAGAAGGCTAAAAATTTTGAGCCATTTTAAAGGAACTATTTTATGCTATGGTGGAAATACTAAAGTATAGTTGCTTATGAAATGCTTGGGGTTTTGGTTCAAATGGATTAAAGAAATGTTTTATCAGGTTTTAGGCTTGCTACGGGTTTTTGTAGCCTTAAGCTAGCCCATTTCCTAACACCGGTAGTGATCCCCTAGTTGGGTAGTTATAATAATGATAAGATCACAAACTTATTTTTGGAGCCCTTTGTATAGACATAACAGTCTTCGTTAATCATAGTGAAAGTATATGACATAACTGCATTATGAAGTTGAATGTACCATTGTCTAAAAGACTACTTTAGGCTATACGTACTTTATGTTCATGACCTTTCTTAATGAAACCTATAGGTTGCTCCATATATATTTCTTTCTCAAGTTCCCCATTAAGAATTTCAGTTTTAACATCCATTTAATGCAATTCAAGATCTAAGCTAGCTTAATAGACAAGATTAGCCTTATAGAGGTAAATCTTACAATAGGTGAAAAAGTTTCCTTATAATCAATTCCTTCTTATTGTGTATACCCTTTGGCTACAAGGTAAGCTTTGTATTTTTCAATACTTCCATTAACTTTACTTTTGACTTCAAGAACCCATTTGTTCCTTATAGACTTTTGTCGCATTGGTAAATCAACCAACTCCCACACTTGGTTTGATTCCATGGACTCCATTTCTTCTTCCATTGTCTTAATCCATTTTTTCTTAGTAGGGCATATAAAAGCCTCATTTACATTTCTTGGCTCCTCTTTATCTTGTGTGGAGGCAAAATTAGAAAAATTCTTCAGGTGGCCCAAAGCAAATTATATATATATATATATATATATATAGACACACACACACACTCACACACATGTTGCACTCATTTCATATAGGCATTTTAAGGTAGTTTTACATCCATTTTGCTCATATATTTTAGTATATTTTATGTTTTTAGCTTTATTTAGCTTATTTGTTAACTTCAGATACCTTATATTTGATTTTTGTAATTTTGTTGTTTTTAATAGGTTTTTGTGGCAAATTAAGGATTAGTAAGTGCATTAGGAAGTGATTTGAAGAAATTTGGAGTTCTTTAAGCATGGAGGAAAGTTGAAGAAATCAAGCATTAAAAGAGCAAGCTAGTCGAAATTTGCTTGAGACTTTGCTTATGATGTTGCCTAGGGTATGTCATATAAGCTTCACCTTAAGCCTGTTCAAGCTGAAAGTCAAACACGGCTTAAATCCTACATATTCAAGCTTTCCTCCAAACCTGCCAAGAATTGCTTAAGATCCTGCTTAGGGTAAGCGGCAATGCTTAAGGTGCAGCACAAGTCAAGCTGAAAGTCAAGCATGAGCAGAAAAGTTCATTTTACTCCAAGTTTGCTAAAATTTGCTAAGGGTCTGCTTAACCCTAAGCAGACAGTGCAACCACAGGCCAAAATTTGCTAAAGAAGCTGCTTCGGGTAAGCAGTACCCTAAGCAGACTGCAAAAAATGTGAATGACTCTACTGACTTGGATATTTCTATACCTCATTTCCTATCCACTCCTTGGCTCTTATTCACTTTTAGGGAAACTTTTTAGGACCATATAAAATCATCATTTTCTAGTTTTTGCAAAAGGAGGAAATAATAAGAAATAAAAGGAAAGAGAAAAATTAAGAATATAGAGAGGAGGAGGACACCATAAATTCTGAGGAAGAGGAGCTACTGCAACTATCTCTGGAAGCTCCAGAAATCAGAGTTTTGGATTCTTCTATCTGGGTTTTTCTATTTTTAGTCCTCTTATCAATTTTTTCTTTACTTTTCCATTAATATCTCTTATAAATACCAATATAAGTGAGTAAACTCTCTGGATTTCAGAGTTGGGAAATATGTTTTAGATTAATTTGTGGATTTGGACTGGTTATTTTATTTTATATAAATATGAGTTTTGATTTCTTTCTTGTGTGCTTGATTTACTTGCTTAATGCTGGTACCCATTGGGTATTGTGTTAATATTTGATTAAAGGACCGAAAGGTGAAGGTCATTGATAGATAATCTAGGATTGGAACTTAAAATTACTTAGATTTAGAAATAAACTAGGGTTTTAAGAGGAATTAACGATTGATTACAAAACTTAATGGGTTTTAAATTAATCAAATATCGTACAAAAGTAGGTTTGATTATTTTAGAACTCACTTTGATTTGCTTGAAAAAGATATCAAAGGAATTTAGAATCAATCACCTTTAAACTCTATTTTCCCAAAAAATTTGAATACCCAAGACAAATCCCAATTAATTTATGCATAAACCCCCAACTCTGGAATCACTTTAAACATAATTATACTTTAATTTAAATTACCCATTATTAATTTAGTTCAATTGCATCAAGATTTAGAATTTATTGCTTTGCCCCTTACCCATTCCATTTAAATTAATCAATTTACTTTGCTCATTTACATTTACCAATTGTTCATCAATCATTAGCCCAAATAATCACTTCATTCATAGTTTGGTACTCAAACGACAAATCCTTATGGGAATGATACTTGATTCATCGCTCTATTACTTGAGACGACCCGTATACTTACGAATTTGCACATCAAGTTTTTAGCGCTGTTGCTGGGGATTTGATTTTTGTTTGATATTGAATGATTGTTTGTTTGGTTAATTTGCACATTTTATTTTATTTTCTTTTACCATTTTAAAGGAACGGAAGCGTGAAAAACACAAGTTTATACCATTGAATTCAAAAATTTTCACCTAGGGTCACATGCATCATGCAAGATTTATTTTTATCTATTTGATTTCAATGATAAACAACATATTAAAACTCTTTTAATATGTTTTTTGGATCTTTATTTGCCATTTAAGATTTTAAAATTAATCAGATTAATTTTAGAACCCTATATTAAATCAAGAACGATTACACTAACCTCTTGATGCACTACAGCGTGTCTGCACCTTTGAGATTTGTCTTCAGGACACCAAATGTTGTCACTCTAGCTTGTCCACACCAAGAACACCTATGGAAGCCCTTGAAAAGCTTCTAAAGCTTTTTCTATTAATTAGAAATTCAAGTTCTGCCTTTTAAGAGATTAGAGATGTAAACAGGACACTAGAAACAATTTCTAGTGTTCTTAATTCAAGAGATTGATGGCTAATCTCTTTGAATTGATGAGAGATGAAGAAGAATAGATGGAGAGCCTCAAAATGGCGTGACAAAGGAGAGGAGTGGCTGCTGGTTGTTTTTCTTTTTCATAACAACACTTATATAGCTAGGTTAACACATTAGACCCTTGCCACATGTCACCCTTTGATTAGCTCTAGGTTTAAGTGACCCAATCACATTGTGCCAAGTGTCAAACCTATATTTAATCTTGATTTTAATCATCTTACATGATTAAAAAACATTTGGCAAGCTTATGTGTAATCCCATGTATCACCATCTCATGGTGCCACGTGTCGCACTGTGAAATGACCAAAATGCCCCTGTGTCTTAATTTTGAGTTCTGAACCCAAAATAATTATTTTTCTTCTTCTAATTTATATTAAATATAAATTAATTAATTAATCTCTATAAATTAATTTCTCATTAATTAAATTCATATTTAAACACTTTAAATATAAATTTAACTTATACTATACATCCAATAATCTAGATTTGGTTTCAAGTCATGCTAGGGACTTTGCAATTTAATTGCAAATCAAATCTATTTAATTAATTAATTAAACTCTTTAATTAATTAATTAAATCATATTTAAATAGGTGATAACTTATGTATGTGTGTGACTTACTAGGCTCATCACTAATTGGGAATGAGACATGATAAAAACTCTTAATATCATTAGAACTCTTTCTTACCATAAATGATTTCTCGAAATCATTTTATGAACCTCATAGACCATGGTTAACACCTAGCATAGCATGCCATGGCCGCACAATTAGTAATAAGGTTTACCTTAAATGAACCTATAATCATATGTTACCATACACTAGAATCTTTCTGTTACAAAATCCCAACTTAAGCTGGAGTCATGGTTTATGTCAAACTCCATTTGCTATGAATATTATGTTTACTTTTAATTCCAGTTCTTGATTAAAAAGATTTTCTCATCAGAAACTCTTTTCTGAATAAATCTATCTGTCCTAGCTAGGAACTTGAAACATCAAGAACAATTAAATGAACATAGGATTTTATCTTTAATTATTTAGAGGAACAGATTCTATCTTGATCAACACCAACCTCCATATATAACTAGTAGGAGCCAACAGATGCCCATATACCCATACATAGTACAAGTATGAAAGCAGTATCAAACTCAAACTACCTATATACAAGATAATTGTGCTATCTCAGGTCTAAAGATTATATGCACTGATATGATTTATGACAAAACATTGACAAGAGTAAACTCCATGTGCTTGTCATAAGTGTCATTGGTTCGGCCTACTTATCATTTATAAGTACTTATCATGTTTGTTATATGGCATGAGACTCACCATTCCATCTTATTTATATCTCATATAAATAACTTGGGAACAAATATGAATACAATCTTTCTGGATAAGTCATGTCCTTATTATGAAGTATCCTCGATTGTGAACCTATTTATGATACTTTGTGCTAGAAATATTGTCACTCATATTCTTAACAACTTAAGAATAATATTTCTAGCAAAATATCAATGGACCTTTTCTATTACACATAAATATATTATGTAAACAGAAAAGTGGAAATGCCTTTTATTAATAAAAATATGTACAAGATACATACTAAATGATATGCTTTAGGGCATACTACTAACAATCTCCCACTAACACTAGAGCCATTCATTACAATATCTTAGACCTATCTTCTCAAGATGTCGGTCTAACTGAGTCTATGACATAGGCTTAGTGTATGGATCAGCTGGATTTTCAGCTGATGCTATTTTCTGTATGGCTACATCACCTCGCCCAACTATTTCTCTGATAATGTGGTAGTGCCTTTCTATGTGTTTGGATTTCTGGTGAGACCTTAGTTCCTTAGCCTATATGACTGCTCCATTGTTGTCACAGTGTAGTGGAACTACTGACTCAATGGAAGGAACTACTGTAAGTTCTGTCACGAACTTCTTTATCCAAATAGCTTCCTTTGCAGCATCTGATGCAGCAATATACTTAGCCTCTGTAGTGGAATCTGTAGTCGTGCTCTGTTTGGAACTCTTCCAACTGACTACACCTCCATTACAAATGAACACATATCCAGAGGCGGACTTTCTATCATCGATATCTGATTAGAAATCAAAATCAGTATAACCATCCAATTGTAAGTCTCCACCTCTATAAATCAAGAATAAATCCTTAGTTCTTCTCAAGAACTTAAGAATATTCTTAACAGCTATCCAGTGTTCCAAACCTGGATTGGATTAATACCTGCTAGTCAAACTAACAGCATATGCGATATCCGGCCTAGTACACAACATTGAATACATTAAACTTCCAATAGCCGAAGCATATGGAATCCTAGCCATTTTATCTCTTTCTTCAGGTGTCTTTGGAGACATCTCTTTAGAAATGTGGATACCATGTCCCACTGGTAACAATCGTCTCTTGGAATCAAGCATGTTAAACCTCTTTAACACCTTTTCCAAGTATAGACTTTGGGATAAACCAATTATTCTTTTCGCTCTATCTCTATATATGCGAATCCCAAGAATATAGGTTGCCTCCCTAAGTCTTTCATGGAGAATGTATTTGACAACCATACATTTATAGTTGTTAACATACCTGTGTCATTACCCATCAATAGTATGTCATCCACATATAAGACAAGGAAAGTGATAGCACTGTCACTAACCTTCTTATATACATATGGCTCATCCTCATTTTTTATAAAACCAAAGGATTTAATGGCTTCATCAAAATGGATGTTCTAACTCCTCGAAGCTTGTTTCAACCCATAAATGGATCGCTTTAGCTTGCATACCTTGGAACCATCTTAGGATTCAAAACCCCTAGGTTATTCCATGAAAATGTTTTCTTTAATATATCCATTGAGAAAAGCTGTTTTGACATCCATCTGCCAAATCTCATAATCATAGTATGCAGCTATTGCTAATAAAATCCTAATTGATTTAAGCATGGCAACAGGCGAGAAAGTCTCCTGGTAGTCGACTCCTTGCCTTTGGCGAAACCCTTTCGCTACTAGCCTTGCCTTATAGGTCCCTACCTTTCCATCAGAACCAATTTTCTTATTGAAAACCCATTTGTTCCCTATAGGTACAATACCTTCAGGTGGGTCAACAAGATCCCAAACTTGATTCTTATACATGGAATCAATCTCGGATTTCATAGCATCAATCCATTTTGAAGAGTCTATATCTGATATAGCTTCTTCATAGGTAAGTGGATCATCTCCATGATCTACTTCTTCATGAATAGACAACACTTTCTCTTCTTTATAAAGAAATCCATATCTCACTGGTGGGTGAGATACCCTGGTTGTTCTATGAGGAATTGCTGTAGAAGTTTCATCAATGGGTATAGGTTGACTAGATGGATCTATATCCATCTGATCTGTTGGTCGGTCAGAATTCTCCAATGCTAACTCTATTTGCCTTCCTTTGCCTCCTTCTTGAACAAACTGTTGTTCAAGAAATGTGGCATCTCTACTTATCACAACCTTTTGTGAAGTAGGCAAATAAAAATAATATCCAAAACTATCTTTTGGATATCCAACAAATCGACCTTTTTCTGATCTGGTCTCCAATTTATCAGTGTTCAGCTTTTTGATATAAACTGGACAACCCCAAATCTTAACATGCTTAAGACTTAGTTTTCTTCCATGCCATATCTCATAAGGTGTGGAAGAAACTGATTTTGATGGAATCCTATTCAGAATACACAAAGCTGATTCTAATGCAAATCCCTAAAAGAAGATTGGCATATCAGTATAGCTCATCATACTACGTACGATATCCAATAGGGTATGATTTCTCCTTTCAGATACACCATTCAACTATGGCGTTCCTGGAGGAGTCAGCTGAGAAACAATGCCATGCTCTCTCAAGTATTCATCAAATTCAGTACTCAAATATTCACCTCCACGATCTGATCGAAGAGCTTTAATGTAACACCCTCCCTATAACCACTCCGTACATCCTACTGTTCCGGTGACCAGTGTTGGTCCGGACAGCTAGAATGTCCGGAAAAATATTTAAACAAAAGTCAGGAACCATAATTAACTCAAATATTAATAAGAAAAATTTAGTAAAAATTTTAGGAATAAAATACAACCGAAAGTTAAGCAGCCTGGTGCCAAGCGATGGGTAACCGGAGGGAAGTTGCGGTTCTCGCAACGAGGAGCCCTAGACCCGGGGGAAAAATTATAAAATAATTTTTGGGACTCCAGAGAAGGGTTATTGAGGTTCCCATGGCATTAGAATGCCAAGAAAATACTTAGAAAAATTTTTCAATCGGTACAGACAATTTTGACCTGTTAAGCCAAACGGAGGGCATTTTGGTCATTTCGCCTTCAGAAGTGATTTTTGGCCGACTTGTCCAGTTGAGTAAATAATTAATATGACATAAAATATGAATAAACATTACTAGAAATTAAATTGAAATTGAGTAGTGGAGTAAAGAAAAGAAATTGAGGAAAAAGGGTTATTTATGACATCATGGTGATGTCATTTATAATTACCAACCAATCACAATTAAGCCCTTATTTGACTAACTAATAAAGAGACAAATTGAAGACTAAATTCATCAAAGATCCAGCAGCCATCTCCTTCCCCAAAACCAGCCAAAAACGTAGAGAGAGAAAAGAGAGGGTTTCCACCATAGTTCAAGCTTCCAAGCTTTGAAACCTTGCTTATCTTGCACCAAAAACCCTAGATCCCTTCAATAAAAATTGCCCCCACACCTTGTTGGAGTGTTTGGCAGCCAAGAAAAGCCAAGAAAGTGAAGGAATTGCTTGGGAAAAATCTGCCCTAATCAAGGTTAGTGCATTAGACACTTAAAACTTCTTATTTTCATGAATTGTAACTTGTATTGAGTGAGAATTGCAACTAAAATGAACAAGAATTATGTGTATATATACTATGAATTTTTGGAAGCCCTTGTGAAGGAATTATTTTGATTATTTTGATGGACTTAAGGTGGGCTATAGACCAAGTTTAAACCATGTGTGCATGTGATTGTTGAAGGAGCTAGTATTTAAGGTGTTGTGAAAACCTATAATAGAACTAGGGTTTTGAAGAGTGAAAAATTGACTTGGCTTAGGAAATTGTTAGAGCACATTTTAATGTTCAATTAGTGACCATTTTAGGTATGTTGACCATAAAATGGACTGAAAAATAGGATTGCAAAGAGAAGGAGTAAGCTGCCCTAGGACAGCAGCAGAGGGACTGAAAATTCAGTCAACTTACACAGCCATAACTTTGGCTGTGTTAGTCCAATTGGTGTTTGGCCAATTGGACATGAAACTAGGCTTATAATGGCACATTTTTGCTGAAGAAACCATGCCCAAAAGACCAAAGCAAGAGGACCAAAACTTGGCCCCAATCCGGACACTCTGCAACTGCTTCTGCAGAATTGACCAAATGAACAATAACTGTTCATTTGGCCATAACTCACTGTAGATATGGTCAATTGACCTGAAATTTTTACAGAAACAAGTTAAGACCTAGAAAAACAACTTTCATGAAGGAACCTACCCCAAATTATGGCCAGAACCTAACCCAAATGGCAGTGGAAGTCACTGTTCATGTTACTGTAGATATGGTAATTTCTGCAGAATGCAAATCCGGCCAGCTGTGGTTTTTGGACCATATCTGGAGCTACAAAACTCCAAATGGAGTGATTCAAAAAAATAAATTCAACTAGACAAAATAAGGAACAACTTTCATGTTTTACATTTCTTCAAATTCCCACAGTAACAGTGTCCAATGGAACAGTGAAGTTGACTCACCAAAACTGAAAATTCTGCTTGTGTTGGTTTAAACTTGAAATGGTATTAACACTTAATGCCAACAAGTTTTAAACACAAAATATGGTATGTTGGGAGTGCCAAAGTCAATGTATATATTTTCTATCCAAAAGTCAACATTTTTGTTCACCAATGAGGTGAATAGTAACACCAAAACATGAAATTCACAAATTGAAGAATTTAAAAGTTTCAAATGCCCTAGTATACCTAACAAGATTAGTTTGGATAGTTTGACATGCCAATAGGGTTCAGTTAGCAGTACTGCACATGGCAATATGCCATTCCGTGATTTCATGGCTTTTAGCCATTCTGACTTTGTATTGAGACTTGGCCTTGTGCCTGATATTATTCTGACTTGTTAGCTGCTTACACACCGGGAGATGCATATGTGACCGATGGTGTGACGGCCCGAGGTGCTAGGTACCCAGTGCCAGTTTACCCGTTATCCAGTCCAGTCGTCTAGTGTAGGTTACTTGGGGCAACCAAATGAATAAAAGTGGACAAAGTAAATGATATACAAATACCAAACAAATAAAACGTACACATTCACTACACATTTAATTTCTTACTATTTTCTTTTATTATATTATTGCACCACTAAGCATTATTGCTTAGCGCGTTGCTTTTGCCACGCGTAGGTACTGGAGATACAGATCGTGAGCCCAGTAGACCACAGATCGGGTGAGTCCATCCTGCACGCATGCTGTCTGTGTCACCTCAACTTCTGCAGTGCATTGGTAGGACATTAGGTGTCATTTTGACATTTTGTAACTTAACTTTGTTTTTCTCCTATGTAATTAAACTTGTGTAATGTATATTGATGTTTATGTAAATTATGAAAATTGTACTTGTGAATGGAAAAGTAAATGTTTACTTGTGATTTATATGTGATCATCACATGTGATGGATGATTGAGAACTGGAATTGAAATGTTGTTGAGATCTTAATATTGAGATTTTGATGATAAATTGAAGTTGGGATTATTTGGTAATTATTTGGAAGTGTTTTTAACAGGTTCCGAAGAACTGTTTTCTCCATTTTTAGCCGGTACTCCGCCGGATTTTTTTTTAAATTTTCGGAACCTCAAATAAATAATAATTTCGATAAATGGCTTAAATAAATCATATTTCATAAATTAGCTTCAAAAGCATGATACAAATTAAGTAAAGTATATTAGAGTGTGCCAGTACACCGTGTGGCATTACTTACTCGGGTATACTGTACACGGGTAAGGGGTGTCACATTTAATACTCTTTCCTGTTTGATTTTCTACTTCAGATTTAAATTCTTTAAACTTTTCAAAGGATTCATGTTTGTGTTTCATCAAATACAAATACCCAAATCTTGATTTATCATCAGTAAAGGTAATAAAATAATGAAAGCCCCCTCTAGCCATTTTTTTAAATGGACCACATACATCACTATGTATTAGTTCCAAAAAATTTTCAGCTCTTAGCCCTTGTCCAACAAAGGGTGATCTAGTCATTTTGCCCTGAAGGCAAGATTCACAAGTTGGAGTAGGCTCAGAGCCCAATGAGGATAGAATCCCTATTTTCTCCATTTTTGCAATCCTATCTTCTGCAACATGACATAACCTTAAGTGCCAAATATATTTTGAACTTGAGTTGGTTTTCGCCATGGCATTGCATTCTTTTAGATCACTTGCATTCAATTTGTGTTTGTCATTATTATCGAAATAATAAAGATCATCATTCATATAACCCGAACCAACATATTTATTTCCAAAATAAATATTGCAAACATCATCTGTGAACTGAAATTCATAGCTATTTCTAGTCAAACTAGATATAGAAATGATGTTCCTAAAAGCATCAGGTACATATAAAATATTATCCAAACACAAAACATGTCCAAACATGTAAAAAGATTTAGATCCTGTGGCTAAAGCTTCAACAGTTGAGCCATTGCCAATCCGGACTCTAATATCTTGAGAACGCAAGCTGCTACTATTTGCTAGTTCCTGCATATCATTAGAAATGTGAGAACTGGCACTAGTATCTAAAACCCAAGCTGTAGATGAACTATGAGTATCATCAGAATCTAAATAACAAGAAATGGACATACCTTCCGAAGGTGTATCCTTCTTGTCCTTCAGAGAAACAAGATACACTAGGCAGTTCCTTTTCCAGTGCCCATCCTTTTGGCAGTGGAAACACTTTCCTTTGCCTCCATCAGCTTTAATCTTCCTTTTCTGTTTAGCTATTCCTTGGAAGGACCAGAAATCTGAGGTTTCTTTTTCTTATTACCCTTTTTCTTGTTGGTCTTTCCAGCAGAAGAAGATGCAATCAAAGCTACCTCTTTTCCTTTATTGCCCGGCATATTCTTTTGGGCAATAACCAGCATGTTAAGTAAACTAGCTAAGGTGCATTCCTGTTTAGTCATATGGAAATTTGTCACAAAATTCCCAAAAACTCGTGGAAGGATCAAGGATCAAATCCGTCTGTAGTTGGAAATCCATGTTGAAGTTAAGATGTTCCAACTGCTCAATCAGCCGAATCATCTTGTGGACATGATCCCCAACATTCTGTCCCTCAGACATCCTCATACGGAATAGCTGTCTAGATATCTCATACCTAGTATTCCTACTGTGCTCACCATACAACTCTTGTAGGTGAAGGAGGATCTCACTCACACTCAACATGTTCTCATGCTGCTTTTGTAACTCATTACTCATGGAAGCAAGCATGTAACACTTAGCTCTCATATCATGCTCCTTCCACTTATCCAAAGTTTCATGTTCCTCTTGTGTGGCCTCTGGAGGTAAGGGACCAGGAACATTTGAATCTAAAACATATGCTATATGTTCAAGGTTCATGACAAGTTTCAAATTTCTTAGCCAATCAGACAGATTAGGTCCTGTCTACCTATTGCGATCAAGTATGCTTGCAAGGATATTGGATGGTGGTGGTTGTTCTGTGCTCATTTTTATCAGAAAATTAACTGCAGAAAATAACCAGATTAATTAGTAAATATATCATGTAATTAACCAAAATGATTATGGTCTTTTAATCAAATTGGTCCTCCCACTAACTTAGCGAATCCTACACTTCCAAAGTAGAAAACGGAAATCCTAGTTGGATGGATTTCTAGTGGGTGATTGAATTCTTATAATTTTATTGATCATCCTCAGGTACATCCATTATTGGAATTACAATAAACTATAAGTGAGCAACTCCTTGCCCATCACATCTCATGTGAGGTACAATCCTTTACCTAGCCCCTAATGCTCAAAATCTCAGGTACATCCATTATTGACTTATCTTGCATTAGTTAAGTTGATCCCATTGAGCCAGTAATTATGCAAATAATTTTAATGTCCTCAGGTACATCCAATATTGGCCACTAAACCATTTACATATTTACAACATCTCATGCTTAACAATTATTCTTAAGAAAATCTCTTAAATTAATTGCATCTTATACAACTATTTAAAATTTCTTAAAATAATTGCCCCAATGGAGGGCCTATGTTATAATTACTTTAATTATAGCATTTCCAACTTAATCATTTGTTTGGAAGATTTTATGGTCATTCTATTTACTATTAAGGTCTCACTTTGCACATTATCCATTTAGCATGCATATATCATATAATTGCATACATTCCCATACATCTCATGCATTCATGGATAAGCAGTAAATATGGTATGATCATGGACTTTCCAAGGGATTCAATTCTGAGCCACCAAGAATTGTATCAGGGCATTCCTAGGTGCATTTCATTCATTCATTTTACAAGAGTTGCTGAAGGAGTACATAATCAACACTTGATCTTGAATTCCTCCCATTGGTCTCACCAATGCTCTTGACCTCCTTGAACTTCTTGCAATCCAATATTACATAGTAATCCTTGGCATACCAAGGCGAATTTACAAGAACTTAAATAAATGAAATTACAACCCAAAAATTATTACAAACTTAATAATACATGCCCAAAATAAATTAAAATAAATTAATTAATTTACAATCCCAAAGAAATATAAAAGAAATAAATCCAATTACATTGGTGTTTTATAGTCCATGATCATCCATCATGCATATCACTATTTAACAATTAAATAAAACATACATACTTAAATTAAATTGAATATCTCATATTCAACTTAAAAATCTAAATTTGAATATGATTCAAATAAATTTAAAAATTCAGATTTGAATCTCATTCAAACAAATTTAAAAATTCAGATTTGAATCACATTCAAACAACTTCAAAAATTCAGATTTGAATCACATTCAAACATTTTTTAAAAAATCAGATTTGAATCACATTCAAACATTTTTTAAAAAATCAGATCTGAATTTTATTCAATCAATTTTAAAAAATCAGATTTAAATATGATTCAAACAACTTTAAAAATTCAGATTTGAATCACATTCAAACAACTTTTAAAATTCAGATTTGAATCACATTCAAAAAATTTTTAAAATTATGATTTGAATCATAATTTAATTGTGTGATAAAAACTACTAATTAAACACTTTAATTAGTCAAAGAATAGGCCTTAGATCATACAACAATTGCAGAATTAAAAGCCAAACCTTAAACCACCCATGGAAGCCAAACCATGCGCACCATTGATGGTGTTTTTTCAAGTATGCCGCCAACTTGCTTTGCAACCAGCAATGAACTTTTGATCTCATGATCAAACACACAATTAAATCATATAATCAACAATCTAAATGGCAAATATAGTGGCTCTGATACCAATTGAAGGAACGGAAGCGTGAAAAACACAAGTTTATACCATTGAATTCAAAAATTTTCACCTAGGGTCACATGCATCATGCAAGATTTATTTTTTATCTATTTGATTTCAATGATAAATAACATATTAAAACTCTTTTAATATGTTTTTGGATCTGTATTTGCCATTTATAATTTTAAAATTAATCAGATTAATTTTAGAACCCTAGATTAAATCAAGAACGATTACACTAACCTCTTGATGCATCGCAGTGTCTGCGCCTTTGAGATTCGTCTTGGGACACGGATGTTGTCCCTCTAGCTTGTCCACACCAAGAACACCTATGGCAGCCCTTGAAGAGCTTCTAAAGCTTTTTCTATTAATTAGAAAATCAAGTTCTGCCTTTTAAGAGATTAAAGATGTAAACAGGACACTAAAAACAATTCCTAGTGTTCTTAATTCAAGAGATTGATGGCTAATCTCTTTGAATTGATAAGAGATGAAGAAGAAGAGATGAAAACCCTCAAAGTGGCGTGACAAAGGAGTGTGGCTGCTGGTTATCTTTTATTTTCTCACAACAACACTTAAATAGCTAGGTTAACACATTAAACCCTTGCCACATGTCACCCTTTGATTAGCTCTAGGTTTAAGTGACCCAATCACATGGTGCCAAGTGTCAAACCTATATTTAATCTTGATTTTAATCATCTTACATGATTAAAAAAAAACATTTGGCAAGCTTATGTGTTATGCCATGTGTAACCATCTCATGGTGCCACGTGTCACACTGTAAAATGACCAAAATGCCCCTGTGTCTTAATTTTGAGTTCTTAACCCAAAATAATTATTTTCTTCTTCTAATTAATTTATATCAAATATAAATTAATTAATTAATCTCTATTAATTAATTTCTCATTAATTAAATTCATATTTAAACACTTTAAATATAAATTTAGCTTATATTATACATCCAATAATCTAGATTTGGTTTCAAGTCATGCTAGGGACTTTGCAATCTAATTGCAAATCAAACCTATTTAATTAATCAATTTAAACTCTTTAATTAATTAATTAAATCATATTTAATTAGGTGATAACTTGTGTATGTGTGTGACTTACTAGGTTCATCACTAATTGGCATTGAGACATGATATCAACTCTTAATATCATCAGAACTCTTTCTTACCATAAATGATTTCTCTAAATCATTTTATGAACCTCATAGACCATGGTTAACACCTAGCATAGCATGCCATAGCCACCCAATTAGTAATAAGGTTTACCTTAAATGAACCAATAATCATATGTTACTATGCACTAGAATCTCTCTGTTACAAAATCCCAACTCAAGTTGGAGTCATGGTTTATGTCAAACTCCATTTGCTATGAATATTATGTTCTCTTTTAATTCTAGTTCTTGATTAAAAAGATTTTCTCATCAGAAACTCTTTTCTGAATAAATCTATCTGTCCTGGCCAGGAACTTGAAACATCAAGAACAATTAAATGAACATAGGATTTTAACTCTATTTACTTAGAGGAACAGATTCCATCTTGATCAACACCTACCTCCATATATAACTAGTAGGAGCCAACAGATGCCCATATACCCATACACAGTATAAGTATGAAAGCAATATCAAACTCAAACTACCTATATACAAGATAACTGTGCTATCTCAGGTCTAAAGATTATATGCACTGATATGATTTATGACAAAACATTGACAAGAGTAAACTCCATATGCTTGTCATAAGTGTCACTGGTTCGGCCTACTTATCATTTATAAGTGCCTATCATGTTTGTTATATGGCATGAGACTCACCATTCCATCTTATTTATATCTCATATAAATAACTTGGTAACAAACATGAGTACAATCTTTCTGGATAAGTCATATCCTTATTATGAAGTATCCTCGATTGTGAACCTATTTATGATACTTTGTGCTAGAAATATTGTCACTCATATTCTTAACAACTTAAGAATAATATTTCTAACAAAATATCAATGGACCTTTTCTATTACACATAAATATATTTTGTAAACAGAAAAGTGGAAATGCCTTTTATTAATAAAAATATGTACAAGATACATACTAAATGATATGCTCTAGGGCATACTACTAACAATCTCCCACTAGCACTAGAGCCATTCATTATAATATCTTAGACCTATCTTCTCAAGATGTCGGTCTAATCGAGTCTGTGACATAGGCTTAGTGAATGGATCACTGGATTTTCACCGATGCTATTTTCTACATGGCTACATCACCTCGCCCAACTATTTCTCGATAATGTGGTAGCGCCTTTCTATGTGTTTGGATTTCGGTGAGACCTTGGTTCCTTAGCTCGTATGATCGCTCCATTATTGTCATAGTGTAGTGGAACCGCGACTCAATGGAAGGAACTCTGTAAGTTCTATCACGAACTTCTTTATCCAAGCGACTTCCTTTGCAAGATCGATGCTTTGCAATATTCTCACCTCTGTAGTGGAATCTGCAATGCGTGCTCTGTTTGGAACTCTTCCAACCGATCGCACCTCCATTACAAATGAACACATATCGAGGTAGACTTTCTATCATCGATATCCGATTGGAAATCGAATCGGTATAACCATCCAATTGCAAGTCTCCACCTCCATTAATCAAGAATAAATCCTTAGTTCTTCTCAAGTACTTAAGGATATTCTTGTGACTATCGATGTTCCAAACCTGGATTGGATTGATACCTGCTAGTCAAACTAATAGCATATGCGATATCCGGCCTAGTACACAACATTGCATACATTAAACTTCCAATAGCCGAAGCATATGGAATCTTGGCCATCTTATCTCTTTCTTGGTGTCGTTGGAGACATCTCTTTAGAAAGATGGATACCATGTCTCACTGTAACAATCCTCTTTTGGAATCAAGCATGTTAAACCTCTTTAACACCTTTTCCAAGTATAGACTTTGGGATAAACCAATTATTCTTTCGCTCTATCTCTATAGATGCGAATCCCAAGAATATAGGTTGCCTCCCTAAGTCTTTCATGGAGAATGTATTTGACAACCATAACTTTATAGTCGTCAACATACCTGTGTCATTACCCATCAATAGTATGTCATCCACATATAAGACAAGGAAAGTGATAGCACTGTCACTAATCATCTTATATACACATGGCTCATCCTCATTTTTGATAAAACCAAAGGATTTAATGGCTTCATCAAAGCGGATGTTCCAACTCCTCAAGCTTGTTTCAACCCATAAATGGATCGCTTTAGCTTGCATACCTTGGAACCATCTTGGGATTCAAATCCCTAGGTTGTTCCATGAAAATGTTTTCTTCAATGTATCCATTGAGAAAAGCCATTTTGACATCCATCTACCAAATCTCATAATCATAGTATGCACTATTGCTAATAAAATCCTAATTGATTTAAGCATGGCAACAAAGCAGAAAGTCTCCTCATAGTCGATTCCTTGCCTTTGGTGAAACCCTTTCGCTACTAGCCTTGCCTTATAGGTCTCTACCTTTCCATCAAAACCAATTTTCTTCTTGAAAACCCATTTGTTCCCTATAGGTACAATACCTTCAGGTGGGTCAACAAGATCCCAAACTTGATTCTTATACATGGAATCAATCTCGGATTTCATAGCATCAATCCATTTTGAAGAGTCTATATCTGATATAGCTTCTTCATAAGTAAGTGGATCATCTCCATGATCTACTTCTTCATGAGTAGACAACTCTTATTCTTCTTCATGAAGAAAACCATATCTCACTGGTGGGTGAGATACCCTGGTTGTTCTATGAAAAACAGCTGTAGATGTTTCATCAACGGGTATTGGTTGACTAGATGGATCTATATCCATCTGATCTGTTGGTTGGTCTGAATTCTCCAATTCTAACTCTATTTGCCTTCCTTTGCCTCCTTCTTGAACAAACTATTGTTCAAGAAATGTGGCATCTCTACTTATCACAACCTTTTGTGAAGTAGGCAAATAAAAATAATATCCAAAACTATCTTTTGGATATCCAACAAATCGACCTTTTACGATCCGGTCTCCAATTTATCGTTGTTCGCTTTTTGATATAAGCTGGACAACCCCAAATCTTAACATGCTTAAGACTTGGTTTTCTTCCATGCCATATCTCATAAGGTGTGGAAGAAACTGATTTTGATGGAATCCTATTCAGAATATACAAAGCTGATTCTAATGCAAATCCCCAAAAGAAGATTGGCATATCAGTATAGCTCATCATACTACGTACCATATCCAACAGGGTACGATTTCTCCTTTCAGAAACACCATTTAGCTATGGCGTTCCTGGAGGAGTCAGCTGAGAAACAATGCCATGCTGTCTCAAGTATTCATCAAATTCAGTACTCAAATATTCACCTCCACGATCTGATCGAAGAGCTTTAATACTCTTTCCTGTTTGATTTTCTACTTCAGATTTAAATTCTTTGAACTTTTCAAAGGATTCATGTTTGTATTTCATCAAATACAAATACCCAAATCTTGATTTATCATCAGTAAAGGTAATAAAATAATGAAAACCCCTCTAGCCATTTCTTTAAATGGACCACTTACATCACTATGTATTAGCTCTAAAATATTTTCAGCTCTTAGCCCTTGTCCAACAAAGGGTGATCTAGTCATTTTACCCTGAAAGCAAGATTCACAAGTTGGAGTAGGCTCAGAGCCCAATGAGGATAGAATCCCCATTTTCTCCAGTTTTGCAATCCTATCTTCTGCAACATGACATAACCTTAAGTGCCAAATATATTTTGAACTTGAGTTGGTTTTCACCATGGCATTGTATTCTTTTAGATTGCTATACACTGGCTAGTGGAAACACTTTCTTACTAGCAATGGAAACACTTTCCTGCTGGCAATGGAAACACTTTCCTGTTGCCTTTGTCAGCTTTGGTCTTCCCTTTCTGTTTAGCTATTTTCTTGGAAGGACTAGGAATCTGAAGTTTCTTTTTCTTATTGCCCTTCTTCTTGTTGAGCTTTCCAGCAAAAGAAGATGCAATCAAAGCTACCTCTTTTCTTTTATTGCTCGACATATTCTTTTGGGCAATAACCAGCATGTTGAGTAAACCAGCTAAGGTGCATTCCTATTTAGTCATATGGAAATTTGTCACAAAATTCCCAAAAGACTCAGGAAGGGACTGAAGGATCAAATCCGTCTGTAGTTGGAAATCAATGTTGAAGTCAAGATGTTCCAACTGCTCAATCAACTGAATCATCTTGTGGACATGATCCCCAACATTCTGTCCCTCAAACATCCTCATACGGAATAGCTGTCTAGATATCTCATACCTAGCATTCCTGCTGTGTTCACCATACAACTCTTGTAGGTGAAGGAGGATCTCACTCGCACTCTGCATGTTCTCATGTTGCTTCTGTAACTCATTACTCATGGAAGCAAGCATGTAACACTTAGCTCTCATATCATGCTCCTTCCACTTGTCCAAAGTTTCATGTTCCTCTTGTGTGGCCTCTGGAGGTAAGGGACCAGGAACATTTGAATCTAGAACATATCCTATATGTTCAAGGTTCAGGACAAGTTTCAAATTTCTTAGCCAATCGCATGATTAGGTCCTGTCAACCTATTGGGATCAAGTATGCTTGCAAGGATATTGGATGGTGGTGGTTGTTTTGTGCTCATTTTTATCGTAAAATTAATGAGAAAATAACCAGATTAATTAGTAAATGTATCATGTAATTAACCAAAATGATTATGGTCTTTTAATCAAATTGGTCCTCCAACTAACTTAGCGAATCCTACACTTCCAAAGTAGAAAACGGAAATCCTAGTTGGATGGATTTCTAGTGGGTGATTGAATTTTTATAATTCTATTGATCATCCTCAGGTGCATCCATTATTGGAATTACAATAAACTATAAGTGAGCAACTCTTTGCCCATCACATCTCATGTGAGGATCAATCCTTTACCTAGCCCCTAATGCTCAAAATCTCAGGTACATCCATTATTGACTTATCTTGCATTAGTTAAGTTGATCCTATTGAGCCAGTAATTATGCAAATAATTTTAATGTCCTCAGGTACATCCAATATTGGCCACTAAACCATTTACATATTTACAACATTTCATGCTTAACAATTATTCTTAAGAAAATCTCTTAAATAAATTGCATTTTATGCAACTATTAAAAATTTCTTAAAATAATTGCCCCAATGGAGGGCCTATGTTATAATTACTTTAATTATAGCATTTCCAACTTAATCATTTGTTTGGAAGATTTTATGGTCATTCTATTTACTATTAAGGTCTCACTTTGCACATTATCCATTTAGCATGCATATATCATATAATTGCATACATTCCCATACATCTCATGCATTCGTGGATAAGCAGTAAATATGGTATGATCATGGACTTTCTAAGGGATTCAATTCTGAGCCACCAAGAATTGAATCAGGGCATTCCTAGGTGCATTTCATTCATTCATTTTACAAGAGTTGCTGAAGGAGTACATAATCAACACTTGATCTTGAATTCCTCCCATTGGTCCCACCAATGCTTTTGACCTCCTTGAACTTCTTGTAATCCAATATTACATAGTAATCCTTGGCATACCAAGGCGAATTTACAAGAACTTAAATAAATGAAATTACAACCCAAAAATTATTGCAAACTTAATAATACATGCCCAAAATAAATTAAAATAAATTAATTAATTTACAATCCCAAAGAAACATGAAAGAAATATATCCAATCACATTGGTCTTTTATATTCAAATCTGGATTTTTAAGTTGAATATGAGATATTCAATTTAATTTAAGTATGTATGTTTTATTTAATTGTTAAATAGTGATATGCATGATGGATGATCATGGACTATAAAAGACCAATGTGATTGGATTTATTTCTTTTATGTTTCTTTGGGATTGTAAATTAATTAATTTATTTTAATTTATTTTGGGCATGTATTATTAAGTTTGTAATAATTTTTGGGTTGTAATTTCATTTATTTAAGTTCTTGTAAATTCGCCTTGGTATGCCAAGGATTACTATGTAATATTGGATTGCAAGAAGTTCAAGGAGGTCAAGAGCGTTGGTGGGACCAGTGGGAGGAATTCAAGATCAAGTGTTGATTATGTACTCCTTCAGCAACTCTTGTAAAATGAATGAATGAAATGCACCAAGGAATGCCTTGATTCAATTCTTGGTGGCTCAGAATTGAATCCCTTAGAAAGTCCATGATCATAACATATTTACTGCTTATCCATGAATGCATGAGATGTATGGGAATGTATGCAATTATATGATATATGCATGCTAAATGGATAATGTGCAAAGTGAGACCTTAATAGTAAATAGAATGACCATAAAATCTTCCAAACAAATGATTAAGTTGGAAATGCTATAATTAAAGTAATTATAACATAGGCCCTCCATTGGGGCAATTATTTTAAGAAATTTTAAATAGTTGCATAAGATGCAATTTATTTAAGAGATTTTCTTAAGAATAATTGTTAAGCATGAGATGTTGTAAATATGTAAATGGTTTAGTGGCCAATATTGGATGTACCTGAGGACATTAAAATTATTTGCATAATTACTGACTCAATGGGATCAACTTAACTAATGCAAGATAAGTCAATAATGGATGTACCTGAGATTTTGACCATTAGGGGCTAGGTAAAGGATTGAACCTCACATGAGATGTGGTGGGTAAAGAGTTGCTCACTTATAGTTTATTGTAATTCCAATAATGGATGTACCTGAGGATGATCAATAGAATTATAAGAATTCAATCACCCACTAGAAATCCATCCAACTAGGATTTCCGTTTTCTACTTTGGAAGTGTAGGATTCGCTAAGTTAGTGGGAGGACCAATTTGATTAAAAGACCATAATCATTTTGGTTAATTACATGATACATTTACTAATTAATCTGGTTATTTTCTGCGATTAATTTTACGATAAAAAGAGCACAAAACAACCACCACCATCCAATATCCTTGCAAGCATACTTGATCACAATAGGTTGACAGGACCTAATCTGCGATTGGCTAAGAAATTTGAAACTTGTCTGAACCTTGAACATATAGGATATGTTTTAGATTCAAATGTTCTGGTCCCTTACCTCGAGAGGCCACAAGAGGAACATGAAACTTTGGACAAGTGGAAGGAGCATGATATGAGCTAAGTGTTACATGCTTGCTTCCATGAGTAATGAGTTCTGGCAACATGAGAACATGCAGAGTGCGAGTGAGATCCTCCTTCACCTACAAGAGTTGTATGGTGAACACAGCAGGAATGCTAGGTATGAGATATCTAGACAGCTATTCCGTATGAGGATGTTTGAGGGACAGAATGTTGGGGATCATGTCCACAAGATGATTCGGTGATTGAGCGGTTGGAACATCTTGACTTCAACATGGATTTCAACTACAGACGATTTGATCCGATCCCTTCTCGAGTCTTTTGGGAATTTTGTGACAAATTTCCATATGACTAAATAGGAATGCACCTTAGCTGGTTTACTCAACGTCTGGTTATTGCCCAAAAGAATATGCCGACAATAAAGGAAAAGAGGTAGCTTTGGTTGCATCTTCTTCTGTGGAAAGTCCAACAAGAAGAAGGGCAATAAGAAAAAACGTCGATTCTAGTCCTTCCAAGAAAATAGCTAAACAAAAAGGAAGACTAAAGGCGATGGAGGCAAAGGAAAGTGTTTCCATCGCCAAAAGGATGGGCCTTTGGAAAGGCGCTGCAGTATCTTGCTTCTCTGAAGGACAAGAAGGTTAGACGTTCGGAAGGTATGTCCATATCTTGTTATTTAGATTTTGAAGATACTCATAGTTCATCTACAGCTTGGGTTTTAGATACTGGTGCCAGTTCTCACATTTCTAATGATATGCAGGAACTAGCAAATAGTAGCAGCTTGCGTTCTCAAGATGTTAGAGTCCGGATTGGCAATGGCTCAACTGTTGAAGCTTTAGCCATAAGATCTAAATCTTTTTACATGTTTGGACATGTTTTGTGTTTGGATAATATTTTATATGCAACTGTTGCTTTTAAGAACATCATTTCTATATCTAGTTTGACTTGAAAGGGCTATGAATTTGATTCATCGATGATGTTTGCAATATTTATTTTGGAAATAAATATATTGGTTCGGGTTATATGAATGATGGGCTTTATTATTTGGATAATAATGACAAACACAAATTGAATGCAAGTAATCTAAAAGAATGCAATGCCATGGTGAAAACCAACTCAAGTTCAAAATATATTTGGCACTTAAGGTTATGTCATGGTACTGAAGATAGGATTGCAAAACTGGAGAAAATGGGGATTCTATCCTCATTGGGCTCTGAGCCTACTCCAACTTGTGAATCTTGTCTTCAGGGCAAAATGACTAGATCACCCTTTGTTGGACAGGGGCTAAGAGCTGAAAATATTTTGGAGCTAATACATAGTGATGTATGTGGTCCATTTAAAGAAATGGCTAGAGGGGGTTTTCATTATTTTATTACCTTTACTGATGATAAATTAAGGTTTGGGTATTTGTATTTTATGAAATACAGACATGAATCTTTTGAAAAGTTCAAAGAATTTAAATCTGAAGTAGAAAATCAAACAGGAAAGAATATTAAAGCTCTTCGATCAGATCGTGGAGGTGAATATTTGAGTACTGAATTTGATGAATACTTGAGAGAGCATGGCATTGTTTCTCGGTGACTCCTCCAGAACGCATACGGTGAATGGTGTATCTGAAAGGAGAAATCGTACCCTA
The DNA here is from genome assembly GCF_030052815.1 of Hevea brasiliensis. Lineage (NCBI taxonomy): Eukaryota > Viridiplantae > Streptophyta > Magnoliopsida > Malpighiales > Euphorbiaceae > Hevea > Hevea brasiliensis. The sequence continues at coordinate 417,291 of NW_026614619.1, read as the reverse complement.
TTGGATATGGTACGTAGTATGATGAGCTATCTTGATATGGCAATCTCCTTTTGGGGATTTGCATTAGAATCGACTTTGTATATTCGAATAGGATTCCATCAAAATCAGTTTCTTCCACACCTTATGAGATATGGCATGGAAGAAAACCAAGTCTTAAGCATGTTAAGATTTGGGGTTGTCCACTTATATCAAAAGTGAACACCGATAAATTGGAGACCAGATCAGAAAAAGGTCGATTTGTTAGATATCCAAAAGATAGTTTTGGATATTATTTTTATTTGCCTACTTCACAAAAGGTTGTGATAAGTAGAGATGCCACATTTCTTGAACAACAGTTTGTTCAAGGAGGCAAAGGAAGGCAAATAGGGTTAGAATTGGAGAATTGACCAACCAGCATCGGATGGATATAGATCCATCTAGTCAACCAATACGTTGATGAAACATCTACTTTGTTCCTCGTAGAACAACTAGGGTATCTCACCCACCAGTGAGATATGGTTTTCTTCATGAAGAAGAACAAGAGTTGTCTACACATGAAGAAGTAGATCATGGAGATGATCCACTTACCTATGAAGAAGCTATATCAGATATAAACTCTTCAAAATGGATTGATGCTATGAAATCTGAGATTGATTCCATGTATAAGAATAAAGTTTGGGATCTTGTTGACCCACCTGAAGGTATTATACCTATAGGGATCAAATGGGTTTTCAAGAAGAAAATTGGTTCAGATGGAAAGGTAGAGACCTATAAGGCAAGGCTAGTAGCGAAAGGGTTTCGCCAAAGGCAATGAATCGACTATGAGGAGACTTTCTCGCCTGTTGCCATGCTTAAATCAATTAGGATTTTATTAGTAATAGCTGCGTACTATGATTATGAGATTTGGCAGATGGATGTCAAAACAGCTTTTCTCAATGGATACATTGAAGAAAACATTTTCATGGAACAACTTAAAGGATTTGAATCCCAAGATGGTTCCAAGGTATGCAAGCTAAAGCGATCCATTTATAGGTTGAAACAAGCTTCGAGGAGTTGGAACATTCGTTTTGATGAAGCCATTAAATCCTTTGGTTTTATCAAAAATGAGGATGAGCCATGTGTATATAAGAAGGTTAGTGACAGTGCTATCACTTTCCTTGTCTTTTATGTGGATGACATACTGTTGATGGGTAATGACACAGGTAAGTTGACGACTATAAAGGTATGGTTGTCAAATACATTCTCCATGAAAGACTTAGGGGAGGCAACCTATATTCTTGGGATTCGCATCTATAGAGATAGAGCGAAAAGAATAATTGGTTTATCCCAAAGTCTATACTTGGAAAAGGTGTTAAAGAGGTTTAACATGCTTGATTCCAGAGAGGATTGTTACCAGTGAGACATGGTATCCATCTTTCTAAAGAGATGTCTCCAAAGACACACGAAGAAAGAGATAAGATGGCAGGATTCCATATGCTTTGGCTATTGGAAGTTTAATGTATGCAATGTTGTGTACTAGGCGGATATCGCATATCTTTATTAGTTTGACTAGCGGTATCAATCCAATCGAGTTTGGAACATCTGGATAGTTGTCAAGAATATCCTTAAGTACTTGAGAAGAACTAAGGATTTATTCTTGATTTATGGAGGTGGAGACTTGCAATTGGATGGTTATCCGATTACGATTTCCAATCGGATATCGATGATAGAAAGTCTACCGGATATGTGTTCATTTGTAATGGAGGTGCGATCGGTTGGAAGAGTTCCAAATAGAGCACATTGCAGATTCCACTCTGGTGAGTATATTGTCGCATCGAGATCTTTGCAAAGGAAGTGTTTGGATAAAGAAGTTCGTGAGAACTTACGGTAGTTCCTTCCATTGAGTCGTGCGTTCCACTACTCGTGACAATAATGGAGCGATCATACATGCTAAGGAACCAAGGTCTCACGAGAAATCCAAACACATAGAAAGGCGCTACCACATTATCGAGAAATAGTTGGGCGGCGATGTAGCCATGCGACAAATAGCATCGGTGAAAATCCGGTGATCCAATCACTAAGCCTATGTCATACACTCAGTTAGACCGACATCTTGAGAAGATAGGTCTAAGATATTATAATGAATGGCTCTAGTGCTAGTGGGAGATTGTTAGTAGTATGCCCTAGAGCATATCATTTAGTATGTATCTTGTACATATTTTTATTAATAAAAGGCATTTCCACTTTTCCGTTTACATAATATATTTATGTGTAATAGAAAAGGTCCATTGATATTTTGTTAGAAATATTATTCTTAAGTTGTTAAGAATATGAGTGACAATATTTCTAGCACGAAGTATCAAAAATAGGTTCACAATCGAGGATACTTCATAATAAGGACATGACTTATCCAGAAAGATTGTATTCATGTTTGTTCCCAAGATATTTATATGAGATATAAATAAGATGGAATGGTGAGTCTCATGCCATATAACAAACATGATAGGCACTTATAAATGATAAGTAGGCGAACCGGTGACACTTATGACAAGCACATGGAGTTTATTCTTGTCAATGTTTTGTCATAAATCATATCGGTGCATATAATCTTTAGACTGAGATAGCACAGTTATCTTGTATATAGGTAGTTTGAGTTTGATCTGCTTTCATACTTGTCTGTGTATGGGTATATGGGCATGTGTTAGCTCCTACTAGTTATATATGGAGGTAGGTGTTGATCAAGATGGAATCTGTTCCTCTAAGTAAATAGAGATAAAATCCTATGTTCATTTAATTGTTCTTGATGTTTCAAGTTCTGGCAGACAGGATAGATTTATTCAAAAGAGTTTACGATGAGAAAATCTTTTAATCAAGAACTGGAATTAAAAGAGAACATAATATTCATAGCAAATGGAGTTTGACATAAACCATGACTCCATCTTGAGTTGGGATTTTGTAACAGAGAGATTCTAGTGCATGGTAACATATGATTATAGGTTCATTTAAGGTAAACCTTATTACTAATTGGGTGGCTATGGCATGCTATGCTAGGTGTTAACCATGGTCTATGAGGTTCATAAAATGATTTAGGGAAATCATTTATGTTAAGAAAGAGTTCTGATGATATTAAGAGTTGATATCATGTCTCATTGCCAATTAGTGATGAGCCTAGTAAGTCACACACATACACAAGTTATCACCTAATTAAATATGATTTAATTAATTAATTAAAGAGTTTAAATTGATTAATTAAATAGGTTTGATTTGCAATTAGATTGCAAAGTCCCTAGCATGACTTGAAACCAAATCTAGATTATTGGATGTATAATATAAGTTAAATTTATATTTAAAGTGTTTAAATATGAATTTAATTAATAAGAAATTAATTAATAGAGATTAATTAATTAATTTATATTTGATATAAATTGATTAGAAGAAGAAAATAATTATTTTGGGTTAAGAACTCAAAATTAAGACACAGGGGCATTTTGGTCATTTTGCAGTGTGACACGTGGCACCATGAGATGGTGACACATGGCATAACACATAAGCTTGCCAAATGTTTTTTTAATCATGTAAGATGATTAAAATCAAGATTAAATATAGGTTTGACACTTGGCACAATGTGATTGGGTCACTTAAACCTAGAGCTAATCAAAGGGTGACATGTGGCAAGGGTTTAATGTGTTAACCTAGCTATTTAAGTGTTGTTATGAGAAAATAAAAGATAACCAGTAGCCACACTCCTTTGTCACGCCACTTTGAGGGTTTTCATCTCTTCTTCTTCATCTCTTATCAATTCAAAGAGATTTGCCATCAATCTCTTGAATTAAGAACACTAGAAATTGTTTCTAGTGTCCTGTTTACATCTTTAATCTCTTAAAAGGCAGAACTTGATTTTCTAATTAATAGAAAAAGCTTTAAAAGCTCTTCAAGGGCTGCCATAGGTGTTCTTGGTGTGGACAAGCTAGAGGGACAACATCTGGTGTCTCAAGACGAATCTCAAAGCGCAGAACACATTGCAGATGCATCAAGAGGTTAGTGTAATCGTTCTTGATTTAATTTAGGGTTCTAAAATTAATCTAATTAATTTTAAAATCTTAAATGGCAAATACAGATCCAAAAACATATTAAAAGAGTTTTAATATGTTGTTTATCATTGAAATCAAATAGATAAAAAATAAATCTTGCATGATGCATGTGACCCTAGGTGAAAATTTTTGAATTCAATGGTATAAACTTGTGTTTTTCATGCTTCCGTTCCTTCAGAGGTAGACAAGGACAATACCAAAATTTTCAGCAACCTTCTAGGTATCAATAACATTAGAATTTTTAGCATAATAGAGGTCCTCCTCCTGGAATTCATAAACCTCAAAATGCACCTGCTCCACAATAACCTCTACCACAACAAGCACAACCAGACAAGACAGCTAGATTGGAAGCTATGATTGAGACTCTACTTGTAAGCCATCAAAGTCAATAAGATATGTTTTCTCAATTATCATCTAAAGTAGATCAAATGGCAACACATAATAAGATGTTAGAGAATCAAATAGCTCAACAAGCTAGCTCTTCAAACAACAAAGCATTTGGGAAGCTTCCTAGCCAACCAGAAAATTCAAGGGAACATTGCAAGGCTATTATATTGAGAAGTGCAGAAATATTAGAGAATGGAGATAAAAAGATTGAACAAAAAGTTAAAGAAGAGAAAAATAGAGAAGGAGATGAAAAAACTAAAGTTGAAGTTAGAATTAAAGCTGAGAAAAAGAGTTCAGTGGAAGAAAAAGGAAGTAAAGAGAGAGAAAGTGAGGAGGAATAACCTAAATATATAGCACCTAAAGCTTACATGCCACCTTTACCATTCCCACAAAGGTTCCAGAAAGTAAAGTTAGATAAATAATTTGGGAAGTTTTTGGAGGTATTAATGTCTTTGCATCTGACTATCCCTTTCACTGATGCCTTAGCACAAATGCCTTCATATGCTAAATTTTTAAAGGAGATTTTGTCTAACAAGAAGAAGTTGGAAGAATTTGAGACCGTAGCTCTCACAGAAGAAAGCAGTGCTATTTTGCAAAATAAGCTTCCACCCAAACTAAAAGATCCTGGTAGTTTTTCCATACCATGTCCCATTGGGGATATTAGTATAGATAAGGCTTTATGTGATCTTGGAGCCAGTGTTAGTCTAATGCCATTGTTTATCTATGAGAAAATGAAGATTGGAGAAATGAAGCCTACCACCATTTCACTACAGTTAGCATATAGGTCTATTAAATTTCCAATTGGGGTGATTGAGAATGTTCCTCTGAAAGTTGGAAAATTTTTCATACCGGTAGATTTTGTAGTATTGGAGATGGAGGAGGATGTACACATTCCTATTCTTCTTGGTAGACTTTTCCTTGCTACTGCTGGAGCTGTGATTGATGTAAAGAATGGAAGGCTTACATTAGAAGTTGGGGAAGAAAAAGTTGAATTTAATCTTTTTCAAGCAATGAAAAAGAAAGATGATTCAAATTCATGCTTGAGAATTGATGTGATAGATGAAGTGGTCAGAGAAGTACTCAAAAAGCAACATCCTGAAGATCCCTTAGAAGCTTGTTTAGTTTACAACATCAAAAAGGGGGATGAGATTGAAGAAGCTGCAGAATATGCTCAAATTTTAGAAGGAAAGCCACCTTTGCCTATGGCTAGTATCGAGAAAATTAGAGATTTGAAGCAAGATACAACTGCATCATTAATGCTTGAAAAAAGTGAAGCACCGAAGGTAGAGTTAAAACCTCTTCCAACATATCTCAAGTATGCTTTTCTTGGTCAATATTCTATATATCCTGTGATTGTTATTGATAAGCTGAATGATTGTGAAGTTGAAAAGTTATTAAGAGTTCTTAGAAAGCATAAAAGGATAATTGGGTATACCATCGATGATATTAAAGGAATACATCCTTCTGTGTGCATGCATATAATTTTGTTGGAAAATGATCATAAAACCTCTAGAGAGTCACAAAGGAGATTGAATCCAAATATGAAAGAGGTTGTGAAAAAAGAAATCTTGAAATTGCTTGATGCAGGTATTATTTACCCGGTTTCTGATAGCAATTGGGTAAGTCCAGTTCACGTTATACCGAAAAAGGGGGGCATCACAGTAGTGAAAAATGAAAATGATGAACTAATACCTACTAGGACTATAACTGGATGGAGAATGTGTATAGACTATAGGAAGCTGAATAATGCAACTAGAAAGGACCATTTTCCATTACCATTTATAGATCAGATGCTTAAGAGATTAGCTCATAATTCTTATTTTTGCTATTTGGATGGCTATTCAGGGTTCTTTCATATCCCTATTCACCCGGATGATCAGGATAAAACCACCTTCACATGTCCCTATGGTACCTTTGCATATGGAAGGATGCCATTTGGATTATGTAATGCCCCAGCTACATTTCAGAGATGTATGATGTCCATATTTTCTGATATGAATGAGGATATTATGGAAGTGTTCATGGATGATTTTTCTGTGTATGGTAAATCTTTCGATGAATGCTTATCTAGCTTGTCTGAAGTTTTGTTGAGATGTGAAGAGTTTAATTTAGTTTTGAATTGGGAAAATTGGCATTGTGACACCCTTACCCGTCTACCGTGTAGCAGAGTAAGATCTGCCACACAGTGTACCGGAACACCATATTTTATTTCAATTATTTTTATCCTTCCTTATTTATTTCTTTCATAGTTATGAAGTACCATTTTGTGAAGTATAATTCATTTAAGTCATTTATTGAAATTATAAATTCATTTTGGGGTTTCGAAAATTTCATAGAAAATCCGGCAGAGTACCGGCTAAAAATGGATAAAACAGTTCTTCGGAACCTGTGAAAAATACTTCCAATAACTTTCAATCATTCTCAAACTCCATTTGTATAACATCAATTTACAACAATTTCTTAACAATTCCTCCATTTGTCATTCATTCATTTCACATCATCATCACGCTCAAACTATAAATAAATTCTCATATGTTATTTATAATCACAAGTTACAAATACTTACATTAGTACAAAATTATATTACATATGTTTCAAATATGCATGATAAAATAAGAGTTTAATTACAAAACTTACAAAAATCACAAAATACAAAATGGGACCTAGTGTCCTACCAATACATTGTAGCCTGTGAGGTGATACGGATACTATGTAGAGCTATGAACGGCCTTACCCAATCTATGGTCTATTGGGCCCTCTATCCAAATCTTCAGTACCTACGAGCTACAAAAGTGACGCGCTAAGCATAAAGCTTAGTGGTTCCAATAATACAAGAAATTATAATATGCAAATAAAAATAATAATTTCCTAGTTATTGTGTTCATAAGAAATGAATAATTACTAACTTATTGTTTAGTCGAAGGCTAATTACATTTTATGATATTAACTCCTTCATGCATTTTGTTAATCATTTTCTTGATGATTTTGAGCTTTTTTATTTTATTGTAATCATTCTTGATCTTTATCTTGATATTTAATTTCCTTATTTTATTTAATAATCAATTCAATTACAATTATACTTTTCCATGCCCAAGTAACCTATACTATCACACCTTACCCCTCTCTAAGGCATAACATGATCCCGTAGTATACCTAATAAATTACTAACTTCGCCTACTGATAACCCATTAAATACACTACAAGGGATTTTTAAACTTTTCTTACTTCTTTTTATAGTGGTGAGTACTATTTACAGGTGTTAAAAAAATTTTTTGAACTGAAGTGAAACAGCTAACACATTTGATGAATTAACAATTTCTGCAAAAATTTTGGTAGAGTGCCATCTGTATTTTGAATAAAACAGTTCTTTAAAAACTTGTAAAAAAACACTTCAATTATTTTGTTCAATCACCAAACTCCAATATTCAATCAACACAATAAGTGACTCAACAATTGTTAACTCAAATCCATAATAATTTTCCAGTGTTTTCAAAAGCTGAGATAAAAGGATATATCATAATATTTACAAACCAAAATAATTTACAAATTTAGTTTACAACTTTAATGTACAATTTTAGTTTACAACTGCTCAAAATCAAGAATACTATATACATACAGTGAACATACATTACAATACAAAATGCAAAATATGGTATACTCAATATACCCGATGATCTCTCAATGTAGTACTAGCAGCCTAGTCTGCTGTCCTGTTAGTCTGTCTACCTGCGACAGCAATCAAAAGCTATCGCTGAGCCATTGTCTCAGTGGTACACAACATTAACAAAATGCAACTTTAAATCACAAATCATAAGTCATATAAATAGTGGATACTTAAAACCATAGTTAAATTCAAAGACAATGAATGTCATAAAGAATTTAAAGTCCATTTCACAATATCACAATAAATATCAATAAATCGCACACACACAGCTTAATCATGTTGCCAAAGTTCAATTCATCCCAAAAGCCGATGGCTAGTGAGGAATTCAATTCATCCCAAAAGCCGATGGCTAGTGAGGAATTCAATTCATCCCAAAAGCCGATGGCTAGTGAGGAATAACATAGCTAGCTAGCAATAATATGAGTACTCATTCTATTCGTCCTCAATAGGCACACACCTCAACACTTCAGTCAGAGAGGGAATTCAATTCATCCCACTTGACAAGCTAGCGAGGAATTCAATCAATATACATGATAACTGTGGTTTCAAACCATTTACAATTCTTTTCAATCAGTAAGTATCCATCAAATATCATTCAAACAAATTTTCACAATTTAAAATAATGATATACAAATAGTCATAATTTATTTCAATTGAAAATTCAAAAGAAATAACTGTTATGCACAAACCTCTGATAACTGTCTCTTGGCTCTGACTCAGTGTTTCCTTTCCCTTCCCTGAGTCTTTGCTAACTGAAACATACAATTTGAAGTCTTTCAGAACTCATTTAAATCGTCTCTAACAATAAGGCTTAATAATTAATTTATTGAATTCTATTATTTCCTTAGTCAACCTAAGATGTTGACCCTCAATGCAGTCTACGTGAATTAGGTTTTAATGCTACCAATATGTCACATTTGTAGCCTTTTAGTATTGGTACATGTTACCAAATTCATTTCCAACTATGTTGCATTTTATTGCAATTTGTCGGATTTTGGTATACTAATTTGACCTAGCCGGACGACCTACTTCCCTCAGTTTTTGGGTTTCGGTCCAAACTACAAACTTGTAGGTCTATGTCTTATTGCATGCGGGACAAAATTTCAGGTCATTCTGAGCTGTGTAGGCTAAGTTACGGTCAATTTACCAATGCCGGATAGAATGTACCAAAATGGTAACTTTCGGTCACTTTTAGGTCACTTTTGGTTTGGCTAGTTTTTGGACCTAAATTTATGTAAGTTATTTGGCTTGGTTATGGTCATTTCTTGGTGTTTGTGTCTTCATAGGAGTTGTAGATATATGTCTCAACTATTCATGGTAAAAATTTCAGGTCAATTGGACCTGTTTTGAGTAAGTTATGGTCAAAACACTTACTACTGCCCAAATAGTCAATTTTCAGGCTTTCAAAGCACTAATCCGGATTTGGTCATTTTTCAAGTCACCTTCTAGGCAGAATTTTGGTAAGCTTCCTTCATGAAAGTTGGCACATTTTATGCCTAGTTTCACCTCCAATTGGTCTCATATCAATTGGAGTCACACACTTAAGGTTCTAAGCTACATACACTGCCCTATTGCACATTGTTCATCCTTTACCAATTACACATCCTATGCTCACCAAGTCACTCTTCTATGCCAATTCTGGTTTGTACCATAATATTAACACATTTAGAAACTCATTTTTGGTCATTTTGGCAGCTTATAACCATTCTCAATAAGCACACTAACCGAAAATTTTCGAAGTCCAATTATAACAATTAAACACATGAATGCACTTCATTTACATGTCCAAATTCAAACCTTTATACACACATACATGCTGCCATCCATAACAACATAATTCAACAATAAAATTCCATAAACCAAACCATGAAACAACACATTTTGATCTTCCTCATAAGGCTGCCACAAGTTTACACATACCCATCAATTGCCATTTTCACTTTTCAAGCTTCCAATTCAAACCTTACGCATGGAATTCAACTTCAATACAATTAAACATTTAAATCATCATCCAAACCACTATTTATATACAAGAATAAGCTGTTCTTATTGAGGTTCCATGGCTGCCAAAATGTACATTTTCACTAATTCATCAAACTTTAAAAATCCTTCCACAAATCAACTACCCACAACACCCATTCAAAGTTTAATGAAACAAGAATTAAAAATACATACTTACCACTTTTGAAATTCTTCAAAACCTCACCAAAACTTAATTTTCTTGCTGCCTATCTATTGTCCAAGTTGTGTAGAACAATTTTAGTGAAGAAATCAAGTGGAAAAGGGGCTTACTTCATGCTTGCATGGAGGTTAGGAAGCTTTGGCCATGGTTGGCCATCGATGGAGGTTTTGAGAATTTTTTTCAATTCGGCAAGGTTAGTGAGGTTGAAGAAGATGAGTGATCTGCTGTCCACAATATGTTTAATGGTCCACTTTAGTGGGTTTAGTGGAGCACTAATAGGATTAAAAACATTTTTTATGTTAAACTTCCATAATTTGCACATTTTCCTCCTATTTTTTGCTATTTAGATTTTGTACCACTATTTTAATTTTTCATAACATTTCCTAAGTGTAATACCATTTATTTATAATGGACATTTAGGTCAAAAGATAACTCGGGTGTCAAATGACCACAATGCTCCTATTCATGTTGCATTCCCGATTTTTCGGTAACACTGAGTTTTGTCGCTTTCTCGATTTCCCATTTTTCTTTGTACTAATTAATTAATTTTTCTTTGATATTTCTAATAATATTTATACTTCAATAGGTCTTTAATTATGTCTTAAAAATATTTGCCAGGGTTCCCCGCAGTCCAGGTGTTAGTAATATGCCCTAAAGCATATCATTTAGTAAGAATCTTGCACATATTTTTATTAATAAAAGGCTTCTCCACTTTTCCGTTTACATAATATATTTATGTGCAATAGAAAAGGTCCATTGATATTTTGTTAGAAATATTATTCTTAAGTTGTTAAGAATATGAGTGACATTATTTCTAGTACAAAGTATCATAAATTGGTTCACAATCGAGGATACTTCATAATAAGGACATGACTTATCCAGAAAGATTGTATTCATTTTTGTTACCAAGTTATTTATATGAGATATAAATAAGATGGAATGGTGAGTCTCATTCCATATAGCAAACATGATAGGCACTTATAAATGATAAGTAGGCCGAACTAGTGACACTTATGACAAACACATGGAGTTTACTCTTGTCAATGTTTTGTCATAAATCATATCAGTGCATATAATCTTTAGACCTGAGATAGCACAATTATCTTGTATATAGGTAGTTTGAGTTTGATACTGCTTTCATACTTGTACTGTGTATGGGTATATGGGCATGTGTTGGCTCCTACTAGTTATATATGGAGGTAGGTGTTGATCAAGATGGAATATGTTCCTCTAAGTAAATAGAGATAAAATCTATGTTCATTTAATTATTCTTGATGTTTCAAGTTCCTAGCCAGGACAGATAGATTTATTCAGAAAAGAGTTTCTGATGAGAAAATCTTTTTAATCAAGAACTGGAATTAAAAGAGAATATAATATTCATAGCAAATGGAGTTTGACATAAACCATGACTCCAGCTTGAGTTGGGATTTTGTAACAGAGAGATTCCAGTGCATGGTAACATATGATTATAGGTTCATTTAAGGTAAACCTTATTACTAATTGGATGGCCATGGCATGCTATGCTAGGTGTTAACCATGGTCTATGAGGTGCATAAAATGATTTAGAGAAATCATTTATGGTAAGAAAGAGTTCTGATGGTATTAAGAGTTGATATCATATCTCATTGTCAATTAGTGATGAGCCTAGTAAGTCACACACATACACAAGTTATCACCTAATTAAATATGATTTAATTAATTAATTAATTAAAGAGTTTAATTGATTAATTAAATAGGTTTGGTTTGCAATTAGATTACAAAGTCCCTAGCCTGACTTGAAACCAAATCTAGATTATTGGATGTATAGTATAAGTTAAATTTATATTTAAAGTGTTTAAATATAAATTTAATTAATGAGAAATTAATTAATAGAGATTAATTAATTTATTTATATTTGATATAAATTGATTAGAAGAAGAGAAATAATTATTTTGGGTTGAGAACTCAAAATTAAGACACAGGGGCAATTTGGTCATTTCACAGTGTGAAACGTCGCACCATGAGATGGTGACACATGGCATTACACATAAGCTTGCCACATGTCTTTTAATCATGTAAGATGATTAAAATTAAGATTAAATATAGGTTTGACACTTGGTATAATGTGATTGGGTCAATTAAACCTAGAACCAATCAGAGGGTGACATGTGGCAAGGGTTTAATGTGTTGACCTAGCTATATAAGTATTGTTACGAATTAAAAATAAGACAACCAGCAGCCGCACTCCTTTGTCACGCCATTTTGAGGCTCTCATTCTCTTCTTCTTCATCTCTCATCAATTCAAAGAGATTAGCCATCAATCTCTTGAATTAAAAATATTAGAAATTGTTTCTAGTGTCCTGTTTACATCTTTAATCTCTTAAAAGGCAGAACTTGATTTTCTAAATAATAGAAAAAGCTTTAGAAGCTGTTCAAGGGCTGCCATAGGTGTTCTTGGTGTGGACAAGCTAGTGGGACAACATTTGGTGTCCTGAAGACAAATCTCAAAGGCGCAAATACACTGCAGCACATCAAGAGGTTAGTGTAATCGTTCTTGATTTAATCTAGGGTTCTAAAATTAATCTGATTAATTTTAAAATCTTGAATGGCAAATACAGATCCAAAAACATATTAAAAGAGTTTTAATATGTTGTTTATCATTGAAATCAAATAGTTAAAATAAAATCTTGCATGATGCATGTGACCCTAGGTAAAAAATTTTGAATTCAATGGTATAAACTTGTGTTTTTCATGCTTTTGTTCCTTCAATTGGTATCAGAGCCACTATATTTGCCATTTAGATTATTGATTATACGATTTAATTGTGTGTTTTGATCATGAGATGATTTATCCATTGCTGGTTGCAATGGAGGTGTGGCGGCATGCTTGAAAAACACCATCAATGGTGCGCATGGTTTGGCTTCCATGGGTGGTTCAAGGTTTGGCTTTTAATTCTGCAATTGTTGTATGTTCTAAGGCCTATTCTTTAACTAATTAAAGTGTTTAATTAGTAGTTTTAATCACACAATTAAATTTTGATTCAAATCAGAATTTTAAAAATTGTTTGAATGTGATTCAAATCTGAATTTTTAAAGTTGTTTGAATGTGATTCAAATATGAATTTTTAAAGTTGTTTGAATCATATTTAAATCTGATTTTTTAAAGTTGTTTGAATAATATTCAAATCTGATTTTTTAAAAATTTTTTGAATATGATTCAAATCTGATTTTTTTAAAATTGTATGAATGTGATTCAAATCTGAATTTTTAAGGTTGTTTGAATGTGATTCAAATCTGAATTTTTAAATTTATTTGAATCATATTCAAATATGAATTTCTAAGTTGAATATGAGATATTCAATTAATTTAAGTATGTATATTTTATTTAATTGTTAAATAGTGATATGCATGATGGATGATCGTGGACTATAAAAGACCAACGTGATTGAATTTATTTCTTTTATGTTTCTTTGGGATTGTAAATTAATTGATTTATTTTAATTTATTTTGGGCATGTATTATTAAGTTTGTAATAATTTTTGGGTTGTAATTTCATTTATTTAATTTCTTGTAAATTCACCTTCGTATGCCAAGGATTACTATGTAATAATGGATTGCAAGAAGTTCAAGGAGGTCAAGAGCATTGGTGGGACCAGTGGGAGGAATTCAAGATCAAGTGTTGATTATGTACTCCTTCAGCAACTCTTGTAAAATGAATGAGTGAAATGCACCTAGGAATGCCCTGATTCAATTCTTGGTGGCTCAGAATTGAATCCCTTAGAAAGTCCATGATCATACCATATTTACTGCTTATCCATGAATGCATGAGATGTATGGGAATGTATGCAATTATATGGTATATGCATGCTAAATGGATAATGTACAAAGTGAGACCTTAATAGTAATTAGGATGACTATAAAATCTTCCAAACAAATGATTAAGTTGGAAATGCTATAATTATAGTAATTATAACATGGGCCCTCCATTGGGGCAATTATTTTAGGAAATTTTAAATAGTTGCATAAGAAGCAATTAATTTAAGAGATTTTCTTAAGAATAATTGTTAAGCATGAGATGTTGCAAATATGTAAATGGTTTGGTGGCCAATATTGGATGTAACTGAAGAATTTAAAATTATTTGCATAATTACTGGCTCAATGGGATGAACTTAACTAATGCAAGATAAGTCAATAATGGATGTACCTGAGATTTTAAGCATTAGGGGCTAGGTAAAGGATTGAACCTCACATGAGATGTGATGGGCAAGGAGTCGCTCACTTATAGTTTATTGTAATTCCAATAATGGATGTACCTGAGGATGATCAATAGAATTATAAGAATTCAATCACCCACTAGAAATCCATCCAACTAGGATTTCCGTTTTCTAATTTGGAAGTGTAGGATTCGCTAAGTTAGTGGGAGGACCAATTTGATTAAAAGACCATAATCATTTTGGTTAATTATTTGATACATTTACTAATTAATCTGGTTATTTTCTCCAATTAATTTTCTGATAATAATGAGCATAGAACAACCACCACCATCCAATATCCTTGCAAGCAAACTTGATCGCAATAGGTTGATAGGACCTAATCACTCTGATTGGCTAAGAAATTTGAAACTTGTCCTGAACCTTGAACATATAGGATATGTTCTAGATTCAAATGTTCCCGGTCCCTTACCTCCAGAGGCCACTCAAAAGGAACATGAAAATTTGGACAAGTGGAAGGAGCATGATATGAGAGCTAAGTGTTACATGCTTGCTTCCATGAGTAATGAGTTATAGAAGCAACATGAGAACATGTAGAGTGTGAGTGAGATCCTCCTTCACCTACAAGAGTTGTATGGTGAGCACAGTAGGAATGCTAGGTATGAGATATCTAAGCAGTTGTTCCGCATGAGGATGTTTGAGGGACAGAATGTTGGGGATTATGTCCACAAGATGATTCGGCTGATTGAGCAGTTGGAACATCTTGATTTCAACATGGATTTCCAACTACAGACGGATTTGATCCTTCAGTCTCTTCCTGAGTCTTTTGGGAATTTTGTGACAAATTTCCATATAACTCAATAGGAATGCACCTTAGCTGGTTTACTCAACATGCTGGTTATTGCCCAAAAGAATATGCTGGGCAATAAAGGAAAAGAGGTAGCTTTGATTGCATCTTCTTCTACTGGAAAGTCCAACAAGAAGAAGGGCAATAAGAAAAAGAAACCTCAGATTCCTGGTCCTTCCAAGAAAATAGCTAAACAGAAAAGGAAGACCAAAGCTGACAAAGGCACAGGAAAGTGTTTCCATTGCCAACAGGAAAGTATTTCCATTGCTAGTAAGAGAGTGTTTCCACGGCCAAGAGTATAGCAATCTAAAAGAATGCAATTCCATGGTGAAAAACCAACTCAAGTTCAAAATATTTTTGGCACTTAAGGTTCCATCTCAACTTCAAAATATTTTTGGCACTTGTAACACCCTAGGCAAATCCCACATTTGCAAAACATGGGAGAGATGCTGGATTTATAAGTTGGCGGTTCATAACCCCTATTGACGCGCTTTAAAACCGTGAGGGCTTCGGTCCAAAGCGAACAATATCACTAGTGGGCCGGGCCATTACATTTGTGGTATCAAAGCCGCTCCGCGTGCAACCTTGGGCGATGGTGGGGCAAACCTCAACGAGGACGCTGAGTCCCATAAGGGGGATGGATTGTAACACCCTAGGCAAATCCCACATCGGCAAAACACGGGAGAGATGCTGGATTTATAAGTTGGCGGTTCATAACCCCTATTGACGCGTTTTAAAACCGTGAGGGCTTCGGCCCAGAGCGGACAATATCACTAGTGGGCTGGGCCATTACATTTGTGGTATCAAATCACTAGTGGGCCGGGCCATTACATTTGTGGTATCAAAGCCGCTCTGCGTGCAACCTTGAGCGATGGTGGGGCAAACCTCAGCGAAGATGCTGAGTCCCATAAGGAGGGTGGATTGTAACACCCTAGGCAAATCCCACATCGACAAAACACGGGAGAGATGTTGAGTTTATAAGTTAGTGGTTCGTAACCCCTAGTGGCGCGTTTTAAAATCGTGAGGGCTTCGGTCCAGAGCGGACAATATCACTAGTGGGCCGGGCCATTACAGCACTTAAGGTTATGTCATGTTGCAGAAGATAGGATTGCAAAATTTGAGAAAATGGCGATTTTATCCTCATTGGGCTCTGAGCCTACTCTAACTTATGAATCTAGTCTTCAGGGCAAAATGACTAGATCACCCTTTGTTGGACAAGGGCTAAGGGCTGAAAATATTTTAGAGTTAATACATAGTGATGTATGTGGACCATTTAAGGAAATTGCTAGAGGTGGTTTTCATTATTTTATTACCTTTCCTGATGATAAATCAAGGTTTGGGTATTTGTATTTGATGAAATATAAACATGAATCCTTTGAAAAGTTTAAAGAATTTAAATCTAAAGTAGAAAATCAAATAGGAAAGAGTATTAAAGCTCTTCGATCAGATCATGGAGGTGAATATTTGAGTACTAAATTTGATGAATACTTAAGAGAGCATGGAATTGTTTCCCAGCTGACTCCTCCAGGAACACCACAGCTGAATGGTGTATCTGAAAGGAGAAACGTACCCTATTGGATATGGTACGTAATATGATGAGATATACTGATATGCCAATCTCCTTTTGGGGATTTGCATTAGAATCAGCTTTGTATATTCTGAATAGGATTCCATGAAAATCAGTTTCTTCCACACCTTATGAGATATGGCATAGAAGAAAACCAAGTCTTAAGCATGTTAAGATTTAGGGTTGTCCAGCTTATATCAAAAAGCTGAAAACTGATAAATTGGAAACTAGATAAGAAAAAGGGTCGATTTGTTGGATATCCAAAAGATAGTTTTGGATATTATTTTTATTTTTATTTGCCTACATCACAAAAGGTTGTGGTGAGTAGAGATACCACATTTCTTGAACAACAATTTGTCCAAGAAGGAGGCAGAGGAAGGCAAATAGAGTTGGAATTAGAGAATTCTAACCAACCAACAGATCAGATGGATATAGATCCATCTAGTCAATCTACACCCGTTGATGAAACATCTACAATTGTTCCTCGTAGAACAACCAGGGTATCTCACCCACCAGTGAGATATGATTTCCTTCATGAAGAAGAATAAGAGTTGTCTACTCATGAAGAAGTAAATCATGGAGATGATCCACTTACCTATGAAGAAGCTATATCAGATAAAGATTCTTCAAAATGGATTGATGCTATGAAATCTGAAATTGATTCCATGTATAAGAATCAAGTTTGGGATCTTGTTGACCCACCTGAAGGTATTGTACCTATAGGAAACAAATGGGTTTTCAAGAAGAAAATTGGTTCTGATGGAAAGGTAGAGACCTATAAGGCAAGGCTAGTAGCAAAAGGATTTCGCTAAAGGCAAGGAATCGACTATGAGGAGACTTTCTCGCCTGTTGCCATACTTAAATCAATTAGGATTCTATTAGCAATAGCTGCATACTATGATTATGAGATTTGGCAGATGGATGTCAAAACAGCTTTTCTCAATAGATACATTAAAGAAAACAATTTCATGGAATAGCCTAGGGGTTTTGAATCCCAAGATGGTTCCAAGGTATGCAAGCTAAAGTGATCCATTTATGGGTTAAAGCAAGCTTCGAGGAGTTGGAACATCCGTTTTGATGAAGCCATTAAATCCTTTGGTTTTATCAAAAATGAGGATAAGCCATGTGTATATAAGAAGGTTAGTGACAGTGCTATCATTTTCCTTGTCTTATATGTGGATGACATACTGTTGATGGGTAATGACATAGGTATGTTGACAACTGTAAAGATATGGTTGTCAAATACATTCTCCATGAAGGACTTAGGGGAGGCAACCTATATTCTTGGGATTCGCATCTATAGAGATAGAGCAAAAAGAATAATTGATTTATCGCAAAGTCTATACTTGGAAAAGGTGTTAAAGAGGTTTAACATGCTTGATTCCAAGAGAGGATTGTTACCAGTGAGACATGGTATCCATCTTTCTAAAGAGATGTCTTTAAAGACACCCGAAGAAAGAGATAAAATGGCCAGGATTCCATATGCTTCGATTATTGGAAGTTTAATGTATGCAATGTTGTGTACTAGGCCGGATATCGCAAATGCTGTTAGTTTAACTAGCAGGTATCAATCCAATCTAGGTTTGGAACGCTGGATAGCTGTCAAGAATATCTTTAAGTACTTGAGAAGAACTAAGGATTTATTCTTGATCTATGGAGGTGGAGACTTGCAATTGGATGGTTATACTGATTCTGATTTCCAATCAGATATCGATGATAGAAAGTCTACATCTGGATATGTGTTCATTTGTAATGGAGGTGCAGTCAGTTGGAAGAGTTCCAAACAGAGCACGACTGCAGATTCCACTACAGAGGCTGACTATATTGCTACATCAGATGCTACAAAGGAAGCTATTTGGATAAAGAAGTTCGTGATAGAACTTACAGTAGTTCCTTCCATTGAGTCAGCAGTTCCACTACACTGTGACAAGAATGGAGCAGTCATATACGCTAAGGAACCAGGGTCTCACCAAAAATCAAAACACATAGAAAGGCGCTACCACATTATCAGAGAAATAGTTAGGCGAAGCGATGTAGCAATGCAGAAAATAGCATCAGCTGAAAATCCAGCTAATCCATTCACTAAGCCTATGTCATAGACTCAGCTAAACCGACATCTTGAGAAGATAGGTCTAAGATATTGTAATGAATGGCTCAGTGCTAGTGGGAGATTGTTAGTAGTATGCCCTAGAGCATATCATTTAGTATGTATCTTGTACATATTTTTATTAATAAAAGGCTTTTCCACTTTTCTGTTTACATAATATATTTATGTGTAATAGAAAAGGTCCATTGATATTTTGTTAGAAATATTATTCTTAAGTTGTTAAGAATATGAGTGACATTATTTCTAGCACAAACTATCATAAATTGGTTCACAATCGAGAATACTTCATAATAAGGACATGACTTATCCAGAAAGATTATATTCATGTTTGTTACCAAGTTATTTATATGAGATATAAATAAGATGGAATGGTGAGTCTCATGCCAAGTAGCAAATATGACAGGCACTTATAAATGATAAGCAAGCCAAACCAGTGACACTTATGACAAACACATGGAGTTTACTCTTGTCAATGTTTTGTCATAAATCATATCAGTGAATATAATCTTTAGACCTAAGATAGCATAGTTATCTTGTATATAGGTAGTTTGAGTTTGATACTGCTTTCATACTTGTACTGTGTATGGGTATATGGGCATGTGTTGGCTCCTACTAGTTATATATGGAGGTAAGTGTTGATCAAGATGGAATCTGTTCCTCTAAGTAAATAGAGATAAAATACTATGTTCATTTAATTGTTCTTGATGTTTCAAGTTCCTGGCCAGGACAGATAGATTTATTCAGAAAAGAGTTTCTGATGAGAAAATCTTTTTAATCAAGAACTGGAATTAAAAGAGAACATAATATTCATAGCAAATGGAGTTTGACATTAACCATGACTCCAGCTTGAGTTGGGATTTTGTAACAGAGAGATTTCAGTGCATGGTAACATATGATTATAGGTTCATTTAAGGTAAACCTTATTACTAATTGGGTGGCCATGGTATGCTATGCTAGGTGTTAACCATGGTCTATGAAGTGCATAAAATGATTTAGAGAAATCATTTATGGTAAGAAAGAGTTCTGATGGTATTAAGAGTTGATATCATATCTCATTGTCAATTAGTGATGAGCCTAGTAAGTCACACACATACACAAGTTATCATCTAATTAAATATGATTTAATTAATTAATTAAAGAGTTTAATTAATTAATTAAATAGGTTTGGTTTGCAATTAGATTACAAAGTCCCTAGCCTGACTTGAAACCAAATATAGATTATTGGATGTATAGTATAAGTTAAATTTATATTTAAAGTGTTTAAATATAAATTTAATTAATGAGAAATTAATTAATAGAGATTAATTAATTAATTTATATTTCATATAAATTGATTAGAAGAAGAGAAATAATTATTTTGGGTTGAAAACTCAAAATTAAGACACAGGAGCATTTTGGTCATTTCACAGTGTGACACGTGGCACCAAGAGATGGTGACACATGGCATTACACATAAGCTTGCCAAATGTCTTTTAATCATGTAAGATGATTAAAATTAAGATTAAATATAGGTTTGACACTTGGCACAATGTGATTGGGTCAATTAAACCTAGAACCAATCAGAGGGTGACATGTGGCAAGGGTTTAATGTATTGACCTAGCTATATAAGTGTTGTTATGAATTAAAAATAAGACGACCTGTAACACCCCTCACCTGACTACAGTGTAGCCGAGCAAGGCGTGCTACATTCGGTGCTGGAGCACCCTAACTTAACTTACTTTATTTCTTTAAAAATTTTGTTCTCGTTATATTTAATATCGATTATTTTTCGACGGAGAAACTAACGGAGTTTCCCATATTTTATTATCGTTTGACGTATTTCAATATTCACCTGTTTGAAATTCAACAATATTTTCAAAATAAAATCTTATCCATGCTAATCATAATTATCTCATTAATCATTCTCATAATTTTATCATATTTCAAATCTCATCCATACATTTCAATTTCATAATCATTTCCATACATTTTCATTCATACTCAATTCATATGTAAACATTCTCAAATTACATAAGCAACATTTTCAAATTTCCTTAATTTACATAATTTACAAAATAATTATAAAATTTCATAATTTACATGATATATAAATTAATTATATATGAAAAAGCTAATTTATTAATTTACATCGCATTTCTAGTAATTTCCTGTTCATAATATACATTACAATACAATATCTAAGCATTTTATACAAAATATAAAATATGATCTATATGGGCCCTATCTACATGCATTGCTGAGGAGGTGATAACCTTGAATACTTCAGATACTTCTGCAGATCAAAACTCCCAAAATTCCCAGTCAAACGTCCATTGGGTTCTAGCTTGATTACTGTGAAGAAACAATTCCATCGCGCTAAGCATTGCTGCTTAGTGGTGTAATAATATAACAAGGAAATAATATACAAATAAAGATAGAAATAAAAAATAATTCAAATAATTAAGATTTATTTATACTTCACATGCGGTTTCTAAAATTTAATATGTTTTATCCTAATTTAATCTTCTTTGAAAGTGTTTATTTCGCCAATGTACAATAATAATGTACAAAGAAAAATGATCTGAAAATAATAAATTTATGCTTATATTATTATATAAGTCACATTTGCAATATTTATTTATGTTATAATTTTCTTTGCTAATCTTTTAGCATTTTCTCTATACTTGCTAGGTTGTCTCAGATTATCTCATAACAAGTAAATTTTAATATTTGTCTAGTTCATTTCGATTCTTTCTAATAAATAACTATCCTAATTTATTTTAGGTCATCTTACTCATTTATTTTATTGAATTTCTAATATTTTTAATTGCTAATATTCTTAACTTATCTCAATAAATTTCACTGCCCAAGTAACCTATGACAGGCTGACTAAACTGGATAACGTTGTACTTTGGACAAGTGGTGCCTTAGGCCGTCATACCATGGGACGCGGAACATCAACCACGTATGCAGTCAGTATGGCTAAAAAACCATGATATCACATAATCGGGCATAAAAGCTATGAATACTGGCATAAAAGCCATGAATACGGGCCGAAAGCCATGAATATAGGCATAAAGCCTTTTCGCAGTACTGCTAAAACAATACCCTATTGGCATGCTAAACTATCCAATCTGACACACATGTCTAGGCAATACAAGGGCACAAAATATCATTAAATATTAATATATTGTGTTTTATGACTTCATTATTTCATGATAAATTTCAATTGTAATTCATACATTCATTTGATCATTTATATGATCACAATTCACATCAATTATCCTTTTATACCATTGTACTCAAAATACTTATCCTCTCTACAATAATGAGAACTAATGTCTCATTCATACATTAATATGGTTCATTTATTCATTCATTATGTTATTCATATTGATCACAATTCTAAACAATGGTTCACATGTACCATTGTATTCAAAACATTTTTCCTTTCTCATTTATACATTCAAGAATCTACTTATGTAATTACAAATTTTATATTTCAAGTTGAGTTACTAATATTTTATGAATTCCACTTGTGATGGGCATATAAGCCCTAACTATCTATTCACATCAATTAGGTGACTTATTTTTCATGTTTCAAGTAATCCATGAATATTTCATGGATTTCAAATTTATGGCCTTAATTTCTTTTTAACAAATTTGACTAGGATGCATAGTCCACATTTGTCATACAATTCTAAGCATTTAAGCTTAGAATTGGTTCTAGGTCTTCATCTTAATTTACTAATCATTTTGATTACTATTCACCTTACTAGTCAACCAAAATGTTGAAATTTTTTATACTTAATGGATATATTAATTCTAATTACATCAAGATCCCACATTTTGAGTTTTACATTTGCTAGTATTAATTGCCAATTGCAATGTAAAGTCCCCTAGATGCATTTCTAAATTTTCAGTTTTTACTACCTAAGTTTACTATTCCATTGGACAATTTTAGAGTGGAAACTGGGCTAACCTTTCTTCATCAAAGTTGTTCCTTATTGTGTCTTCTTTAATTCCCTTTTTGAATCACTCCATTTGGAGTTTTGTAGCTCATGTTATGGTCATTTTACCATAACTGGTCGGAGTGACCTACTACCCAGATTTTCTGGGCAATTTGGTTCTGCCAGATTTGGTGACCTAAGTTTGGTTGGAAATTTGACTTGGTTATGGTCATAATTTGGGTCATGTTTATTCATGAAAGTTTTTGGTATATATCTCAGCTTGTTGCTGGTAAAAGTTCAGGTCAATTGGACCTTTCTACATTGAGTTATGGCCAAATGACCAAACACTGTTTATTTGGTCATTTTGCCCAGGCAGATTGCAGGTCACCCGGATTAGGGCAAACTTTTGGTCAACTTGAATTGGTTTTCTGGGCATGGTTCCTTCACCAAAGTTGTGCCATTATGTGTCTAGTTTCATGTCCAATTGGCCAAACACCAATTGAACCTCTACAATTCAAGTTATGGCTGCCCAAACCTGCTGGACTCATGTTCAATTCTGCAGGTCACCTAGGGCAGCCACACTAAACCTAAATCCCATCACTAAACACACTTCATTTCTTGTTTACCAATAACCAAATGGTCACTAATTGACCATTAAAACTCACTTTCATCATTACATGATCAAAGTCTCCATTTTATACTCAAACCCTAACCCTAACTCCATCAATTTCAATTCTCTATATACATACAATCCATGAATTAAAACACCAAAATCATGTTTAATGGCAGCCATACATAACTATTTTGCAATCAAATTATTGAAACCCTAGGTACCCTAAGGCTGCAAAAATTTCATGGGGCAAGTTCATGTATCTTTAATTCATTTTTCATCAAATTTTCAACTTAACTTAAATTCATGCATAGAAAAGAATGGAAGCAAGAATATTAGCACTAACCTCTTGGATGAATTTTTACCCTTCACTTTCTCCTCTTTTAATGGCTGCCCAAATTTAGCTCTAGTGGTAAGGGAAATTTTTTGTGAAGAGAGGGTGAGGTTTTATGGTGTAGTTGGCTAGGGAATCAAGCTCATTTGGAGCTTTAATAGTGGTCTCCCTTTTTTTTTTTCTCTTTGGTGCGGGAATAGGAAGAAGGGGCTGCTGGAATTGTTTCATTCTTTATCTCATTTTATGTCATTTTAATCGCTTTTAATTTGCTTGTCAAGTTGTGATTGGGTGGGGGCATGTTAATGACATCATGTGATGTCATAATTCCCAATTTTTTCATTTTTCTTTTGTTTTCTTGTCTACTCATTTTCAATTCAATTTTTAACAATATTTATTCATATTTTAGATCATAATAATTATTTACTTAACTGAAAAAGTCGGTCAAAAATCGTCTCTGAAGACGAAATGACCAAAATGCCCTCCGTTTGACTTAACGGGCTAAAATTGTCTATACCGATTGAAAAATTTTTCTAAACCTTTTCTTGGCATTCTAATGTCATAGAACCCTCAATGACTCTTCTCTAGAGTCTCAAAAATTATTTTATGAATTTTCTCCCGGGTATAGGGCTCCTAGTTGCGAGAACCGCAACTTCCCACTGGGTTACCCATCGCTAGGGCATTGGCTCATTTAACTTGGTTGTATTTTATTTCTAAAATTTTTCCTTAATTTTTCTTATACTTATTTGAGTTATTTATGACTCCTCACTCTAGTCTAAATATTTTTCCAGAAGTTCTAGCTGTCCAGACCGACACTGGTCACCGAAATAGTATAATGTGCGGAATTGTTACAGTGAGGGTGTTACACAACCAGCAGCCACACTCCTTTGTCACGCCATTTTGAGGCTCTCCTTCTCTTCTTCTTTATCTCTCATCAATTCAAAGAGATTAGCCATCAATCTCTTGAATTAAAAATACTAGAAATTATTTCTAATGTTCTGTTTATATCTTTAATCTCTTAAAAGGCAGAACTTAATTTTCTAAATAATAGAAAAAGCTTTAGAAGCTGTTCAAGGGCTTTCATAGGTGTTCTTGGTGTGGACAAGCTAGAGGGACAACATTTATTGTCCTGAAGATGAATCTCAAAGGCGCAAATACGCTGCAGCTCATCAAGAGGTTAGTGTAATCGTTCTTGATTTAATATAGGGTTCTAAAATTAATTTGATTAATTTTGAAATCTTAAATGGCAAATACAGATCCAAAAACATATTAAAAGAGTTTTAATATGTTGTTTATCATTGAAATCAAATAGTTAAAAATAAATCTTACATGATGCAAGTGACCCTAGGTAAAAAATTTTGAATTCAATGGTATAAACTTGTGTTTTTCACGCTTTCGTTCCTTCACCAGGGCTAGTCAACGGTCCACGCCGTAACTTCCCGGTGTAGTCACCCATCGCTAGGGTTCTCGGCTCGTTTAACTTGGTTACATTTCATTGCTATTATTTTTCCTTTGTTTTTCTTATATTTTCTTTTCTTGTATTTCATTATTTTATGTATCCTCATCAATATCTAAGTGTAGTTCTAAACATTCTAGCTGTCCAGACAACACTAGTCTCTGGAACAGTAAAACGCACTACCGAACATAGGGGTGTTACAATTCTCCCCCCCTTAAAATAAATTTCGTCTCGAAATTTTTACCTAGCATTAGTCTCTGAATAGCTGTGGGTGTTGTCTCCTCATATCCTCTTCATGTTCTCAAGTAGCTTCCTAGCCTGAATGATGGTTCCACAGCACTTTAACTAGGTGTATCTGTTTATTCCTCAGCTACTTCACCTCATATGCCAGAATTTCTATGGGTTCTTCCTCATATGAGAGGTCTGGATTTACCTCAATCTCTTCAACTGATAATACATGAGATGGGTCAGATCTGTACCTCCTTAACATGGACACATGGAAGACACTATGTATCCTTTCTAGGTCTGGAGGCAATGCCAACCAATATGCCAAAGGACCCACTCTCTACAAAACCTCATATGGTCCGATGAAATGAGGATTTAGTTTTCTCTTTCTGTTAAATCTCATAATCCTTTTCCAAGGAGAAACTTTGAGGAATACCTTATCACCCACTGCATATTGAATGTCTCTTCTCTTCATATCAACATAGGACTTCTGACGGTCTGATGCAGCCTTGAGTCTATCTCTGATCAATCTGATCTTTTCCTCTGTCTGCTGAAAAATTTCTGGCCCAATCATCTTTCTTTCACCTACTTCATCCAACATAGGGGAGTTCTGTACTTTCTGCCATACAAAGCTTCATATGGAGGCATCCCAATGCTTAATTGGTAGCTATTGTTATAAGCAAACTCAATCAAAGGTAAGTGTGTATCCCAACTACCTTCAAACTTAATCACACAAGCCCGTAGCATATGCTCCAATATCTGAATTACCCTCTCAGATTGGCCATCTGTTTGTTTGTGGAATGCTGTGCTGAAGTTCAATCTAGTTCCTAGGGCTTTTTGAAGACTACCCCAGAATCTATAAGTGAACCTAGGATCTCTGTTAGATACAATTGATACTGGCACTCCATGCAGTTTTACAATTTCATTTATGTATAATCTGGCCAATCTTTCTAGGCTATAGTCCATCCGAACTGGCAAAAAGTGAGTAGACTTGGTTAGTCTGTCAACTATAACCCATACTGCATTATGACTATTCTGTGTCCTCGGAAGTCCCATAACAAAATCCATAGTTATTTTGGTACTGGCAAAGGATGTAACAAACCAGCTGGAACTTGATGTTCTGCCTTTACTTGCTGACAAGTTAGGCATTTGAAAACAAATTTAGCTATATCCCTCTTCATACCCATCCACCAGTAATGCTCTTTCAGCCCTCTGTACATTTTAGTTCCACCAGGGTGCATAACAAAAGGAGACTCATGTGCTTCCTTCATAATGATCTGTCTCAATTCCACATCATTAGGAACACACATTCTACCCTTATGTAGTAGTAAACCATCATCTCTCACAGAAAATTCAGGTTTCTTGCCCTGCTGGACTTCTTTCAGTAGCTTCTGATATTTATCATCCTTCTGAGCAGCCATTCTAATCTGATCAATCGACATTGGCTGTACATGCCATGCAACTACTATCTATCCCTCATAATCAATCTCCAAACTGGCATGCTGTGCTTTCAATTCATATACCATGGACAAAGGAGAAACTCTGAGACTTGCCATAGTCTTGCGATTTAAGGCGTTAGCCACCACATTGGCTTTCCCTGGCTGATAGTCTATTAAGCAATCATAGTCTTTAATCAGTTCTAACCATCTCCTCTGCCTCAAATTCAATTCCTTCTAAGTGCTTAAGTACTTCAAGCTCTTGTGATTTGTGTAGATGTAGCATTTCTCTCCATACAAATAGTGTCTCCAGATCTTCAGAGCAAAAACAATAGCTGCTAGCTCCAAATCATGTGTTGGGTAGTTCCTCTCATGCAGTTTCAGCTGGCATGATACATAAGCAATGACATTCCGATCTTGCATCATTACACAGCCTAACCCATTGTGAGAAGCATCACTATAAACTGTGTATTCTTTACCCGGAGTAAGTAAAGTAAGGACTGGAGCTTCAGTCAAACACCTCTTCAACTCATAAAAACTCTACTAGCATTTATTTGTCCACTGAAATTTTACATCCTTCTGAAGTAGCTTGGTCAGTGAAGAGGCTAACATAGAAAATCCTTTCACAAACCGGCGGTAATATCCAGCTAAACCCAGAAAACTGTGAATTTCTGTGATGTTCCCGGGCGATTTCCAATTTAGGATAGCTTCTACCTTGCTGGAATCTACCTTGGTCCCTTCAGCTAACATAACATTTCCCAAGAAGGAGATTTCTTTCAGCCACAATTCACATTTCGATAATTTAGCGTATAGCTGTTTCTCCCTTAAAGTCTACAGTACAATCCGCAGATGTCTGTCATGCTCCTCTGTATTCCTCGAATATATCAAAATATCATCAATAAACACCACCATAAACTGGTCAAGATATGGTCTGAAGATAGTGTTCATCAGATCCATAAAAGCAGCTAGAGCATTTGTTAACCCGAATGGCATTACCAGAAACTCATAGTGGCCATATCGAGTTCTGAAAGCAGTTTTTGGAATACTCTGCTCTTGCACTTTCAACTGATAATAACCAGATCCAAAATCAATTTTGGAGAATACAGCTGCACCCTTTAACTTATCAAACAGATCATCAATGCGAGGCAATGGATATCTGTTCTTTATTGTTACCTTATTCAACTGTCGGTAGTCAATACATAAGCAAAGGGTGCCATCCTTCTTCTTGACAAACAATACTGGCGCTCCCCAAGGTGACACACTAGGGCGAATGAAGCCCTTTTCAAGTAGTTCTTGTAACTGTACCTTCAACTCCTTCAACTCTGCTGGTGCCATTCTATATGGTGTTACGGAGATTGGATCCACACCAGGCATAACATTAATTTCAAACTGCACCTCTCTTTCTGGAGGTAATCCTAGCAATTCATCAGGAAATACATCTGGAAAGTATTATACTGTAGGGATGTCCCTCAATGCTGGACTCCCCACTTGGGTGTCTACCACATGTGCCAAGTAGGCTTCACAACCCTTTCTGATCATTTTTTTGGCTAGTGCAACTGAAATGATGTTTGGTGGCAATAACTGCCTCTCCCCATGTATTACCACATCACTGTACTGAGGGAGACTAAAAGTGACTGTCTTCAATCTACAGTCAATCATGGCGTGATGCCTGGCTAACCAATCTATGCCCAAGATGATATCATAATCTCTGGAGGGCATTTCAATGAGATCAGATAGAAAAGTATGTCCTTGGATCACCGAAGGATAATCCCTATACATTCAATTAACCCTGACCTCTTGTCCTAGCGAACTTGTTACTAGCACCTCAAAGTCCATTTTTGTACAAGGAACAACAATGCAATCAATTATACTAGTACTCACATAAGAATGGGTAGAACCCGGATCAAATAACACAAAAACTTCTTGATTAAAAGTTGAGAAGGTACTAGCCACAACATCAGATGTCTCGACCTCTTCTCTCTGTCTCATTGCATAGACTCTAACTGGAGCACTGCCTTGCTCTGATTGATTCATAGTGCCTTGACTGCCTGCTAGACTACCTCTACCCCTGCCTCTACCTCTGCTAGGTGGTTGTGAACCTCTAGTGACAGGGCTCTGAACTGACCCTTCTGCAGTAGTAGGAGGTGGTCCAACTCTGCGAGTACCGGTGCAGTCCTTGGCAAAATGTCCTGTGCCTCCACAGTTATAGCAGGCTCCTATGGCCTTGTAGCACACCCCACCATGATTTCTTCCACAAGTTTCACATTAGCGGGGAGGGTAGGAAATTCTTGTTGTTCGACGACTGGACCTTGGTGGTCTCTGGCCTAATGATCCACGTCTGTTATATCCTTGAGCTTGGGGCTCCTCAAATTCTTTTCTCTTCCCCAAATTACTGCTCGACCTCTAACCCATAGGTTTCTCCCTCTTCTCTATATCACACTGCCCTTATGGGGGTTGGGTTTCTACTTGGGCTTGGGCTGACAGATTATCAGCCATTTGTTGAAAGAAAGTAACCATTTGCTAGGCCATTTGTGTAGTAATTTGTACAGGTGGGGCTGGTAAAGTCGAGCTTCTGACTCTCTGAGGCTGGTACAGGCTGGGGGCATCCCTTTGTACCTCAGCCTCTATCGATTGATCGATTGAACGATCACCCTCTTCCATAGTCAATTTGAGGATCTTAGACCTCCTGAACAAATAACAAAAGGAGATTTCCTCCCATTAGTGCATATTTATAATGTAATGTACTGTATATATCAAACAATGACATTGAGTAGTTGTACTATGAAGAAAGAATATTCAAATTACAAGTGAAAACAGAATTTAAAAACTAGCTTTGATACCACTTAAACATGTCACACCCTACCCCTCTGTAAGGCATAACATGATCCCATAGTATACCTAATGAATCACCAACTTCGTCTACTGATAACCCATTAAATACACTATAAGGGATTTTAAAACTTTTCTTACTTCTTTTTACAGTGGTGAGCACTATTTACAGGTGTTAAAATTTTTTTTTGAACTGAAGTGAAACAGGTAACACATTTGATGAATTAACAATTTCTGCAAAAATTTTGGTAGAGTGCCATCTGTATTTTGAGTAAAACATTTCTTCAAAAACTTGTAAAAAAACACTTTAATTATTTTGTTCAATCCCCAAACTCCAATATTCAATCAACATAATAAGTGACTCAACAATTGTTAACTTAAATCCACAATAATTTTTCAGTATTTTCAAAAGCTGAGATAAAAGAATATATCATAATATTTACAAACCAAAATAATTTATAAATTTAGTTTACAACTTTAATGTACAATTTTAATTTAAAACTGCTCAAAACTAAGAACACTATATACATACAGTGAACATACATTACAATACAAAATGCAAAATATGGTATACTCAATATACACGATGATCTCTCAGTGTAGTACTAGCAGCCTAGTCTGCTGCCCTGTCAGTCTGTCTACCTGCGATAGCAATGAAAAGCTATCGCTGAGCCATTGTCTCAATGGTGCACAACATTAATAAAATGCAACTTTAAATCACAAATCATAAGTCATATAAGTAGTAGATACTTAAAACCATAGTTAAATTCAAAGACAATGAATGTCATAAAGAATTTAAAGTCCATTTCACAATATCACAATAAATATCAACAAATCACACACACACAGCTTAATCATGTTGCCAAAGTTCAATTCATCCCAAAAGCCGATGGCTAGTGAGGAATTCAATTCATCCCAAAAGCCGATGGCTAGTGAGGAATAACATAGCTAGCTAGCAATAATATGAGTACTCATTCTATTCGTCCTTAACAGGCACACACCTCAACACTTCAGCCAGAGAGGGAATTCAATTCATCCCACTAGACAAGCTAACGAGGAATTCAATCAATATACATGATAGTTGTGGTTTCAAACGATTTACAATGCTTTTCAATCAGTAAGTATCCATCAAATATCATTCAAACAAATTTTCACAATTTAAAACAATGATATATAAATAGTCATAATTTATTTCAATTGAAAATTCAAAAGAAATAACTGTTGTGCACAAACCTCTGATAACTGTCTCTTAGCTCTGACTCAGTGTTTCCTTCCCCTTTCCCGAGTCTTTGCTAATTGAAACACACAATTTGAAGTGTTTCAGTACTCATTTAAACCGTCTCTAACAATAAGACTTAATAATTAAATTACTGAATTTTATTATTTTCTTAGTCAACCTAAGATGTTGACCCTCGATGCAGTCTAGGTGAATTAGGTTTTAATGTTACCAATATGTCATATTTGTAGCCTTTTAGTATTGGTACATGTTACCAAATTCATTTCCAACTATGTTGCATTTTATTGTAATTTGTCGAATTTCGGTATACTAATTTAACCTAGCCAGACGACCTAGTTCCCTCAGTTTTCGGGTTTCTGTCCAAACTACAAACTTGTAGGTCTATGTCTTATTGCACACGGGTAAAATTTTAGGTTATTCTAAGTTGTGTAGACCAAGTTACGGTCAATTTTCCAATGCTGGACAGAATGTACCAAAATGGTAACTTTAGGTCATTTTTAGGTCACTTTTGGTTCGGCCAGTTTTTGGACCTGAACTTGTGCAAGCTATTTGGATTGGTTATGGTCATTTCCTGGTGTTGGTGTCTACATAAGAGTTTTAGATATATGTCTCGACTATTCATGGTAAAAATTTCAGGTCAATTGGACCTTTTTTGAGTAAGTTATGATCAAAATACTAAGTACTATCCAAATGGTCAATTTTCAGGCTTTCAAAGCACTAATCCAGATTTGGTCATTTTTCAAGTCACCTTCTAGGCAGAATTTTGGTAAGCTTCCTTCATGAAAGTTGGCACATTTTGTGCCTAGTTTCACCTCCAATTGGTCTCATACCAATTGGAGCCACACACTTAAGGTTCTAAGCCAAAACATATACTGCCCTATTGCACATTGTTCATCCTTTACCAATTACACATCCTATGCTTACCAAGTCACTCTTCTATGCCAATTCTAGTTTGTACCATAACATTAACAAATTTAGTAACTCATTTTTGGTCATTTTGACAGCTTATAACCATTCTCAATATGCACACTATAACCGAAAATTTTCCAAGTCCAATTACAACAATTAAACACATGAATGCACTTCATTTACATGTCCAAATTCAAACCTTTATACACACATACATGCTTCCATCCATAACAACATAATTCAACAATATAATTCCATAAACCAAACCATGAAACAACACATTTGATCTTCTTCATAAGGTTGCCACAAGTTTACACATACCCATCAATTGCCATTTTCACTTTTCAAGCTTCCAATTCAAACCTTACACATGGAATTCAACTTCAATACAATTAAACATTTAAATCATCATCCAAACCACTATTTACATACAAGAATAAGCTGTTCTTATTGAGGTTCCATGGCTGCCAAAATATATATTTCCACTAATTCATCAAACTTCAAAAATCCTTCCACAAATCAACTACCCACAACACCCATTCAAAGTTTAATGAAAGAAGAATTAAAAATACATACTTACCACTTTTGAAATTCTTCAAAACCTCACCAAAACTTAATTTTCTTGCTTCCTATCTACTGTCCAAGTTGTGTAGAACAACCTTAGTAAAGAAATCAAGTGGAAAAGGGGCTTACTTCATGCTTTCATAGAGGTTAGGAAGCTTTGGCCATGGTTGGCCGTCGATGGAGGTTTTGAGAATTTTTTTCAATTCGGAAAGGTGAGTGAGGTTGAAAAAGATGAGTGATCTACTGTCCACAATATGTTTAATGGTCCACTTTAGTGGAGTTAGTGTAGCACTAATAGGATTAAAAACATTTTTTATGTTAAACTTCCATAATTTGCATATTTTCCTCCTATCTTTTGCTATTTAGATTTTGTTCCACTATTTTAATTTTTCATGACATTTCCTAAGTGTAATATCATTTATTTTTAATGGACATTTAGGTCAAAAGACAACTCGGGTGTCAAATGACCATAATGCTCCTATTCGGGTTGCATTTCCGATTTTTCGATAACACCGAGTTTTGTCGTTTTCTCGATTTCCCATTTTTTTTTTGTACTAATTAATTAATTTTTCTTTGATATTTATAATGATATTTATACTTCAATAGGTCTTTAATTATGTCTTAAAAATATTTTTCAGGGTTCCCCGCGGTCCAAGGCTAGTCAATGGTCCACGCCGCAACTTTCCAGTGCGGTCACCCATCGCTAGGGTTCTCGGCTCGTTTAACTTGGTTACATTTAATTGCTATTATTTTTCCTTTGTTTTTCTTGTATTTTCTTTTCTTGTATTTCATTATTTTATGTCTCCTCATCAATATCTAAGTGTAGTTCTAAACATTCTAGCTGTCCGGATAACACTGATTTCCGGAACAGTAGAACGCACTACCAAACATAGGGGTATTACATATACAAATTAACCGGACTGAATAAACGGGTAAACTAGCATTGGGTACCAGGTACCTCGAGCCATCACACCATCGGTCATAATGTGTCTCCCGGTGTGCAGACAGAATGGCTAATAAGCCATAAAAGAAATAAGGCATAAAGCCAAGTATAACATCATAATCAATATAGCCATAGGTTATCATATCACAGAATGGCATGGAGCCATACATCATACGCGGTACTGCTATCAAAACCCTATTGGCATGCCAACCTATCCAAACCAATCACATTACGCCTACTAGGGTATATTACAAAGTCATTTCTTGAATATTTGTACTTTATGTGTATGGTTACTATTCATTTCATTAGTCAACTAAAATGTTGATTTTTTCATAGATAATAGGTATATTGGTTCAAATATCACCAAAATACCGCATTTTGCATTCTAAAGTTGTTGGCATTGATTGCCAATTCCATTTCAAAGCTTAGTATTAGTTATTCAGAATTTTCAGATTTCAAGCACTAAGTTTACTATTCCATTGGTCATTTATATAGTAGGAATTTGATAAAATTGTCTTCATGAAAGTTGTTCCTTATTGTGTCTAGTTACATTTCTTTTTTTGAATCACTCCATTTGGAACTGTTTTACCATAACTAGCCGGATTGACCTTTACCCAAAATTTCTGGGCAATTTGGTTCTGCCAGATTTGGTGACCTAAGTTTGGTTGGCAATTTGACTAGGTTATGGTCAGAAGTTGGATTTATGTTCTTCATGAAAGTTGTAGGGATATATCTCAGATTTCTTTTGGTAAACTCTCAGATCAATTGAACTTTTCTACACAGAGTTATGACCATTTCAACAAGCACTATTCATTTGGTCATTTTCCAAAGACAGCACGTTGGTCACCCGGATTAGGGTAATTTTTAGGTCAACTTAGTTTGATTTTCTGGGCATAGTTTCTTCACCAAAGTTGTGCCATTATGTGTCTAGTTTCATGTTTAATTGGCCTTGTACCAATTGAACCTATACAACTCCATTTATGACTACCCAAACTTGCTGGACTCTCACCCAATCCTGCAGGTCACCAAGGGTAGAATGCCTAAGGTCAACTTGCTTATCCTTACTCACTTTAATTCCTCCTCACACACATTCAAATGGTCACTAATTGATCATTACAACATCATTTTATGTCCAATTACATCTACTCACATATTTGAGTTTCAAACCCTAACCCTAACATTCCAAAGTTACATTTTCTTGCACTAAACTCATAAACTAATGTTTTGAGTGATACAATCATATTAAGGGCAGCCCATTCACTCATTTAATCCAAAGAATGCATAAAGACCACAACAAATCCATGGCTGCCAAAAATAGGGTAACACCTTAACATGTTTATCTTCAATAAACTTACACAGCTCAAATTTGCATTCTAACAAAAATTTAAAGGAAAGAATCAAAGATTTGGACACTAACCTCTTTTGCTAACAATTCAAAGTCTCCAAAACTTCCTTCTTTCTTCTTCTTTTTGCTGGCTAGAGGTTGTTCAAGATGCAAGATCACTTTTTTGTGAAGCAAGGCAGTGGTTTCAAGGTGATTTGGTGGGTGGTTCCAAGCTTACCTTAAGCTTTCATGGAGGAAATGGGTTAGGGAGAAGGGTGACGCCTGGTTTGGTGAGGAAGAGTAGATTGGTTTTTCTTTTTTTTTTTTTGTGTTATTTATCTTCTTTTATTACTTAAGTTAGTGGCTTTTAATTGTGATTGGTGGAGAAAGGGTTGATGACATCATGTGATGTCAAAATTATCATTTAATCTCATTTTCTTTCCTTTTCTTCTCTACTCATTTTCAATTTAATTTTTAGCAATATTTATTCACATTTTATGTCATAATAATTATTTACTTAACTGGACAAGTCGGCCAAAAATCACCTCTGAAGGTGAAATGACCAAAATGCCCTTCGTTTGGCTTAACATACCAAAATTATCTGTACCGATTAAAAAATTTTTCTAAGCATTTTCTTAGCATTCTAATGCCATAGAACCCTCAATGACTCTTCTCTGGAGTCTCAAAAATTATTTTATGAATTTTCTCCTGGGTCTAGGACTCCTAGTTGTGAGGACCACAACTTCCCACTGGGTTACCCATCACTAAGGCACCGGCTCATTTAACTTAATTGTATTTAATTTCTAAAATTTTTCCTAAATTTTTCTTATTATTATTTGAGTTAATTTTGGCTCCTCACTTTAGTCTAAATATTTTTCCAGACGTTCTAGCTGTCCGGATCGACACCGGTCACTGGAACAATAGAATGTACGGAATGGATACAGTGAGGGTGTAACAGCCATTTTATGGTACAAGAAAGAATTGTTTTGGGACATCTTGTGTCAAACAGGGGCATTGAGGTGGACAAAGCAAAGCTAGAAATTAGTGAGAAAATGCCACCCCCGACATCTGTGAAAGGAGTGAGGAGTTTCCTGGGGCATGCTGGATTTTATAGAAGATTCATCAAGGATTTTTCTAAGATTTCTAAACCTCTTACCAATTTATTGAGTAAATATGTGGAATTTCATTTTGATACTAATTGTATGAATGCTTTTCGCAGGATAAAGGAGGCTTTGATATCTGCTCCTATTATGCAGCCACCCGATTGGTCATTACCCTTTGAGTTGATGTGCGATGCTAGCGATTATGCCATTGGGGCTGTTTTGGGACAAAGGAAAGATAAGAAGGTGTATGCAATATATTATGCAAGTAGGACCTTAGATGATGCTCAAATAAATTACTCTACTACAGAGAAAGAGTTTTTGGCAGTGGTATTCGCAGTAGATAAATTCAGGTCTTATCTTGTGTGGTCTAAGGTAATAGTGTACACAGATCATGCAGCTATCAAGTATCTCCTTCAGAAAGAAAAAGCCAAACCTCGGTTAATGAGGTGGGTACTGCTCCTTCAAGAGTTTGACTTGAAAATTAAGGATAAGAAAGGTGTAGAAAATATAGTAGCAAATCATTTGCCTAGATTGAGGCAAGAACAAGGAGATAATTTGGGGAAAGAACTTCCAATAATTGATTATTTTCCTAATGAGCAACTATTGGTAATCATGAGTGTAAAAATCCCTTGGTATGCAGATTTCGTGAAGTATTTGGTGTATGGAATCCTTCCACTAGATCTGACATGGCAGCAAAAGAAGAAAATTCTTTTTGATGTGAGGAATTATGATTGGGAAGAGCCATTTTTGTTTAAGAGATGTGGAGATGGGTTGATTAGAAGATGTTTAGCTAATGAGGAGATAGGGACTGTTATTAGAGATTGCCATTCTTCACTTTATGGGGGTCATAGGAGTGTTACAAAGACTACAACAAAAGTTCTTCAAGTAGGGTTCTTTTGGCCGCATATGTTTAGAGATGTAAGAAAGTTTGTAAATGCATGTGATAGGTGTCAAAGGATGGGAAATATCTCAAAAAGAGATGAAATGCCCCTCCAAAACATATTGGAAGTGGAACTATTTGATGTGTGGGGCATGAATTTTACGAGACCCTTTCCATCATCCTTTGGACACAAGTACATTTTAGTTGGGATAAATTATGTGAGCAAATGGGTTGAAGCTATACCATGTCCAACTAATGATGTTAGAGTTGTGATCAAATTCCTTAAGTTCGTTTTTATAAGATTTGGAACTCCACGTGCCATTATAAGTGATGGAGGTTCTCATTTTTGCAACCATCAATTTGAGAGATTATTACAAAAAAATTGGAGTAAAGCACAAGGTTGCAACACCCTACCATCCACAAACTAGTGGTCAAGTGGAGATCTCAAATAGGGAGTTGAAAAGAATTCTTGAGAAAACAGTGAATAGTTCAAGGAAAGATTGGTCACTAAAGTTAGATGATGCTCCTTGGGCCTATAGGACAGCTTTTAAAAAACCGATTGGCACCACCCCTTTTAGATTGGTTTATGAAAAAGCTTGTCATGTACCTTTAGAGTTGGAGTATAGAGCATATTGGGCCATAAGTGCACTGAATTTTGACTTAAAGACTACAGGAGAAAAAAGAATGTTGCAATTAAATGAACTTGAGGAACTTAGATTGGATGCTTATGAAAATGACAAGCTTTACAAGGAAAGAACTAAGAGATGGCATGATAAGCATATTAGGAGGAAAGAATTTCAAGAAGAGAATAAGATCCACAATGTATTTCATGTATCTATGCTAAGAAGATACCGCTCAGACCCTTCACATATCATCTCCATGGAAGAGATTGAAATTCAACTGGACTTGACATATGCAGAAGAACCCATACGAATCCTGGCTCGGGAAGTGAAGGAACTGAGAAATAAACAAATTTCACAGGTGAAAGTACTTTGGAGGCACCAGAATACCAAGGCAACTTAGGAAAGTGAAGAGACGATGAGGCAGTAATTCCCTCAACTGTTTGCATAAGATAAATTTCGAGGATGAAATTTTTATTAGAGGGGAAGAGCTGTAACATCCTCACTTTAGTTAGTCCATACGCTCTACTGTTCCAGTGACCAATGTCGGTCCAGATAGCTAGAATATCTGAAATTATAATTAGACTAGAGTGAGGAGTTATAAATAAACCTAATAATGATAACAAAAATTAAGAAAAATTTTTAGAAATGAAGTGCACTAAGGTTAAATGAGCCATAGCCCTAGCGATGAGTGACCCTAACGGGAAGTGACGGTGAAGGCCGTTAGCAGCCCTAGACCTAGAGGAAACTCTGTGAAATAATTTTTGGGATTTTAGGGAAGGATTATTGGGGTTTCGATGACAATAAAATGCTAAGAAAACACAAGGAAAATCAAATCAATCGGTGCACACAATTTTAGCTTGTTAAGCCAAACGGAGGACATTTTGGTCATTTCATCTTCAAATATGATTTTTGACCAATTTTTCCAATTAAGTAAATAAATTATATGATATAAAATATGAATAAATATTGCTAAAAATGAAATTAAAAGTGA
This sequence comes from Hevea brasiliensis, assembly GCF_030052815.1. Taxonomy (NCBI): domain Eukaryota; kingdom Viridiplantae; phylum Streptophyta; class Magnoliopsida; order Malpighiales; family Euphorbiaceae; genus Hevea; species Hevea brasiliensis. The sequence continues at coordinate 378,908 of NW_026614619.1, read as the reverse complement.
GTAGTAAAGAAAAGAAAAGAATAAAGATAAATTGATTTATTAAGTAAGCATGAGGTCATTAAAAACCTTTTGGCCAATCAAAATTCAATAAAATCATTTATAATACATTAAAAAGAAGAAGAAGAAGTCAAAATTTGGAAAAAGCTATCAGCCACCCTCATCCCCTCTTTGGCCGAACCTTGTTCCTCTCTCTCTCTCCTCCATTTTTATGGTTACCAAAGCTTCATTTTCTTAGTTTTCCTTCAACAAAACCCTAATTTTCCACCATAAAACCTTAATATTTCATCTTGGTGAAGATTTTGGGAGCAAAAAGAAATAGAAAAGTTAAGTCATGGCAAGCTTGGGTGTCACATAAGTGAGGTTAATGTCCAATTTTTTTTCTCTCTCACTCAATTCATGTTTAAGGACATGAGATAAGTTGAAATTGTAAGAAAAATAGAATAAAATTTATATGTATATATCCCTATGATTTCGACAGCCTAGGGATGGTTAGGGTTTGATAAATTTCCTTGAAACAAAGTGGTATGTTAGCTGCCCTTTACATGAGTTTAATAATTGAACATTGAATTGTAAGTTTAATGCATGAATAGAACTTGAGAACTTGGGGGCTTGAGCAAAATTAGGGTTTGCTCATGTAATAGAATATGAACATTGTAATGATTAATTAGTGACCATTTGGCTATATTTGATGAGGAATTGAAGTGATTTATGCCAATAGAATTGAGGTTAGGTATGTTGCCTTAGGTGACCTGCAGTGCTAGATGTGAGTCCAGCAAGTTTGGGCTCTGTAACATGAGAGGTGTAGGTTCAATTGGTGCAAGTCTAATTGAACATGAAACTAGACACATAATGGCACAACTTTGGTGCAGAAACCCTGCACAGAAAACCAACCCAAGTTGACCTAAAAACTACCCTAATCCGGGTGACCAACATGCTGTCCCTAGAAAATAACAAAATGAATAGTATTTATTCAAATGGTCATAACTCAATGTAGAAAATTCCAATTGACCTGAAATTTATATCAATGAAAATCTTAGAAATTTAGGACAACTTTCATGAAGAACACCAAACTAAATTTGTCACACCCTACCCCTCTGTAAGGCATAACATGATCCCGTAGTATACCTAATGAATTACCAACTCCGTCTACTGATAACCCATTAAATATACTACAAGAGATTTTAAAAACTTTTCTTACTTCTTTTACCGTGGTGAGCACTATTTACAGGTGTTAAAAACTTTGGTGAACTGAAGTGAAATAACTAACTCATTTGATTTATTTGGAATTTCTGTAAAAATTTTGGCAGAGTGCCATCTGTATTTTGGACAAAATAGTTCTTCAGAAAACCTGTAAAAAGCACTTCAATAATGTTCCAAATCTCAACTCCAATATATTTCTCAACACAACAATTTATCAACTCAATTTCATAGAAATTTTTCAAAGTCTGAGATAAGGAAATATAATACAATTTTCACAAGTCAAATAACTCATAATTAATTTACAACTTCAAGGTACAATTTGAATTTACAACTGCTCAAAACCAAAAACAAAATGTACATACATGTCATATATTCTGACAAAATGCAAAATACTGGTATACTCATTATACTGTGTAATCCCTCATTGGATCCTCATTGGATGTATATGCGGCCTAGTCCACGCCTGCCTGTCTCTCTACTGCGACAAAGAATAAAGCTATCATTTGAGACAATGTCTCAGTGGTGCACAACATTAACCAAATACAATTTAAATCACAATTCATAAATCATGTAAATAGTGGATACTTAAAACCATAGTTAAATTCAAGACAGTAAATGTCAACAAGAATTTAAACTCCATTTGTCAATATCACAATAATTTTCCATAAGTCAGATCATGTTTGAATTCAAAAGACAGCATATGTCAATGAGAGTTTAAATCCATTTCACAATCTCACAATAAACATCAATAAATCACACACAGCTTAATCATGATCCATAGATCAATTCGTCCCAAAAGCCGATGGCTAATGAGGTATTCGATTCGTCCCAAAAGTCGATGACTAATGAGGAATAACATGGCTAGCTAGCAAAAATATGAGTACTCATCCAATCCGTCCTCAACAGGCACACACCTCAACACTTCAGCCAGAGAGGGAATTCAATTCGTCCCACTAGACAAGCTAATGAGGAATACGATCAATATACATGATAGCTGTGGTTTCAAACCATTTCCAATGCTTTTCAATCAATAAGTAACCATCAATGTCATTCAAACAATTTTTCACAGTTTCAAACCATTCACAATATTTTTCAATCAATAAGTGTCCATCAAACTCATTTACATAATTTAAAACAATAATATACAAATAGTCAATATTTATTTCAATTGAAAACAATTCAAAAGAAACAGTTGTTGTGCACAAAGCTCTGATGACTGTCCCTCGGTCCGACTCGATTTCTTTCCTTTTTCTGAGTCCTTGTTAATCGAGAAACACAATTTGAAGTGTTTCAGCTAAATTAAATCGTTTCTATTGATGGTGTTTGGTAAATAATGCAATCGAACTCAATTATTCACTTAATCACCTAATATACCACTCGCTATGCTTTTAGGTAAATTAGGTTTTAGTGTCATTAATATGTCACACTCGATAGGGTTTTAGGTTTGGTACGCTTTGCCAAACTCGTTTCCTTTGTTTAGTGCATTTTAATGCAACTTCTCGATTCGGGATACTAGTTTGACCTAGCGGACGATCTAGTTCCTCGGTTTTGGTCTCGATCGAAACTACAAACTTGTAGATCTAGGTCTTATGGACCGCGGTGCAAAATTTTAGGTCAATCCGAGTTAAGTAGACCAAGTTATGGTCATTATACTATTGCTGGTCAATTGGTATCAAATTAGGTCAATTTTAAGTCAATTTGGTCAACTTTGGTTCGGCCAGTTTTTGGACCCGAATTTGTGCAAGTTGTTTGACTTGCTTATGGTCATTTCTGGGCTTTGGTGTCTTCATAAGACTTGTAGGTATGGGTATTAACTATTCATGGTTAAAATTTCAGGTTAATTGGACCTGTTTTGAGTGAGTTATGGCCTAAACACTCACTGCTGCCCAATTGGTCATTTTTCAGGTCCTAATTGCACCTAATCCGAATTGGTCATTTTCTTAGGTCACCTTGCAAGCAGAATTTTGGTATGTTTTCTCAATGAAATTTGGCACATTTTGTGCCTAGTTTCACCTCCAATTGGTCTCATACCAATTGAGGTTACACATTTAAAGTTATAGGTCTATTTGCACACTGCCCTCTATATGTCTTTCAAACCCCAATTCAAACACACATTTAACTTGCTCTACTTTAAATCCCCATACCTAATTCTGATTTTATACCATTCCATATTCATTTATCACTTCTTACTATGGTCAATTTGGATAGAATACAAACATTCTCAATACATCAAATACAACCCTAAACCACAAAGTCCAAATTTAGCAATATATGTACATAAATACACCTAATCATTACAAATAATCTCCACTACTAATTTACATATACATTCATCAATTCTTCTATGTCAACATTCTGCCAACACTTCCATCAATACATACAATTATTCAAGGGTCCCCAAGCTGCCAAAAATTGTCCTTCAACATCAAAGTGCCCTACAATTTACCAATTCCCATCCAAGTGCATAAATCACCATATATATGTGAAATAATTCACTAGGATATTAAATCACCATGATCAACATTATTTCTCATCAATTATATGCATAATAACTCATTAAATGCGTGACCCCATGGCTGTCCAAAAATGGCTATCTCAATAACTATTTAAACTTTAAAATTTCCTTCACAAAACTAACACCCATAACATGAACATAAAGTTTAACAAAGGAATTCTCAAAAGTGTAAACTTACCTTTGATTGTAACTTGCTAAACCTTCACCAAACTTCTCAAATTTGGTATCAATATCTTCCTTGTGATGTGTAGACAAAGTTTCATGAAGGAACCTAAGAGATTGGAGTTGAAAATGGAGAGTTAAGAGAGCTTGCATGAAAAATGGCCATGGTGGTTTCCATTTTCTTCAATTCGGCAACTTTGAATCCAAATGAGGAAGATGAAGTTTCTATTGGTTTAGTGGAAGTACAGCTACCCCTCTTTGTTTTATTTTATTCCCTTAGTGGTCCACTCATTTAAATTATATCATAAAATAAGTTTAAATGTGTTATTTACACATTTTTCACCCCACTTTTGGCTATTTGTATTAGGTACCCCTCTTTTAATTTTTCATTTCATTTTCTAAGTGTAATATTATTTATTTTTAATGGACATTTAGGTCAAAAGATACTTCGGGATGTCAAATGACCATAATGCCCCTGTTCGGGTTGCATTCCGATTTTTGATATCTGGGTTTTGTCTGTTTTTCGATTTCTCACTTTTCTTTGTACTAATTATTTAATTTTTCTTTGATATTTCTAATGATATTTATTCTTCAACAAGGGTCTATTTAAGTCCTAAAAATATTTTCCAGGGTTCCCCGCAGTCCAGGGCTAGTCAACGGTCCACGCCGTGGCTTCCCAGTGCGGTCACCCATCGTTAGGTTTCCCGGCTCGTTTAACTTGATCACATTTCTTTACTATTATTTTTCCTTTGTTTTTCTTGTATTTTCTTTTCTTGTATTTCATTATTTTATGTCTCCTCCCTCATATTGAAGTGTAGTTCTACGCATCCTAGCTGTCCGGACAACACTAGTCACCGGAACAGCAGAACGCACTACCGAACTTTGGGGTGTTACAAAATTCTAATCATAACCCATCTGAATTGCTAACCAAAATCAGGGTATCAAAACTGCCAGAACCATTTCTGCCCAGAAATTCTGGGTAGATACCAATCCAGCCAGCCTTAAAGAAATTGGCATAACTTGAGCTAGAAAACTCCAAATAGAGTGATTCAAAAACGGAATTAAAGAAGACACAAAGAGGAAAAACTTTGATTAAGAACATTTGACAAAATTCTTATTGTAGAATTGCCTCATGGAACAGTAAACTCTAGCATCAAAAACTGAAATTTTTTATTTATTTCCTATTGGTTTTAAGTATTGATTGGCAACCAATGCCAACACTTTTGCAAACCAAAATATGGTAATTTTATGTGGTTAAAACTCATGTAACTCTTATGTATGAGAAAGTCAATATTTTGACTCGAATAGTAAAAATGAATAGTAACCTCACATGTTAAACACAGATATTCAATTAAGAGCTTTGTAATATGCCATAGTAGACCTAGTAAGATTGGTTTGGATAGGTTGGCATGCCAATAGGGTTCTGTTAGCAGTACTACATATGGCTTCATGCCATTCTGTGTTTTATGGCCTTAAGTGCCATTCTGTGATATAATAGCCTTTGGCTATTTTGATTGAGATTACTATACTTGGTTTCATGCCTAATAATTATTACAGCTTATTAGTTGTTCTGTCGCACACCGGGAGACACATTGTGACCAATGGTGTGATGGCCCGAGGTACCTGGTACCCAATGCCAGTTTACCCATTTATCTAGTCCAGTCGACTAGTATATGTTACTTGGGTAATCAAAATAAATCTTATCAAATTTTAATCAAATAATTAACATAAAAAGTATCAGATTACTATAAATAATTGCAAGAAACTTAGTCTGTATAAAATGTCAGCATACACTCTGCATGTTTATTTCATTTTAGTTATTTTTATTTTATTATTGGCACCACTAAGCAGTATTGCTTAGCGCATTGCTTTTGCCACCCGTAGGTACAGGAGATATAGAGCGTGAGCCCAGTAGATCCCAGAATGGGTGAGAGTCAGATTTGCCAGTGTTCTGTGTCACCTCTTATCTGCAACGTATTTTTGTAAGGCACTAGGATTCTCTTTTGTATTTTTGTAAATTGTATTTTATATTTAGGTCTTTATGTTATCATGTAAATTATAAATACTTGTATCCTTTTGTATTGTAAATTAATGAAATTAAGTATTGCCTTCATAAACTTGAGTTCAAATTGAATTATATATGACATGAATTGAATGAATGAAAATTGTTGAGAAATATTGAGTTGATGTTGACTATTTTGGTTGAGAATGATTGAAAAAAATATTTGGAAGTGTTTTCCACAGGTTTCAAATAATTATTTTTTCTATTTTTAGCCGGCACTCTGCCGAATTTTATGAAAAATCTTCGGAACCTCAAATAAATTTAAAATTTCAATAAATGATGTAAATGATATCAATTTCATAAGTTTCACTTAGTGACCCATAAATAAATAAATTTTGAAATTATAAATATCAATGAGTTAAGATCTGGTGTTCCGGCACACTGTGTGGTATATCTTGCTTGGCTACACTGTAGATGGGTAAGGGGTGTCACAAATTTCTTCATCCTTAGAAATAGTTTTTTGTTCACTTCATTGTGAGCTATTTTGATCTTTCTCCTTTCTCTTGAAAACTGAATCAATAGTTTTAGGCTTCAACATGTTTTAACCTAATAAAAGAAAATTAAAATTAAAGTTATTAAATTGATATCATCAAAATACACAAGTATATTACAAATAATTAAATAAGTAAATTACATAAAATAAAAATCTAAACCTATTCAACCAAAGTAAATTTTAGATTGAGTCATTTGAGTCACTAATGTTTATCTTGAATTTAATAATCAATTTTACAACTTATTTTTTAAAAAATATAAATTGTTTTAAATCAAGTAAATTTGAGTTAGATTGATTTTAAATAAATGCATTATGTATATTATTATATTATTGATCAAATTTTTATATTAAGATATTTTTAATGAATCATTTATTTATTTATTATAGATTGAATTGAATGAATAAATCTAAGACATACTATATAAAAGTTGACCTACAAATTTTTTAACTATCATAAACAAAGCAAATTACAAAAGAAAAACCTTTTTCATAAAAAAAAAAAAAAGGAATGCAAATTTTGGGTGCCTAGTGCCAACATTTGTAATATCTCTGTGTTGGTGTAGTTATCATTTGCAAAGGCGATATTGGTGGAAAAACAATATAAAATATATATTGAATTATCAATTTAATCTTCATTATTATTATTTATTTATTATTGATAATTATTATTTCATTGTATTGGGAGCATACTTTTACAGCATTACAGTGCAACAAGGATACATGCCATTGTTAGTAATATGCCCTAGAGCATATCATTTAGTATGTATCTTGTACATATTTTATTAATAAATGGCATTTCCACTTTTCTGTTTATATAATATATTTATGTGTAATAGAAAATGTCCATTGATATTTTGTTAGAAATATTATTCTTAAGTTGTTAAGAATATGAGTGAAAATATTTCTAGCACAAAGTATCATAAATAGGTTCACAATCGAGGATACTTCATAATAAGGACATGACTTATCCAGAAAGATTGTATTTATGTTTGTTCCCAAGTTATTTATATGAGATATAAATAAGATGGAATGGTGAGTCTCATGTCATATGACAAACATGATAGGCACTTATAAATGATAAGTAGGCCGAACCAGTGACACTTATGACAAGCACATGGAGTTTACTCTTGTCAATGTTTTGTCATAAATCATATCAGTGCATATAATCTTTAGACCTAAGATAGCACAGTTATCTTGTATATAGGTAGTTTGAGTTTGATACTACTTTCATACTTGTACTATGTATGAGTATATGGGCATGTGTTGGCTCCTACTAGTTATATATGGAGGTAGGTGTTGATCAAGATGGAATCTGTTCCTCTAAGTAAATAGAGATAAAATCCTATGTTCATTTAATTGTTCTTGATGTTTCAAGTTCCTGGCCAGGACAGATAGATTTATTCAGAAAAGAGTTTCTGATGAGAAAATCTTTTTAATCAAGAACTGGAATTAAAAGAGAACATAATATTCATAGCAAATGGAGTTTGACATAAACCATGACTCCAGCTTGAGTTGGGATTTTGTAACAGAGAGATTCTAGTGCATGGTAACATATGATTATAGGTTTATTTAAGGTAAACCTTATTACTAATTGGGTGGCCATGGCATGCTATGCTAGGTGTTAACCATGGTCTATGAGGTTCATAAAATGATTTAGAGAAATCATTTATGGTAAGAAAGAGTTCTAATGATATTAAGAGTTGATATCATGTCTCATTGCCAATTAGTGATGAGCCTAGTAAGTCACACACATACACAAGTTATCACCTATTTAAATATGATTTAATTAATTAATTAAAGAGTTTAATTGATTAATTAAATAGGTTAGGTTTGCAATTAGATTGCAAAGTCCCTAGCATGACTTGAAACCAAATCTAGATTATTGGATGTATAATATAAGTTAAATTTATATTTAAAGTGTTTAAATATGAATTTAATTTTAGAGAAATTAATTAATAGATATTAATTAATTAATTTATATTTGATATAAATTAATTAGAAGAAGAAAATAATTATTTTGGGTTAAGAACTCAAAATTAAGACACAGGGGCATTTTGGTCATTTTGCAGTGTGACACGTGGCACCATGAGATGGTGACACATGGCATAACACATAAGCTTGCCAAATGTTTTTTTAATCATGTAAGATGATTAAAATCAAGATTAAATATAGGTTTGACACTTGGCACAATGTGATTGGGTCACTTAAACCTAGAGCTAATCAAAGGGTGACATATGGCAACGGTTTAATGTGTTAACCTAGCTATTTAAGTGTTGTTATGAGAAAATAAAACACAACCAGCAGCCACACTCCTTTGTCACGCCACTTTGAGGGTTTTTATCTCTTCTTCTTCATCTCTTATCAATTCAAAGAGATTAGCCATCAATCTCTTGAATTAAGAACACTAGAAATTGTTTCTAGTGTCCTGTTTACATCTCTAATCTCTTAAAAGGCAGAACTTGAATTTCTAATTAATAGAAAAGGCTTTAGAAGCTCTTCAAGGGCTGCCATAGGTGTTCTTGGTGTTGACAAGCTAGAGGGAAAACATCCGTGTCTCAAGACGAATCTCAAAGGCGCACACGCCGATTGCATCAAGAGGTTAGTGTAATCATTCTTGATTTAATCTAGGGTTCTAAAATTAATCTGATTAATTTTAAAATCTTAAATGGCAAATACAGATCGAAAAACATATTAAAAGAGTTTTAATATGTTGTTTATCATTGAAATCAAATAGATAAAAATAAATCTTGCATGATGCATGTGACCCTAGGTGAAAATTTTTGAATTCAATGGTATAAACTTGTGTTTTTCACGCTTCCGTTCCTTCAATTGGTATCAGAGCCACTATATTTGCCATTTAGATTGATGTTTATATGATTTAATTATGTGTTTGATCATGAGATCAAGAGTTTATTGCTGGTTGCAAAGTCAAAGTGGCGGCACAAATGATGAACACCATGGTGTGCATGGTTGATGCATCACAATGGTGTGCAAAGGTAAATGGATGGTGAATGTGCAATTGTTGTATGATTTAAGATCCATTTTATGTCTAATTAAATTGTTTAATTAGAATTTTTATCACACAATTAAATTATGATTCAAATAAGAATTTTAAAAATTGTTTGAATGTGATTCAAATCTGAATTTTAAAAGTTGTTTGAATGTGATTCAAATCTGAATTTTTAAAGTTGTTTGAATCATATTTAAATCTGATTTTTTAAAATTGATTGAATAAAATTCAGATCTGATTTTTTAAAAAATATTTGAATGTGATTCAAATCTGATTTTTTAAAAAATGTTTGAATGTGATTCAAATCTGAATTTTTAAAGTTCTTTGAATGTGATTCAAATCTGAATTTTTAAATTTGTTTGAATGAGATTCAAATCTGAATTTTTAAATTTATTTGAATCATATTCAAATCTGAATTTTTAAGTTGAATATGAGATATTCAATTTAATTTAAGTATGTATGTTTTATTTAATTGTTAAATAGTGATATGCATGATGGATGATTATGGACTATAAAAGACCAATGTGATTGGATTTATTTCTTTTATGTTTCTTTGGGATTGTAAATTAATTAATTTATTTTAATTTATTTTGGGCATGTATTATTAAGTTTGTAATAATTTTTGGGTTGTAATTTCATTTATTTAAGTTCTTGTAAATTCGCCTTGGTATGCCAAGGATTACTATGTAATATTGGATTGCAAGAAGTTCAAGGAGGTCAAGAGCATTGGTGGGACCAGTGGGAGGAATTCAAGATCAAGTGTTGATTATGTACTCCTTCAGCAACTCTAGTAAAATGAATGAATGAAATGCACCTAGGAATGCCCTGATTCAATTCTTGGTGGCTCAGAATTGAATCCCTTAGAAAGTCCATGATCATACCATATTTACTGCTTATCCATTAATGCATGAGATGTATGGGAATGTATGCAATTATATGATATATGCATGCTAAATGGATAATGTGCAACGTGAGACCTTAATAGTAATTAGAATGACCATAAAATCTTCCAAACAAATGATTAAGTTGGAAATGCTATAATTAAAGTAATTATAACATAGGCCTTCCATTGGGGCAATTATTTTAAGAAATTTTAAATAGTTGCATAAGATGCAATTTATTTAAGAGATTTTCTTAAGAATAATTGTTAAGCATGAGATGTTGTAAATATGTAAATGGTTTAGTGGCCAATATTGGATGTACCTGAGGACATTAAAATTATTTGCATAATTACTGGCTCAATGGGATCAACTTAACTAATGCAAGATAAGTCAATAATGGATGTACCTGAGATTTTGAGCATTAGGGGCTAGGTAAAGGATTGAACCTCACATGAGATGTGATGGGCAAAGAGTTGCTCACTTATAGTTTATTGCAATTCCAATAATGGATGTACCTGAGGATGATCAATAGAATTATAAGAATTCAATCACCCACTAGAAATCCATCCAACTAGGATTTCCGTTTTCTACTTTGGAAGTGTAGGATTCGCTAAGTTAGTGGGAGGACCAATTTGATTAAAATACCATAATCATTTTGGTTAATTACATGATACATTTACTAATTAATCTGGTTATTTTCTGCAGTTAATTTTACGATAAAAATGATCAAAAAACAACCACCACCATCCAATATCCTTGCAAGCATACTTGATCACAATAGGTTGTGAGGACCTAATCATGCGATTGGCTAAGAAATTTGAGACTTGTCTGAACCTTGAACATATAGGATATGTTCTAGATTCAAATGTTCTGGTCCCTTACCTCCAGAGGCCACACAAGAGGAACATGAAACTTTCGACAAGTGGAAGGAGCATGATATGAGAGCTAAGTGTTACATGCTTGCTTCCATGAGTAATGAGTTACAGAAGCAACATGAGAACATGCAGAGTGTGAGTGAGATCCTCCTTCACCTACAAGAGTTGTATGGTGAGCACGGCAGAATGCTAGGTATGAGATATCTAGACGGCTATTAGGTATGAGGAAGTCCGAGGGATGAGAATGTTGGGGATCATGTCCACAAGATGATTCGGTGATTGAGCGGTTGGAATATCTTGACTTTAACATGGATTTCCAACTACGTGGATTTGATCCTTGATCCCTTCCCGAGTCTTTTGGGAATTTTGTGACAAATTTCCATATGACTAGACAGAATGCACCTTAGCCGGTTTACTCAACATGCTGGTTATTGCCCAAAAGAATATGCCAGCAATAAAGGAAAAGAGGTAGCTTTGGTTGCATCTTCTTCTCTGGAAAGTCCAACAAGAAGAAGGGTAATAAGAAAAAGAAACCTCGATTCTGGTCCTTCTAAGAAAATAGCTAAGCAGAAAAGGAAGACTAAAGCTGATGAAGGCAAAGGAAAGTGTTTCCATTGCCAATAGGAAAGTGTTTCCATTGCCAGTAAGAAAGTGTTTCCACTGGCCAGAGTATACCAATCTAAATGAAAGCAATGCCGTGGTGAAAAACAACTCAAGTTCAAAATATATTTGGCACTTAAGGTTATGTCATGTTGCAGAAGATAGGATTACAAAATTGGAGAAAATGGGGATTCTATCCTTATTGGACTCTGAGCCTACTCCAACTTGTGAATCTTGCCTTCAGGGGAAAATGACTAGATCACCCTTTGTTGGACAGGGGCTAAAAGCCGAAAATATTTTGGAGCTAATACATAGTGATGTATGTGGTCCATTTAAAGAAATGGCTAGAGGGGGCTTTCATTATTTTATTACCTTTACTGATGATAAATCAAGGTTTGGGTATTTGTATTTGATGAAATACAAACATGAATCTTTTGAAAAGTTCAAAGAATTTAAATCTGAAGTAGAAAATCAAATAGGAAAGAATATTAAAGCTCTTCGATCAGATCGTGGAGGTGAATATTTGAGTACTGGATTTGATGAATACTTGAGAGAGCATGGCATTGTTTCTCAGCTGACTCCTCCAGGAACACCACAACTGAATGGTGTATCTGAAAGGAGAAATCGTACCCTATTGGATATGGTACGTAGTATGATGAGCTATACTGATATGCCAATCTCCTTTTGGGGATTTGCATTAGAATCAGCTTTGTATATTCTGAATAGGATTCCATCAAAATCAGTTTCTTCCACACCTTATGAGATATGGCATGGAAGAAAACCAAGTCTTAAGCATGTTAAGATTTGGGGTTGTCTAGCTTATATCAAAAAGCTGAACACTGATAAATTGGAGGCCAGATCAGAAAAAGGTCGATTTGTTGGATATCCAAAAGATAGTTTTGGATATTATTTTATTTGCCTACTTCACAAAAGTTGTGATAAGTAGAGATGCCACATTTCTTGAACAACAATTTGTCTAAGAAGGAGGCAAAGGAAGGCAAATAGAGTTAGAATTGGAGAATTCTGACCAACCAACAGATCAGATGGATATAGATCCATCTAGTCAACCTATACCCATTGATGAAACATCTACAGCTGTTCCTCGTAGAACAACCAGGGTATCTCACCCACCAGTGAGATATGGTTTTCTTCATGAAGAAGAACAAGAGTTGTCTACTCATGAAGAAGTAGATCATGGAGATGATCCACTTACGTATGAAGAAGCTATATCAAATATAGACTCTTCAAAATGGATTGATGCTATGAAATCCGAGATTGATTCCATGTATAAGAATCAAGTTTGGGATCTTGTTGACCCACCTGAAGGTATTGTACATATAGGGAACAAATGGGTTTTCAAGAAGAAAACGCTTTCATGGAACAACCTAAGGGTTTTGAATCCCAAAATGGTTCCAAGGTATGCAAGCTAAAGCGATCCATTTATGGGTTGAAACAAGCTTCGATGAGTTGGAACATCCGTTTTGATGAAGCCAATAAATCCTTTGGTTTTATCAAAAATGAGGATGAGCCATGTGTATATAAGAAGGTTAGTGACAGTGCTATCACTTTCCTTGTCTTATATGTGGATGACATACTGTTGATGGGTAATGACACAGGTATGTTGACGACTATAAAGGTATGGTTGTCAAATACATTCTCCATGAAAGACTTAGGGGAGGCAACCTATATTCTTGTGATTCGCATCTATAGAGAAAGCGAAACGAATAATTGGTTTATCCCAAAGTCTATACTTGGAAAAGGTGTTAAAGAGGTTTAACATGCTTGATTCCAAGAGAGGATTGTTACTAGTGAGACATGGTATCCATCTTTCTAAAGATATGTCTCCAAAGACACCTGAAGAAAGAGATAAGATGGCCAAGATTCCATGTGCTTCGGCTATTGGAAGTTTAATGTATGCAATGTTGTGTACTAGGCCGGATATCGCATATGTTGTTAGTTTGACTAGCAGGTATCAACCCAATCCAGGTTTGGAACACTGGATAGCTGTCAAGAATATTCTTAAGTACTTGAGAAGAACTAAGGATTTATTCTTGATTTATGGAGGTGGAGACTTGCAATTGGATGGTTATACTGATTCTGATTTCCAATCAGATATCGATGATAGAAAGTCTACCTTTGGATATGTGTTCATTTGTAATGGAGGTACAGTCAGTTGGAAGAGTTCCAAATAGAGCACGACTACAGATTCCACTATAGAGGCTGAGTATATTCTTTGCATCGGATCGCAAAGGAAGGTTTGGATAAAAAGTTCGTGACAGAACTTACAGTAGTTCCTTCCATTGAGTCAGCAGTTCCATTACACTGTGACAACAATGGAGCAGTCATACAGGCTAAGGAACTAAGGTCTCACCCAAAATCCAAACACATAGAAAGGCACTACCACATTATCAGACATATAGTTGGGCAAGGCGATATAGCCATGCAGAAAAATAACATCAGCTGAAAAATTCAGCTGATCCATTCACTAAGCCTTTGTCACAAGCTCAGTTAGACCGACATCTTGAGAAGATAGGTCTAAGATATTGTAATGAATGGCTCTAGTGCTAGTGGGAGATTGTTAGTAGTATGCCCTAGAGCATATCATTTAGTATGTATCTTGTACATATTTTATTAATAAATGGCATTTCTACTTTTCTGTTTATATAATATATTTATGTGTAATAGAAAAGGTCCATTGATATTTTGTTAGAAATATTATTCTTAAGTTGTTAAGAATATGAGTGACAATATTTCTAGCACAAAGTATCATAAATAGGTTCACAATCGAGGATACTTCATAATAAGGACATGACTTATCCAGAAAGATTGTATTCATGTTTGTTCCCAAATTATTTATATGAGATATAAATAAGATGGAATGGTGAGTCTCATGCCATATGACAAATATGATAGGCACTTATAAATGATAAGTAGGCCGAACCAGTGACACTTATGACAAGCACATGGAGTTTACTCTTGTCAATGTTTTGTCATAAATCATATCAGTGCATATAATCTTTAGACCTGAGATAGCATAGTTATCTTGTATATAGGTAGTTTGAGTTTGATACTGCTTTCATACTTGTACTGTGTATGGGTATATGGGCATGTGTTGGCTTCTACTAGTTATATATGGAGGTAGGTGTTGATCAAGATGGAATCTGTTCCTCTAAGTAAATAGAGATAAAATCCTATGTTCATTTAATTGTTCTTGATGTTTCAAGTTCTGGCCAGACAGATAGATTTATTCGTAAAAGAGTTTCGATGAGAAAATCTTTTAATCAAGAACTGGAATTAAAAGAGAACATAATATTCATAGCAAATGGAGTTTGACATAAACCATGACTCCAGCTTGAGTTGGGATTTTGTAACAGAGAGATTCTAGTGCATGGTAACATATGATTATAGGTTCATTTAAGGTAAACCTTATTACTAATTGGGTGGCCATGGCATGCTATGCTAGGTGTTAACCATGGTCTATGAGGTTCATAAAATGATTTAGAGAAATCATTTATGGTAAGAAAGAGTTCTAATGATATTAAGAGTTGATATCATGTCTCATTGCCAATTAGTGATGAGCCTAGTAAGTCACACACATACACAAGTTATCACCTATTTAAATATGATTTAATTAATTAATTAAAGAGTTTAATTGATTAATTAAATAGGTTTGGTTTGCAATTAGATTGCAAAGTCCCTAGCATGACTTGAACCCAAATTTAGATTATTGGATGTATAATATAAGTTAAATTTATATTTAAAGTGTTTAAATATGAATTTAATTAATGAGAAATTAATTAATAGAGATTAATTAATTAATTTATATTTGATATAAATTAATTAGAAGAAGAAAATAATTATTTTGGGTAAAGAACTCAAAATTAAGACACAGGGGCTTTGTTGTCATTTTGCAGTGTGACACGTGGCACCATGAGATGGTGACACATGGCATAACACATAAGCTTGCCAAATGTTTTTCTAATCATGTAAGATGATTAAAATCAAGATTAAATATAGGTTTGACACTTGGCACAATGTGATTGGGTCACTTAAACCTAGAGCTAATCAAAGGGTGACATGTGGCAACGGTTTAATGTGTTAACCTAGCTATTTAAGTGTTGTTATGAGAAAATAAAACACAACCAGCAGCCACACTCCTTTGTCATGCCACTTTGAGGGTTTTTATCTCTTCTTCTTCATCTCTTATCAATTCAAAGAGATTAGCCATCAATCTCTTGAATTAAGAACACTAGAAATTGTTTCTAGTGTCCTGTTTACATCTCTAATCTCTTAAAAGGCAGAACTTGAATTTCTAATTAATGGAAAAGGCTTTAGAAGCTCTTCAAGGGCTGCCATAGGTGTTCTTGGTGTGGACAAGCTAGAGGGACAACATCTGGTGTCCTGAAGATGAATCTCAAAGGCGCAGACACGCTGCAGTGCATCAAGAGGTTAGTGTAATCGTTCTTGATTTAATCTAGGGTTCTAAAATTAATCTGACTAATTTTAAAATCTTAAATGGCAAATACAGATCCAAAAACATATTAAAAGAGTTTTAATATGTTCTTTATCATTGAAATCAAATAGATAAAAATAAATCTTGCATGATGCATGTGACCCTAGGTGAAAATTTTTGAATTCAATGGTATAAACTTGTGTTTTTCACGCTTCCGTTCCTTCAGCCATGCCAAATGCCTTAACAATTAAATATAATACAAAAGCAACAAATCCTATTTGTACTTTTAACAAGCTTCAATGTAAAAATAGGTGTAAGTGTAACTTGCAAAAGAAGGGAAACTCAGCATAATATAACATAATTATTTGATAAATAATAATAAATTGTAAAAGGAGAAAATGTAAATGAACCAACCTTGGTAACATACTAGCAATATTAAAAAGCTCCTTCCTCTGCTTGATAAATGATAATCCTAGTTCCAAAGTGAATGAACCAACAACTTTGATTGGAGGAGACTTAAACTGAAAGGAAGATCACTATTCTATTCAATATTCTATTCACTATCACTAGGATATCTATTTAGCAACTACTTCTTGAGCTCTTAGTGAGATATTTCTGTTAAAAAATGTGAGGTTGTAGATGAAAATGGTAAAGAATACCAAAGCACTTTTTTTATTGAGATATTTGTAATTAGAAATAAATAGAGAGAAGTGTCAAATTTAGTGAAAAATTATAATGGGCACCATATTTTAAATTTTTTCATTGGTTCTTTTTAATTAAAAACTTTTTAAAATAAATTTTTAATTATTATTTTTTCATTGGCCTCAGAAATAAACAATAATAAGGTAATTTTAAATGTTATTAAATTTTTTTTTTTTGGGGTGGGGGGCAATGAAAATCATTAAAACAAATTAAATAAACAATATATAAAATTTTTTTTCTAGAACTTTAGGGGGGCCAAGGCTTCCCCTTGCATTCTCTTACTTACACCACTGATCTTGTGAATTAACTATAAATGCTTCCCTTTTGATCTCAAAATGTAGACAAGGAACATGTGGATGACCTGTTTATCAAGGTTAAGATTCATTAATAGACTTGTTAATGTTAGAGTTACTCCTACTAGGACCAACAATATTACATGGATTCACTACAGGTGGTTTTTTCATGTCAATAGGAACCAATTCCTTAATAGATGAAATACTCTCACTCATAAAAGAATCCATTTCAATTTCTATAGCGAAAGCAGTCTGGTCTATAATTTCATATAGTAATAGATATTGACCTATCTCCCCTTGTCTAGGATAGTTATCCTTTAAGAATGTGATATCAAGTTATTCAAACTCAATTATTATTATATTTTTCACCAATAAAAATATATCCTTTAGATTGTCCAACGTATTAAATAAAGATATACTTCATTCCCCTTAGACCTAATTTTCCATTTTCGTGAGAATGATTGTGAACAAAAGTAGCACATCCCAATGTTTTAAAACACTTAGGTCTGGTTTTTTGTTATATCACACCTTACCCTTTCATAAGATATGACATGATACCGTAATATACCTAATGAATTACTGAACTACGTCTACCAATAATCCATTAAACATACTATAATGGATTTTAAACGATTTGAATTCATTTTCCAATTTAAAATTTTCAATAAAAGGGTTATTAATGGTTTAAAGATTTAGAAAATACCATGAAATTTATTAAGGAGGAGGAATGATTATTTTTAAAACGTTAAAGAATTTGCCAAAAAACTAATGTGGTGACGGCTAAAAATTAAAATAAACAAAAATTTAAACCTGTCAAAAATAAACATGTAGCAATATAATATTTTCTTCACAAATCATCAAATCCACATTTCATCTCATCAACATTTAAATAAACACTTTCTTCATTCATAATCCAGAAGGAATAATATTTACAAACTTATATCCATTGGAAGTAAAGAAAATATTATTACAATACTGTTTGTATAACTGCTCAAATATTTTTATATGCACATATAGTAATTATTTACATCTGAACAAGATACAAACAAGTAACCTAGGAGTGTACCCTACTGCTAAGATGAGTACAACTCTTAATGTGCTCACTCAACTACTTTTTCTTTTCCCCTACCTATAATAGCATAAGAAAAAGCTATCGCTGAGTATATAACTCAGTGGTGCACAACTATTAATTTATAAAATCACCATAAAATATGATTTATCAAACCATGATAAATTATTGAAGATGTTCAAATTTCCATGAAATATGAAACAGTAAGAGTGTTCTCAATTCTTAACATATTGTTATCCACAAATCATTTATTTTCATAACACATTTATCAAAATAATTAAAATCATTTGTATTGTCAACTATACACAGTTTAAGCTATGACACAAAATTTCACGATTAATGCTGCGTTGTACACCACGACAAAGCTATCTCAACCCCATAGCAATTACTATTAGGGGAAGTAAGGCTAGCTAGCAAATATGAATGCATTCATCTGATCTCAACCTCAACTGGTAAGCCAGAGAGGGAACATAATGAATCTCAACCCCATTAATTGTTATTAATGCGGGAACAATCAAAGTTTGCCATGCCAACTGTGATTTCAAAATAATTTGAAAAAAAATTCATTCAAATCACAACATTTCAAATCATCACAATCAATATATAGGGTTGACAGCATCTCAATTTCACAAACCACTTCTAAAACACATTCAATCCGGCCACCCCCCTTGCTATATTAAAATCAATGGCCAACGTTCGCCTTTTCAACACGATAATACATTCTTTCAATCTTCAAAATATTCTCAAAATAATGTAAATTTCTCAAATGTAAAGGAAATTCATATTTGTTTCATTTGCAAATTTAAAACACAAGAGAAATTCAAGTTGTGCACAAACCTTATCTTAATTTCCTTACTTTGCCTTAATTCTCCCTTTACTCCAAGGTTCTCTTCTCCACTAAAAGTATACAATATCAAAAGTTTTAATACTCATTCTAACTTATACTAGTATCTAATCTATTAAATTCCTAAGATTGCTATACATTCTAACCATTCCCAATGTAGGGCAGTATTAGAATATGACCTTTAAACCCAATTTGAACCTAGTTCCAATCATAATTTATCAAAGTGATCTTTATGAAAGTTATTCCTCTATGTCTTAGCTTTAATTATTATTTTGAATCACTTAATTTGAAGGTCTAGGTCACTAGTTATGGTCAAAATACTAGGTATGATTCCAGATGCCTTATCCTACAATTTCAAGTTTTCTAGATTTTCACTAGAATTTGCACTCATTATACCAGCACTTTATACTCAGAATTTGTACCAAGTCTCTGAATAAAAGTTTTAGGCCTTTATCTTAAGTTTCCAAATCAATTTACAGCACCTAAATTAGAGATGTACAAAGAAAGTTATGCTCTATTTACTACTAGAGGTCACAGGACAAAATTGCTGAGTTGTAGGAAATTCTAGTTTTGATGTTCTGACTTACTCTAACATTTCAAACAATTTTTCCTTACATTGGGTCCAGGTCAAAACATGAAAGTTGTAGTTCTATGTCCTATGTTTATTTTGGCTTTGGAATCATGCAATTTGCATTTGTATAACTTAAGTTATAGTCATTTACCAAAACTGTTCAGGTGACAATTTCTCAAGTTTATAGGGGTGTTTTAGAATCCAGTTAGATTTCTAATCTTACTTTGTCTAGCCAATTTGGGTAGGTTATAGTCATAATTTAACTTTATAATCCTCATATGAATTGTTTCCCTGTGTCTCAGAATTACACAGGTTCAAGAATCACTCAATTTGAAATCATTAAGTACGTACCATTCATTTGGTCAATTTTGCAAGTTTCGGGATGGCATTGCTAGATTCTAGCCCTAATTGAGGTATCTTCCGGCCATTTTCATGTCAAGTGTTCTGCATGAAAGTTTTAGAATTTTGTCTTAGTTTTCATTTCCCATTGGCTTCACCTCAATTGGAGTTATGTAGCTCAAGTTATGAGTTTTTAAATGCGACTGTCCCAGCAGTCTCCTGGGCAGAACCAAACCCTAACACACACTTACAAGCTATCTCTATCATTCCTTTGTATTTCTTTCCTATCCCTAATGAAATTCCTACTCAAACATTATCAAAATAAGTATGTTATAAAACTAACCTTAGTTGAACCTAGTTGCTGCCCTTTGTTCCCTTCAAATCTTCTTCAATCCTTCAAGAACTCACTTCCTTTAAGCTTGATCTTTCAACTCTTTTTGCCCCTTTGTGCTTAAGCTTTTAGAGTGCTGCTTTCTAAGGTTTGATTTAGGGTTCTTCTCTTCCAACTTTTTATAGAATTGGCTGTTGAAAGAGGAAAACAAAAATGAGAAATGAATGGGATGTTGGCCGGCTGAATGGGGAAATAAAGGATGGTGTTGTCCTTTGGTCTTTACCCATTGGTCCTTAGTGAGTTTTCCACTTCTAATTGGTTGTCTTTTCTTTATTTTATTTTATTTTATTTTAATTTATTTTATGGCTTTTCTTATATTTTTATAGCTGAATTTTTCCTGTGCAAGTCACATGCTAACCCTTATTACAAGTGTGTCCTCAAACTTCCTTAGAAATGCCATCATACCCCTTTTTGTATTCTTAAGCAACTTATGTCCTTCTTTTTATTTCTTTAACTTATTAATTCCTTATTTTACCTTATTTAAGTCCAAATTAAATGTCTCACAAGGTCCCACACTAATTAGAGTATAAGGCAAATCCAAAATACTGACTTCAGTTACTTCCTAAGGTAGTCACCCATAGCTACAAGTAGAGCACGTTTAACTGATTTCAATATGTTCCTTTTGACTACTTTTGACTTAATTAATCTTAATATAATTTAAATTATGACTCCACACTTCAATTTAAGGATGGTTCCAGACATTCTAGCTATCCAGATAATTGTCAATTTACCGGCACAGTAGAATGTTTGGAACCACCTAAGGTGAGAGCATTACAATTCTCCTCCCCTTAAAAAAAATTTTATCTCGAAATTTACCTGATGTCAATCTCTGAAGAGTTGTGAGTGTTGTCTCCTCATATCCTCTTCACATTCCCATGTGGCTTCTTCTCTAGAATGATTTCATCATAGAACTTTCACCAAGAGAATTTGCTTGTTCCTCAATTGCTTCACCTCCCTTTCTAGAATTGCCATGGGCTCCTCATTATAAGTAAGATCTGAATTAACTTCAATTGACTCCAAGGGCAATATGTGTGAAGGATCTGACCTATATCTTCGAAGCATGGATACATGAAATACATTATGAATCTTATCCAATTCTGGAGGCAAGGCAAGTCTATATGCCAATAGACCCACTCTTTCTAGAATCTCATATGATCTTATAAAGCGAGGACTCAATTTCCCTTTTCTCCCAAAGCTCGTGATCTTTTTCCATGGAGAAACCTTTAAGAACACCTTATCTCCCACATTATATTCAATGTCTCATCTCTTTAAATCCACATAGGACTTCTGCCGATTAGATGCAACCTTTAGTCTATCCTGAATCATTCTGAATTTCTCCTCAATCTGCTGTATAATTTCTGGGCCAATTAACTTTCTTTCCCCCACATCATCCCAACATAAGGGAGTTCTACATTTTCTACGATAAAGTGCTTTATAAGGAGGCATTCCAATGCTTCATTGGTAGCTATTGTTATAGGCAAATTCAATCAAAGGCATGTATATATCCCAACTTCCCTCAAACTCCATAACACAAGTCTGAGGCATATCCTCCAAGATCTGAATTATTCGCTCAAATTGGCCATCTATCTGTGGGTGAAATAATGTGCTGAAATTCAATCTAGTTCCTAGGGATTTTTGAAAGCTACCCTAGAATCTAGAAGTAAATTTTAGATCTCTATCAGATACAATTGATACTGGCACTCCATGTAATCTCACCACTTCATTAATGTATAGCTTAGCTAACCTGTCCAAATTATAATCCATCCTCACTGGTAGAAAATGTGCAAACTTAGTCAATTTGTCTATAATTACCCAAACTGTATCATGATTGTTTTGAGTACGAGGAAGTCCTATCACAAAATCCATAGTAATTCTTTCCCATTTCCAATCGGGAACAGGCAAGCTGTAAACACCCTGCTGGCACTTAGTGTTCTGCCTTCACTTGCTGATAAGTTAGGTATTTAGTGATAAATTCTGTAATGTCTTTCTTCATCCCTCTCCACTAGTAGTGTTCTTTTATAGCTCTATACATTTTTATCCCACTAAGATGCATAGCAAATGGTGTAAAACCTCTATTTGCATAGCCTGATATATTTTACTATTCCGGTGACCGATGTCGGCCTGGACAATTAAGGGGATTAAAACCACACTTAAGATAACTAGATAAGCCCTGGATAAGCCCTGAACACAAATAATTAGTAATTGTCAATTAGCTAAGTATAAATAAGAAAAACAGAACATAAGAAGTTAAATGAGCCGAGAGTCACAACGATGGGTAACCTTCTCGGGAAGGATTACGAAGTCCATTTAAACTCAAATTTCGAACTGTAAAATATGACGCTGCAATCCTTAGGACTATTGCGAACACAGTGGAAAAGAGCAAATCACGAAAAAGAATTGTTAAGCCAGTCAAATAATTAGGTCAGGGAGCTGGAAGAAATATTGAATTATTTACAAACCGGGTTGAACCGGAGAGGGGCAATTTGGTCAATTGACCCTGAGAGCTGACTCCTGACCTAACTGTCAAATAAAATTAGAGAAAATAAAATTTCAGAATTGGAAATTAAATTAAAGAACTAATAGAAAAAATAAATAGAAAAAAAAAGAAAAATGAAAAAGTGAAAAGAGATGACATCATGCATGATGCCATAAATATTATAATTAAAAATTTATTTAATTTAATTTGTGGTCTTCCTAATACACATAAAAGAAAAGAAAAAAAAATAAAATTCATTTATCTTCATCTTGTTGCCTTCCCTCTCCCTTAGCTCTCTCTCTCTCATTTTTCTTTCTTGAAACCACCATGGGAGCTCACCTCAAACTCTCATAAACCCTAAATTCAGCCACAAATTCCCTAACCCCCTTAAGCAAACCTTGTAAGTGGACCTTGATATGAAGCTTGGATGCCATTAAAACCCAGAAAGTGACGAGAATTGAAGATTAAAATTATGCACTAAGGTTAGTGATCCAACTTGAATTTTTTTTAGTTTGATTCTAGTGTTTATGATTGAATGAACTTGGAAATAAACTAAAAATGAAATGAAAATAAGTGTTGGGGGACAAAGTTTTTATGAGTTAAGGAAGCATGTGTATATGTGTTTAATTAGTTAAATGCAACAAATAGGTGAATTAGGGTTTGGCACCTAGGGTTGGAAGACAAAAATGTGAGAATGTGCTAAATGGTGTGTTGGACTTGGTTTGAGGTGAGAAATGGTCATTTGTGACCAATTGGAGTACGTTAGAAGTATTGGAACCAAATGCAAATTCGGATTTCTTAGGGTTATGCTGCAGGCAGTAGGACCAAAGTCCTTTTCAGGGACCAAAACTAAAATTTTACAAGTCCAATTGGTGTGAGGCTAATTGGGAATGAAAGTAGACACAAAATGGAACATTGTTCATTTAGGAATCATGCCCCAAAAGTGACCAAAACCTAGTGAACAAATTGACCAAATCCGGACTTAAGCAATCTGACCTGTACAAAATGACCAAATGAACAGTGTTTGTTCATTTGGCCATAACTTGGGCTAGATAGGTCTAAATGACCTGAAATTTTACCAGTGGAAAGCTGAGATATAGACCTAAAACTTTTGTGAGGGACACAAGCCAAAATTATGCCCTTAACCAAGTCATTGAGCCACCCAAAGTTGGTGACCTAAAACTGCCAGAACCAGTTTGGTGCCCAGAAATTTGGGTTAAGTCCAATCCGGCAGCCATGATTCAAATGGCTATAACTTGAGCTACAAAACTCCAAATGGAGTGATTCAAAAAGGATAATAAAGTTAAGACATTAAGGAAATTTTCTATGAAGAAACCAAAATAGTAATATTTGACAAGCCTTAGAAAGTTAACAAATTGACTTGAATAGTACCAAAATAGTAACCTCAACATGAAATTTGCAAGAATGTAAATTTAAACATATTGGAATTGTTATGAAGTAAAGATACTGAGACACTATAAATTTTGTGTTTCAGCTGAAAAAGACTTGGAAAGTCTGAGAGACTGAGTCAAGGCCTAGAAGCGACTCACATCAGGTTTGTGCACAATAAACCCTATTTTAGCATTTTATCCTTGAAAAATTGATTTAGTATGCATTATGAGTTTAAGAACTTTTGTGTCGCCACTTTATGATGAAATTGTAACTTTGAAAATTGATTTGATTTTTGTATGCAATATTTGAATAAAATGTTTGAAATGGATTTCTGATTCACACTTAGCATAACAGTGCCTTATTATTCCTCCTTCATTTATGGGGTTGAGATTGATTATTTTCCTCCCTCTCTGGTTTACCAATTGAGGTTATAGATCGGATGAGTACTCATTAGCTAGCTAGCCACCTCCCTCATTGATTTCGATTACTGGGGTTGTAGATTGCTTTGTCATGGTGTACAACACGGCATTGATCGAAAATTTTGTATCATGGCTTAAGTTGTGTATGAATTGGCAATACTGTGTTTATTAAATTATTTGACCAAAATTGTGCTATAATGAGTTTTGATAAATTATAAAATGTGATTATGAAATATTCAAATTGTGAATTTGTCAAGGAATGTTTTATGTAATGCATTTCAATTTTTATTGTGCACCACTGAGTATTTTTATACTCAGCGATAGCTTATTTTGCTGTCGCAGATAAGAGCAAGGAAAAAGCAGCAAAGTGAGCTGCTAAACCTGAAGAACTTCTTTGATCACTTTTGTACGGGTATTTATTTATATCCTTGTAATTATTTGATGTAAATATTGTAATGTTTTATGTATCAATGTAAAGTTGAGCAATTGTATAATAAATTGTAATAATATTATTTTTATATTTTATATCTGTAAATTAAACTTGTGAATGTAAATTAAATTTTAAATGCAATATGAATGAACTAACGAAATATTTTGAGATGACAAACTTTGATTGAATTGTGGAGTTGATTTGAGTTATGTTGAACTGAGTAATTTTGGTGGTTGGGAGTTATGGAAACAAAATTAGAAGTGTTTTTACAGGTTTTTGAAGAACTATTTTCTCAAAATACAGACGACACTCTACCGAAATTTTTATAAAATTTGCAAAAAAATAAAATAGGCAAAAGTTTTAACTAGTTTTAAAACTTCAATTAAATGATTTTAATTCCTACCAAAACGCTCACCACTTCCAAAATGTAAGAAAATGGTTTTAAAACTCCTTGTAGTGTACTTAATGAATTATCGATAGGTGAAGTTCGGTAGTTCATTAGGTATTCTACGGGATCATGTTATGCCTTACAGAGGGGTAAGGTGTGACAAATGGTGAATCATGTGCTTCCTGTAAGATGATCTACTTCAATCTCACATCATTAGGAATGCACATTCTACTCTTGCATAGCAACATGCCTTCATCAATTACTGAATATTTTGGTTTCTTGCCATCTCGAGCCTCATCCATTAACTTTAAGTACCCATCATCATTCTGAGCTACTGCTTTAATATGTTAAATCAACATCGACTTCACTTGCAAGGTAGCCAAAATCTGCCCATCAGTATCTATCACGAATTCTGCATTTAATGCTCTTAAGTCATGCACCATAGATAGGGGTGAGATTTTTAAACTAGTTATGGTCTTACGACTGAAGGCATCTGTCACCACATTAGCTTTCCTCGACTGATAATCAATCAAACGGTCATAATCTTTTATCAACTCTAGCCATTTCCTTTGCCTCAAATTTAGTTCTTTCTGAGTGCTCAAATATTTCAAACTCTTATGATCTGTGTAAATATAACATCTCTCCCCATACAAGTGATGTCTCCAAATCTTAAGAGCAAAGACAACTACTGCAAGCACCAAATCATGAGTGGGATAATTCCTCTCATGTGGTTTAAGCTGGCATGAAGCATAGGTAATGACATTTCTATCTTACATCAACACACAACCTAGTACATTATGAGAAGCATCACTGTAGATAGTGTACTCTTTACCTGGTGTAGGTAAAGTTAGGATTGGAGCTTCCATCAAACACCTTTTTAACTTATCAAAGCTCTCGTGGCACTGGTCAGTCCATTGAAATTTTACATCTTTTTGCAATAACTTCGTCAATGGAGATACCAACATAGAAAATCCCTTCACAAATCTGCAATAATGTCTAGTTAAACCAAGGAAACTATGAACTTCTATACATTCTTCGACAGTTTCCAATTAAGGATGGCATCCACCTTACTAGGATCCACTTCAATTCCCTCTGTTGACACAATATGCCCTAAAAAGGCAATCTCCTTTAGCCAAAACTCAAACTTGGACAACTTAGTATACAACTGCTTCTCCCTCAAAATCTGCAAAGCAATTCTCAAGTGGTTATCATACTCCTCCTTATTCTTTGAATACACTAAAATTTCATCGATAAATACCACCACGAACTGATCAAGATATGGCTTGAAGATTGTGTTCATTAGGCTCATAAATGTAGCTGGAGTATTAGTTAATCCGAATGCATCACTAAAAATTCATAGTGGCCATATCAAGTCCTAAAAGCAGTTTTGGGAATACTTTGCTCCTGCACCCTCAGTTGATAGTACCCTGATCTCAAATCTATTTTAGAGAACACAGTTGCATCTTTTAATTGATCAAATAGATCATCAATCCTAGGTAGAGGATATCTGTTCTTCATTGTCACCTTATTTAGTTGTTTGTAATCTATGCATAGATCGAAAGTACCATCTTTCTTCTTAACAAACAGCACTGGCGCTCCTCATGGTGACACACTAGGCCGTATGAACCCTTCATCAAGCAATTCTTGCAATTGCACCTTTAATTATTTCAACTCTATAGGCGCCATCCTATATGGAGTGATAGATATTGGCTCCACTCCAGGCATAACCTCAATCTCAAACTACACCTCTCTAACGGGGGGCAATCCTGGCAATTTATTAGGAAAAACATCTAGAAAGTCACACACTGTAGGGATATCCTTAAAATCTAGACTCCCCACATGTGTGTCTACTACATGAGCTAGATAAGCCTCCCACCCCTTTCGAATTATCTTCTTAGCTAGTGTAGTTGTAATGAGATTAGAGGGCAACAACTGTCTGTCCCCTTGTATCACCATATCTATATACTCAAAGAGACCAAAAGCGACTGTCTTCAATCTACAATCAATTATTGCATGGTGCCTAGATAGCCAATGCATACTCAAAATAACATCATAGTCCTTAAAAGGCATCTCAATCAAATCAGATAAAAATGTGTGTCCTTGAATCACCAATGGACAATCCCGCTATAATCTATTCACTTTTACCTCTTGTTCTAATGGATTAGTCACTAACACATCATAGTCCATTTTCACAAAAGGAATAGCATTATAACAAACAAGTCTAGCACTAACATATGAATGAGTAGAGCCAGGGTTAAACAACACATAAACATCTTGTTTAAAGATAGAGAACATACCAGCAACTATGTCAAAAGTTTCTGCTTCTTCTCTTTATCGCATGGCGTATACTTGGGCTGGTACACCACTTTGGTCAAGCTAATTTACTATCCACTAACTCACAGTAGTGCTGCCTTGACCTCTACCTCTACTAGCAGATTGTGACACTCTTGGGGTAGAACCTTGAGTTGACCCCTCTACTATGGCATATGGCATAGGTTGGCATGCACTGGTGCAATCCCTGGCAAAATGTCCAGTTTTTCCATAATTATAACAAGCTCTTGTTGCCTTAAAACAGACTCTCCCATGCACCTTGCCACATGTCTCATAAGTGTGAACAAATGAGGTTCTCAAATATCTGCCATTGCCAGATTTGCGAGTACTGGGTCCCCTAAAACACTTTCTCTTTTCTAAGCCACTGCTTGTATTCTGATTAGTAGTCTTCACATTCTTCTCTCTCTCACCCTTCTTAGCTGTCACTTCTAGTTTTATCCTCTCTAACTCAAGAGCTTGTGAAATTAGATCTGAGAAGTTTGTATACCGAAAACCCACCACTTGCATTCTCATGCTTGGCTTTAAACCAGTCTCAAATCTCTTACATCAATCTCTGCCCATAGTAAGCATGCCTCTCGCATAATGACTCAGTCAGGGGAATTCTCTTTCATATTCAGCGACTATTCTGTCCCCCTATCTTAGGCTCAGAAATTCTTAAAGCTTCAAATCCACATATGTGTCAGGGACATATTTCTGCCTGAACTCTCTAAGAAAGTCACCCCACATCAGAACAGGAGACTCCATTAGACTGTTCCAGATAGTCTTCCACCATTCATAAGCATCCCTCTGAAGCAATGAAATGGCATACTCAAATTTCAAGGCATCGGTACACTGAAGCTTCTTGAAGACTCTGTCTCTCATTTCCAACCATTATTCTACCTCAAGCGGGTCTACCATGCCCTTAAATTCAGTAGCCCCATATTTCATCAACTTCTCATATTGCCTGTGTGGGGTTGGACTTGTACTTATACATTACCAGCCAGTTGCTAGAAAAATGCAGCCATTTGTTGAGCAGATTGTGCAAGAAACTACATAGGAGGGGCTTGTGCAACTGGCCCTTCTACACCCTGAGGGGCTGGGGCCTCTCCTCTAACTTTAGCTACCACTTATTGTTCAGCAGAGTTATCCCCCTCTTCCATTTTAATTCACAAGGATTGCTACGTCCCTGACAACCAACACAAGGAAATCTACTCGTAAGTCCATTTTTATGATGTAAATGTACAATATGTATCAATCTATAACATTTGAGCAGTTATACTTATTAAGAAAATATTGCTAGTTTGCAATTTAAAACTTGCATCAAAACTTGTCTGATACTACTAAAACATATCACACCTTACCCTTTCATAAGCTATGACATGATCCCGTAATATGCCTAATGAATTACCGAACTCCGTCTACCCATAATCCATTAAACATACTACAAGGGATTTTAAATGATTTAAATTCATTTTCCAATTTAAAATTTTTAATAAAAGGGTTATCAGTGGTTTTAAGATTTAGAAAATACTATGAAATTTATTAAGAAGGAGGAATGAGTATTTTTATCTCACTTTACCCCTCTTTAAGGCATAACATGATCCCATAGTATATTTAATGAATCACTAAACTTCGTCTACCAATAACCCATTAAATACACAATAAAGGATTTTAAAAACAATTTTATCTTCTTTGAAGGTGGTGAGCACTTTTAACAGGTATTAAAAACTTTTATTTATAGTTAAAATATTAGGTAAAAATTTTGTTAAATTTTATTTTTTCACAAATTTTGTAAAAAATTCGGCAGAATGCCATCTATAATTGGAAAAAAACCAAATTTTCAACACCTGTAAAAAGCACTTCCAATAATTCAATTCACAACCCCAATTTCCAATATCTCAACACAACTCAATTACATAATCTCAGTTCCAAATTCAATTCATAAAAACAAATCTCAAAATAAAGAACATAATTGAGCATATAAATTAAAACACAAGGTTTATATTACAACCATTTTACAAAATCAAATAATTCACAATATTATTGTACAACTGCTCAAGACCAACCTCAATACATACATACAGTCATATACATCAAAATAAAAATTACATAAGGGTATAATTCAAATACCCGACAAAAATTCAAATGTGTTGTTTCATCTAGTCACTAGCAGCCTGTTCTGCTGCTTTATCAGTCTCTCTACCTGCGACAGCAACGAAAAGCCATCGCTGAGTAAAAATATCCAATGGTGCACAACATAAAGAAAAATACCATTTTATGCCACATTAAATAACAATTATTCCAAATACAGTACTTAAATTGTTCAACAAATACAAAAAAAAAAATTAAAATTTAAGTCAAAGAAATTCTCACTTCATAATTCAAGAATAGCTTTTCATAAAATCGCACAGTCATATCATGGCACCAACATACTTTTCATCCCAACAGCCAAAGGCTTATGAGGAATACCAAGGCTAACTAGCTCAAATCTATGGGTACCCATTCAATTTCCTCCTCTACTAACACACACCTTAACACTTCAGCCAGAGAGGGAATACAAAACTATTTCTTCACACTAGGCAAGCTAGTGAGGTATTCAAACTTCTGGTCATAACACTGTGGTTTCAAACTATTTTAACAATTTTCTAAACATTTAAAATGGCCATCAATTCACATATAGTTTTAACTTCCCAAAACATGGGTCAATAGCACATATTTCTTTTTAATTAAATATTCAATTCAATGGAAGTCATAAATAAATTCTTACAATTCATTCAACACAATTTCAAAAGAAATTTCAAAGAAAAATTATATATTGTGGACAAATCTCTTATGAGTCGCCTCTTGGCCTTGACTCAATGTTTCTTTCTCCGTTCCAGTGTCTTTCCCAATTAAAACACACAATTTCTAGTGTTTCAGATTCAAGTCACATAATTAATCCAATAATAATTTCATGCCTACTTAATTGCACCCCTAAAATTGCTTAAAATAAAATTTTTTTAGACTTTGCATTTTTTGGGTTACTATTTATTACACTATTCAAGTCAAAATATTGACTTTCTCATGTTTAATAGGTATGTGAATTCCAATTACACCTACATACCACATTTTGAGGGTCTAATTTGTTGGCATTGGCTACCATTTCAATTTCTAAGCCTCCTAAGAGAAATTGCAATTTTTCAATTTTTGTTCACTGTATTCTACTATTCTATTGGTCTAGTTACTGTAGGAATTTGGTTAAGTGTCCTCCATCAAAGTTGTTTCTTATTATCTTAGCTTTAATTCCATTTTTGAATCACTACATTTGGAGTTTTGTAGCCCAAGTTATGGCCATTTGCCTAAGGCTGGCCAGATTGGTTTCAACTCATAATTTTGGGTACCAATTCTATTCTAGCAATTTTGGTGTGCCGACTTCAGTTCAGTTTTCCGATGGGTTATGGTCAGAATTTGGGTTTGTATTCTACATAAAATTTGTAGTGCTATGTCTCAGCTTTCCATCGGTATAAAATTCAGGTTATTTGGACCTTCCTACAACAAGTTATGGCCAAATGAAAAAAACACTGTTCATTTGGTCATTTCTGTACAGTGGCAGTGTGCATTACCCGGATTTGACCTGATTTTTCACTAACCTAATGTCAGTTTCAGGGCATAGTTTCTACATGAAAATTGTGGCATTATGTCTACTTTCATATCCAATTGGCCTCACACCAATTGGAGTGGCAGAATTACAGTTATACCCTCTTAAGTTGACCAGGGTCAAACTGCCCAGAAGTGCACCCTTACCAATCCGAATTGCATTGCAATTCTCATCACTCCAACACACCCTAATTGGCCCTAATTGACCATTCCAAGCCTAAATTAGGTCTAATTGAAGCAATTACCAATTTTCTTCAAAATTTCCCCCAAATTCATTGGCTCAAGAACCCTAATTTTGCAACTTATTCAATTAGTGCAATTAAAGTGTATAACTATCTTCTACACACTAAATTGCAATTATTTGCACTTTCAATTGCATCAAACCCTAGCTCTTCTAATGTTGGCTGAAATTCCTATAAGTGGAGATGTGCATGATTTGTTTCATTTTTCCATCAATTTTCAACTTCACTTAAGTATGTAAATCATAAGGATAGAGAGAAATTTAAGAAATAAACACTAACCTTGAGTGAAGCTTTTAAATCCTCACTAATTCCTCCAATCTCTTCACTTTTCCTTCTTCAATCTACTTTTCAAGTTGCAAGAGCAAGGTTTAAGTAGAGAATTTGGGGAATTTATGGTTAATTGAGGGGTTTAAGAAGCTTAAAATTAAGCTTTAATGGAGATGAAATATGAAAAGAGAGAAAAAGGGAGAGGGGTGTCGGCCACTTGTTGAAGAAGAAGTAAAAATTTATTTTTTAATTTTGTTTTTATGCCCTTTTATGCCCATAATTGACTTAGTAAAAAATAATTAAATGAAAATTAATTTATGAGATCATTGCTTATGTCACACACATGATTTCATTATTCTATTTTCTTTTTTTTTCTTTTTTCCTTTTCCTTTTTCCATACTTCTTTAATTTAAATCTGTGCTTAAAAATTTTCATTTCTCATATTTTATTAGACAGTTAGGTCATGAGTCACCTCTAGGGGTGAATTAACCAATTTGCCCATCGCCGGTCTGATCCGGTTTGCCAATAATTCAATATTTCTTTCAGAACCCTGATATAATTATTTGATCTACTTATTAACTCTTTTCTATGATTTTCTCTTTTCCAATAGCTTCACAATACTTCTTAGGATTGCGGTGTCACAATGTCCTATTCAAAATTAGGGTTGGAACTAACCTCGCAGTCACTTTTTGGTAAGGTCACCTATCACTTTGACCCCCTGTTCATTTAAACCTTTATGTTTTGTTTTTCTTATTTAGACTTGACCTTCTGGTAATTACTATTAATTTTCATTCAGGACTTTTCTAGGTGACTTAAATATAATTTTAATCCCCTTAATTGTCCGGACCAACACCGCTCACCGAAACAGTGAAATATACCAGGCTATGCATATAGGGGTGTTATAATTCTCCTCCCCGCCCCTGCTAAAATAAATTTCATCTCAAAATTTTACCTGGTATCAGTCTCTGAACAGCTGTGGGTGCTGTCTCCTCATATCCTCCTCACGCTCCCAAGTAATTTCCTAGCCTGAATGATGGTTCCACAGCACTGTAACTAGTGGTATTTGCTTGTTTCTCAGCTGCTTCACCTCATATGTCAGAATTTCAATAGGTTCTTCCTCATATGTGAGGTCTGGATTTATCTCAATCTCTTCTACTGGTATCACATGAGAGGGGTCTGATTGGTACCTCCTCAACATAGACACATGGAAGACATTATGTATGTTTTCCAGCCCTGGAGGTAATGCCAATCGATATGCCAAGGACCCACTCTTTCTAGAACCTCATATGATCTAATGCAGCGAGGACTCAATTTCCCCTTTCTGCCAAATCTCATAATTTTCTTCCAAGGGGAAACTTTGAGGAATACCTTATCACCCATTGCATATTCAATATCTCTTCTCTTTAGATCGATGTAGGACTTCTAACGGTCTAATGCAGCCTTGAGTCGATCTCTGATCAGTCTGATTTTCTCCTCTGTTTGCTGATCAATCTCTGGGCCAATCAATTTTCTTTTGCCCACTTCATCCTAACACAGAGGAGTTCTGCACTTTCTGCCATACAGGGCTTCATATGGAGGCATGCTATACTTGATTGGTAGCTGTTGTTATAAGCAAACTCAATTAGTGGTAAATGTGTATCCTAATTACCTTCAAACTCAATTACACAAGCCCGAAGCATATCCTCCAGCATCTGAATTACCCTCTCAGACTGGCCATCTGTCTGTGGGTGGAATGTCGTGCTGAAGTTCAATCTAGTTCGTAGGGCTCTCTGAAGACTAGCCCAAAATCTAGAAGTGAACCTAGGATCTCTATCTGACACAATAGATACTGGCACTCCATGCAGTCTCACTATCTCATCAATGTACAATTTAGCCAATTTCTCTAGACTGTAGTCCATCCTCATTGGCAGAAAATGAGCAGAGTTGGTCAATCTATCAATTATGACTCATACTGCATCATTGCTCTTCTGTGTTATCGAAAGTCCCATTACAAAATCCATAGTTATTATTTCCCATTTCCCTTCAAGTATTGGCAATGGATGTAACAACCCAGCTGGTACTTAATGTTCTGCCATCACTTGTTGACAAGTTAGGCATTTGGATACATACTCAGCGATGTCCTTCTTCATTCCCATCCACCAATAGTGTTTCATTAGCCCTTTGTACATTTTAATGCCACTAGGGTGCATAGTAAAAAGAGACTCATGTGCTTCCTTCATAATAATTTGTCTCAAGTCAACATCATTAGGAATGCACATCTTGCCCTGGTGTAGTAATAAGCCATCATCTCTCATAGAGAATTCAGGTTTCTTGCCCTGCCGAACTTCTTCCATTAGCTTCTGATATTTCTCATCATTCTATATAGCCATTTTAATATGATCAATCAACACTGGTTGTACATGCCATGCAACTATTGTCTGTCCCTCATCATCAACCTCTAAACTAGCATGTAGTGCTTTTAACTCATATACCATGGACAAAAGAGAAACTCTTAGACTTTCCATAGTCTTAAGATTTAAGGCATCAGCCACCACATTAGCTTTCCCTGGCTGATAGTCTATTAGACAATCATAGTCTTTAATCAATTCTAACCATCTCCTCTATCTCAAATTCAATTCTTTCTGGGTGCCCAAAAACTTTAAGCTCTTGTGATCTGTGTAGATGTAACACTTTTCCCCATAAAATTAGTGTCTCCAGATCTTAAAAGCAAATACAATAGCTGCTAGCTCCAACTCATGTGTAGGGTAATTCCTCTCATGAGGTTTCAACTGGCGTGATGCATAAGCTATGACATTTTGATCTTACATCAGTACATAGCCTAACCCATTGTGAAAAGCATCGCTATAAACTATATACTCTTTACTTGATGTAGGTAAATTAAGAACTGGAGCTTCAGTCAAATATTTCTTCAACTCATCAAAACTCTACTGGCATTTATCCGTGCACTAAAATTTTATATCTTTCCGAAGCAGCTTAGTCAGTGGAGAAGCCAACATAGAAAATCACTTCACAAATCGACGATAGTATCCAGCTAAACCTAGAAAACTGTGGACTTCTGTAACATTCCTGGGTGGCTTCTAATTGAAGATAGCTTCAAACTTGTTGGGATCTACCTTAATGCCCTCTGCTGATACTATGTGCCCCAAGAAAGAAATTTTTTTCAGCCAAAATTCACATTTCGATAATTTGGCATACAACTGTTTTTCTCTCAAAGTTTGTAGCACAATCCGCAGATGTCTATCATGCTCCTCTGCACTCTTCTAATACATCAAGATGTCATCAATGAATATCACCACAAACTAGTCAAGGTATGGTTTGAAGATATTGTTCATCAGATCCATAAAAGTAACCAGAGCATTAGTTAACCTAAATGGCATAACCAAAAACTCATAATGGCCATATCGAGTTTTGAAAGCAGTTTTAGGGATACTCTGCTCTTACACCCTCAACTGGCAATAGCCCGATCTCAAATCAATTTAGGAGAACACAGTTGCACCCTTTAACTGATCAAACAAATCAACAATGGGGGGCAACGGATATTTGTTTTTTATTGTTACCTTATTCAACTGCCGGTAATCAATACACAAGAGAAGAATGCCATCTTTTTTCTTAACAAACAATACTGGCACTCCCCAAGGTGACACACTAGGGCAAATCAAGCCCTTGTCAAGCAACTCTTGCAACTGCACTTTCAATTCTTTTAGTTCTGCTGGTGCCATTCTATGTGGTGTTATGGAGATTGGGTCCACACCAGGCATAATATCAATCTCAAACTACACCTCTCTTTACGGAGGTAATCCTGGCAACTCATCAAAAAACACATCCGGAAAGTCACATACAGCAGGGATATCCTTCAATGCTGGACTCCCCACATGGGTGTCTACCACATGGGCCAAGTATGTTTCACACCCCTTTCTGATCATTTTTCTAGCCAGTGCAGCCGAAATGATGTTTGATGGCAATAACTGCCTCTCCCCATATATTATCACATCACTGTACTAAGGGAGACCAAAAGTGACTATCTTTAGTCTACAGTTAATCATGCCATGATGCCTGGCTAACCAATCCATGCCCAAGATGATATCATAATCTCTAAAGGGCATTTCTATCAAATCGGACAGAAAAGTATGTCCCTGGATCACTAAAGGATAATCCTTATACAGTCTGTTGACCTTAACCTCTTGTCCTAGCAGACTAGTTACTAGCACCTCAAAATTTATTTGTACATATGGAACAGCAAGACAATCAATGATGCTAGCACTAACATAGGAGTGGGTAAAACCCGAATCAAATAATACAAATACATCTTCATTAGAGACAGAGAATTTACCTACCACAATGTCAAAAGTCTTGGCCTCTTCTCATTGTCTCATTGTGTAGACCCCAGCTAGAGCACTGCCTTGTTCTGATTGATTTACTGTACCCTGACTGCCTGAGGTGCTGCCCCTACCTCTGCCTCTGCCTCTGCTAGCTGGTTGTGAACCTCTAGTGATAGAACTCTGTGCAGACCCTTCTGCAGTAGTAGGAGGTGGCCCAACTCTACAGGCACTGGTACAGTCTTTAGTGAAATGCCTCGTACCCCTGCAATTAAAACAAGCTCTCAAAGCCAAGTAACAGATCCCACCATGGGTTTTACCACATGTCTCACAAGGGCGAGGAGGGTGAGAACTTCTGGTTGTCTACTGACCAAATCGAGGGGGCTTCTGTCCTAAGAATCTTCCCCTTTTAAACTTTTACCACGGCTTTGTCGCCTAAAGTTCTTTTTCTTTCCAGTATGGTCACTAGAACTCTGATCTACTGACTTTCCACCTTTTTCTTTTTATGTCTTCTCTATTTTCTCTTTCACTGGTGCCCCTTCTGACTCAATCCTTTCTAACTCAAGTGCTTGGGAGATAAGTTCAGAGAAGTTATCATGTCAGAATCCGACCACTTGCATCCTCAAACTAGGCTTCATGTGACACCCCTTACCCGTCTACAGTATAGTCGAGCAAAACATGCCACACAGTGTGCCGAAGTACTTCCTTTGTCTTATTTTATTACCAATCTTGATTGTATTAATTAAAATTCCTTTTCATGTAAAATTTAAATATTTAAGTCCTTTAAAAAAATTTTTGATTAATTTAAATTTTCGTAAATTTTGTAGAAAAATCGGTAAAGCGCTAACTGTAAATTGGAAAAATAAAATCTTCTGAACCTGTTAAGAAGACAATCCCAATATTTTCACAAATCCATAACTCCAAATATATCATCATTTCTCAACAAATTCTCATTAACTTCTCAAACTTTCAATCAGTCAATTCACATCATATTCATACTAAGATCATAAATAAATACTCAAATTTACAGATAATCACATTAATACAAAATTACATTATAGAAGTTTCAAATATACATGATAAAATAAAAGTTTAATTACAAAGTTTACAAAAATTACAAAATAGATGATTTAACCTGATGTCCTACCAAATGCACTGTAGTTGAGAGGGGACACAGGATACTAGCAGATCTGAACCTCACCCAGACTGGGGTCTACTGGGATCACGCTCTGTATCTCCAGTACCTACGTGTGGCAAAAGCAACATGCTAAGCAATACTGCTTAGTGGTGCCAATAATAAAATAAAAAGAGCTAAAAAGAATAAAAATGTAGAATGTGTATTGATTTTTCATACGGAAATGTTTCCAGTAATTATTTGTAGTATTTTTATTTTGGTACTTCTTATATTAATAATTGAGTAAAATTCATCAATATTTATTTTAGGTTGCCCAAGTAACCTATACCAGTTGACTGGACTAGATAAATGAGTAAACTAGCACTGGATACTAAGTACCTCGGGCCGTCACACCATCGGTCACATAGTGTCTCCCGGTGTACAACAAAATAGCTAATAAGTTGTGATAAATATTAGGCACAAGGCCAAGTATCACAATAAGGTCAGAATGGCTAAAAGCCATAATATCACAAAATGGCCATTTAAGCCAAAAATCACAGAATGGCATGATGCCATGTGCAGTACTGCTATCATAACCCTATTGGCATGCCAACCAATCCAAACCAATCACACTAGGCCTACTAGAGCATATTACACTTTTAATTATGCAATTCTTTGCAATTGAAGTTTAATTGTTACTATTCATTCCATTAGTCAACTAAAATGTTAACTTTTTTATAAACAATAGGTATATTGGTTCTAATATCACTACATACCACATTTTGCATTCTAAAATTGTTGGCATTGGTTGCCAATACCATTTCAAAGCTTAGTGTTGGTTATTTAAAATTTTTATATTTCAAGCACTAGGTTAATGTTCCATTGGTCATTTGTACAGTAGGAATTTGACAAAATTCTCTTCATGAAAGTTGTTCCTTTATGTTTCTTCTTTAATTTCCATTTTGTATCACTCCATTTAGAGTTTTCTAGCTCAAGATATACTAATTTTAACAAGGCTAGCTGGATTGGTATCTACCCAGAATTTCTGGGCAGAATTCCATTCTGCCAGCTTGGTGTCTTGATGTGGGCAATTTCATTAGGTTATGGTCAGAATTTGAAGTTGTGTTCTTCATAAAAGTTGTCCTAAATTATCTAAGCTTTCCATTGATATAAATTTTCGGTCAATTGGACCTTTCTACACTGAGTTATGACCAAATGAATGAATACCATTCATTTAGTCATTTTGCCCAGGGCAGAATGGGTGTTACCCGGATTAGGTCAATTTTTAGGGCCACTGAATTTGGCTTTCTAGGACAGGTTCCTTAATCAAAGTTGTTGCATTTTGTGTCTATTTTAACCTGCAATTGGCCTTGCACCAATTGGACTTACCTACCTTGAGTTGTAACCCCAAGAGTACACTGGACTCAAAGGGTCTAAAATGTACACTTAAAGCAGCCTAATTCTTTACCTTACTTAAGGTCACAATTCACTCAAATTCTTGGTCAAACTACACCAAATGGTCATTAATTGACCAAGTAAACATCAATTCAAACAAACCCTAATTATCTCAAAACCCTAAATTCCTAAATTTTAAATTCTTGCATTTCTACCAACAAATCAAGATCTAACCATGCAATTCATATCAAGGGTAGCCTAAATACCAAATTAATTCAAAGAAAACAATCAAAACCCTATCCTTCACATTGCTGCTGAAAATGGGGTTTTACATAATCATTAATTTTATTTAAATTTCTCTCATTTTCTAGCTCAATTATTGTCCCTAAACATGAATTTCAAAAGGAAAGCAAAGGATTGGTCACTAACCTCTTTGAGCAGAATTTTTCCTAAGCTTAAACTTCACTTTTTCTTCTTCTAGTTGCTGCCTAAGTCTTGCTCTAGTGGTAAGGGTTAATTTTAGTGAAGAGAGGGTGAGGTTTTAAGGTGAAA